>NC_058385.1:54629166-54977083 GCF_018350175.1 Felis catus | reverse complement strand
ACTTAAATTCCCTTAGTTATAGAACCTCACTTCCTGAGTTTGAAGGTATCTACTCCCTTGGGCCTGTATTTCAGTGGTTTGTGGGAGAGGACGAAGAACAAAGGAATAAAGCCTACTAAGAATTGCTAAGGAACCTATTTTGGAAACAAGTAGTCTATTCTCAAGGTATGTATCCCACATTCTCCTCTCTCACTCTCCTAAATATGCGGGTCCTAACAAAACACGTGTTCCTAAAAACTAAACAACTTAAGGATAGAATAGGCACACTATAATTTATACAATTGCCCTTTAAAAATTAAGAACAATGTTAGAAAAAAATGTATTGAATCAAAATAAATCTCCCTGCCTGTGCAAAATTATCTTCTTCAATACACTTTGTAATACTTCATCCAGGCTAGTTTTAAAAGTCCCCAGGGATTATATTAGAAATATTGTATAGAATAACTCAGTTCTCTAAGCTTGCTAACCATAATGAGTTGTAATTAAGGGTGGAGTGGCAGCCAGAATAATATTTCCATTAATTTTTGTCAATTTGAGAAAATCATATAGTGGTATTTTCTTTTGTGTAGATTTTTAAATCATTTTATTTATTGATCTCACATATGTTACAAAAAATTCAGGAAAGAAACGAATCTATTTTCTGGTCCTAAATGGCAGCCAGCAGGATATGTAATTATTATAAACGACATCCATACTAAATTACAGGCAGGTAAGAGTTTTGTTGAAGATTTTCAGAACAAATGGACAAATAAAAAAATATATTAGAAAAAGTCACTGTCTTAATCTAGTGTGGAATAGTTTCATTTCATGAGATGTGCTGAATTTTAAGAAAAGCAAGCAAGCCTTGAGGGTAGACATAGATCAACGTTGTTCTCTCACAATCTAAACATAAGGAAGGTTTCAGCTCATAATTTCTTTGAATTGAGTGAAGACAGAAGTGGTTTTTAAAGCCACTTTTAATTTCAGTTCATTTCCCAGGACAAAATTCTTCTAAGACTTCGTTGCAAATCAGAGAAAATAATGGATATTTTTAGGGTTATTGTTATCATTAAAGGAGAAAATGTATGAGAACATTCCAGCACATCTAAAAAGGACTATAGAATCAGATTTTGGAGTTAAATTTTTTAAAATCCAGTTCTGCAACTTAGCTATTACATATGATCCCTGTGTTGCAATGTCCCCTAACAGTGGGCTAAGCTCAGTTTATCTTATCCAATACTTATCACCTATGGGATTTGGGCAAGCTGTTTCACATCTCTGTGACTTGGTTTTGCCTTATGTAAATAGCACTTAACATAACTTATTGGTGAGAACTAAATGAGATAATATATATAAAGCACTTAGAGCAATGCTTGGCATGAGAGAAGAGCATCTGCTCATATAACAAGCAAAAAACTGTGCATTTACTATAAATAAGGAATTCTTCTAAGAACTTGTGATAAAGCAGTGAATAAAACAAAACCACTCCCCTGAGTAGCTCACCGTGGAAAGACAGGTAAAAATTTTTTGCATACGTGGTAAACAATTAAATTAGATGACAATGAGTGCTATGAAAATGAAAGAGGTAGAAGTGGATAAAATGTAATTAGAATGCGTGTATACAATTTTTAATATAGTGCGCAGACAGGGTGACATCTGAGCAGTGCTGAAGGATGTGAGAGAACAGCCCATCTGCAGGTGTCTGGAGAGAGAAGCCATGCACAGGGAGCAGCAGGGCAAAGGCCTTAGGATGAAAGCTTTTCGGGGATGGCTGGGAGACCAGTATAGCTGGAACACAGAGCAAGAGTGAGAATGGTATGAAACAAAGTCCCAGAGAAAGCAGGGTACTATGACCCCAGGGAAATATGGTGGAATCAAACTAGGCAGTGCAAATGCCCCCCCCCCCGACCCACTTTTTTTTTTTTTTAAATAAAAGAGAGACCAGCCACCATGTGCATGGGCATTTTTGCAGTCACTTCCATCTATTTCCATTACTATTTTATCCATCCCGTTAGGTATCAACATTGCTGTGCTCTTCTCTTCCACAAAGTCCTCCTCTCGTTATCTCCTCCCTACCCTCCTCTCCCCCTTCTCCTCCCCATGTTTCCCCTTCCTCATGCTCTTCCTCATCCTTTTCTTTTTCTTCTTTATTTATCCTCTTCCTGATTCTTCTTCTTGGTGGTAACAGAGACATTTACCATATACTATAAAATAATGTACCTTTTTGACTCTTCGTGCCTTCACCAGCCATATGGTACGACAGTTATTGAGATAACATCTGTCAAAAGATAAGCTGAAGCACATTAAAAATATTAAGAGTTTATCTGATGGGGTTCCTGGGTGGCTCAGTCGGTTGAGCGCCCGACTTCGGCTCAGGTCATGATCTCGTGGTCTGTGAGTTCAAGCCCCGCATCAGGCTCTGTGCTGACAGCTCAGAGCCTGGAGCCTGTTTCGGATTCTGTGTCTCCCTTTCTCTCTCTGCCCCTCCCCTGTTCATGCTCTGTCCTTCTCTGTCTCAAAAATAAATAAAACATTAAAAAAAAATGAAAAAAAAAGTTTATCTGAGCAAAAACCAATTCAAATCAGGCAGTGCTAGACCAGAAGTCATTAGAAGCATTCCACTAACTGGGACTCAGGAGAGACTTCTATGGAGAAAATGCAGAGACAAAGCAAGGAAATTATTGATTGGCTCCAGCTTAAAGAGGAGTTGGCTACTTATGATTGGTTGTTCTTAGGTTTCCATTTGCAATCTGGAGGCATTTACAGGCTTATATTTTGGTTTCCTTACATAGGCCACCATGACATTAGAGACACTTCAGTCTAACTGCCTCCTTGTTTAATTATTGCTTGTTGCATATGTCCTAAATAAGTTAATAGTTGAATGTGAAATTGTGTGAAGTTTAGAAACATGACTATTTAAGGGTTTGGGGCAGAGTTTTCCCCGAACCTCCAAGAAACAAGCTTTACATAATGTTCTCCGTAACAATACTCCCGTTACTAGTAGCTTTTTAATTATACAGCAAATCTCTTTTAGTTATTGTTGTGTTTAACTCGTTTAATCCTAATTCCAACTTTATGAGGTATGTCTTTCATTAGCATCCCAATTTTACAAATAAGGATTTGACTAAGAGTGCACCAAAGTTACACAAGTGTAAAGTGACAAGTGAGGGTGTGAACCCAGGAAGTCAGCTCTCGTTCTGTCCTTTAGCCTACATGCTATGTTTTGATGAAATTCTCAGCTTGAGACTCTAAGAGACATATACCCAAGGACACAATCTCCTTAAAGAAACTAGGATGATAATTTTAGGCCCAATAGGAGAGAAACATTTAATGTTTAAGAAAAAGAAAATTTGGGGCGCCTGGGTGGCGCAGTCGGTTAAGCGTCTGATTTCAGCCAGGTCACGATCTCGCGGTCCGTGAGTTCGAGCCCCGCGTCAGGCTCTGGGCTGATGGCTCAGAGCCTGGAGCCTGTTTCCAATTCTGTGTCTCCCTCTCTCTGACCCTCCCCCATTCATGCTGTGTCTCTCTCTGTCCCAAAAATAAATAAACGTTGAAAAAAAAATTAAAAAAAAAAAAAAAAAAAAAAGAAAAAGAAAATTTGACATCAAAACATCCAAAACTAGGGCTATTTTTATCTCATTCAGAATGATAATAGATAATGTGGCTGATCAAAAAATGACAGCCAATCTAATATTTGCAAGAGCCTTTGTGTAGCATTTCAATTATCATAGTCTCTGCCCTCCATCCCCCTGGAAAAGATCGACTTCTACTTGTTTTTCATCTTGGTTTACTACTTTTCCATTAGTATTTCTCTGTAATGAGTATAGACATTCATTTTGTAATATACTTGTTAACTATCCATTTTTTTCTTCCTTGACTTGCTTATTTATATTCTTTGTCCATTTTCCCATTGAGCTTCTTATATTTTCTTTTTGACATGCAAAAGTTTCTCTTTATTGAAACCTGTATTTATAAGCTTATATACAAGCAATAATTGTATACAGTGTTTCAGTCAATATACATACAAAGAAATGTATACAATCTACCACAGTTATATTTATTACTGGAGCTGAAAAGACAACCGATAATTAAATACTATCTCTATTTGACATTGGGAATCTAGTATCAGAGATTAAGTAATTTGCATAAGACTACAGAGTATCACCAGATGGTGATAGAATTAGGACTGGACTCCAGGTACCCTAACTCCAAATACAGTACTTGTTCCCAGTAATTCAACCTTCTCCCAAAAGAGGCCATTATGCAAGTTTATGTAAGTGTATGTGTGTATGTGTATAAGACCTTTGCCACAGAGTTAGTAGTATTGGTTTAAAAGGAAAGTTTTATCTAAAATATAATTATCTTTCAAAACATCAAAGAACATATTTGATTTGGCTACTAATAAAACAAAATGACAAAAAGTATAGTTCTAACATTTTTCTTATCAAAGTGTTGCTAAGTGGATAACTTCATTAAAGAAAGAAAAGCATATTCATTCTTTGCAGGGTCAATTCAAGTGCAGAAAAAAATAGCACAGAGAATACCAGTTCTTACATATTTGAAAAGTAGTTTAAAATCTTATTTTCAAAGGAATATTATAGGTAATTGGATGGCATCTCATTAATAATGAAATGCATCAGTAGGCAAAACTTTACAATTAAATTGAAATGTACATTACTGAAACTCAGGGTCCTTTAATTAAAAATCCAAACCGTTATAATTATATCTTTACTTACTCAAAAAAATAAAAGTTGAAGCATATTGACAAGAACTTCTTAGTCAATTTAATAATATATAAATTCTAGTTATATACACTGCATATGGAACTTGCACATCTCTCAAAGTATTTTTCAAATGTTATAGAGAGGTATGATATATCAAATACATTCCTCTGAGAATCAGAATTTTAATTAGAATTTTAGGAAATCTGTTGCTTTTTACATTTGAGTCTCAAGAAAGAAAGTTAATAATTTGTTCAAGTAAAAACTTCTCTTGTTTATGTCATAGACATAATGATATTTATAGTAATGGGAGTTTCGTGATTGTACCTTAAGTTGGTCCCTTTTTAGTGATACTGCATTATTCATCAATAATTGGCCATGGAAAAGTAAGTACTGCCTCTTTGTTTAGAGTTTTCAAAGCTAGATCAGGCTGTCATGTCTGTACCCTCTTGCTATTATTTGCTGTTCTGGCTAATTTCTACCAAAAGTCATCCAATGAGGTCCTGTGATAAATATGAATTCCTACATACAATAAGGGAAAGACCGCTGCTCACTCTCACATAACAAGAATTTGTTCATACCCCTAATTGCTCATTGAAGAAAAATCTTAAAGGGAACCTCAATAATTACATGCATCACATTTATAACAATGAGCCACAATTTAAGTAATCACAGATCTTTAGAAGAGTTTTAGAAGAGTTAATATGATGATCCTTTTTTCACATTCAAAATTATGCCTGTATAGTCCTAGTTTAACTTGGAGGTAAGTGAAATTCTATAATTTACTTGCACAACTTTATATAACTTCAAGCATTCATTTATACTGAGAACTCACTATGTACCAGGCACTCTACTATATTTAGAGCAAGTCCTTTTTGATAGTCTTTTATTCTCAAATATAGAAGTCATCGTTTGTGGGACTTCATCATGAAGTATGCAGTCTTCATTCCGGGCTGATAGAAAAACTTGAAACATGGTGAGCTTAGACAAGAGGGTCTATGGTTTATTTTAGCTATGAAACCAAGCTAGCACCTTAAGTCCCAATATCTAGAATTTAGCACAGTTTAACTCTGGATACCACTGATTTTTAAGCTCTGACCAATCAGAAGATTGGTAGGTAGAATATAGTATCTCAGAGTTTCAGGACAGAAGTAATAATTACAGTTTGACCAATTGCCAGCACCACATATCCCAATGCATTTTCTGGGTTGAAACAGAGTGTAAGTCAATGACTGAAAGAAAATATCAAGGTCCTTGATAGAGGGAAAAATAGGTATTATATCAGGGACCCAACTAAATAGACTGTATGAGTGAACACCAGTGTCATTAGGGTTTTATCTTCAGGATACCGAAACACTTGGACATTCATACTAAAATTTAATCAAGAATAACAATAGCTTGGAAGGCATGAAAATTCTTAGGAGCATATCTCAAGGTTTTACTAACAGAGAGTACTTACAAATTTTAAGTAAACCAGATGGCAGAATAAGAAAGTCAAAAAACAAACAAGCAAATAAAAAAACTATAAAGATAATAACATTTATTAAACACTCAGATTGCAGTGTAAGAACTGAAAATGAGGAGCTCCCATTGGCTATCTCAAGGAACTTTAACTTCAATACAACATAAAGTGGGTTGAAAAACACTGTTTTTCCATATTAAAAATTAATACATCTCTAACGTTCACTGGATTTTACCATAATCTACATAGGCTCTCAAGCTAGAAATCTAGGAGCCATCCATGACACCTCCATTTCAGCCCGAAATCCCAGCCATGACCAAACCCTGCTTCTAATTCTCAACTATCTGTCCTTCATCTTCACGTTCATTGTCATCACTCTACCCAACTACCAAATCTCTTTTTTAAAATCTACTTCACCACACTAAAGCCAGGTTAATAATTTTAAAATGAAAGTCATATTATGACACTCCTGAGCTTAAAACCACACCATGAGAATAATGACTCAAATCTGGAAGTGACCTCCTTTTTATCCTACTACCCCATCTCAATTATAGCTTCATTCCCCCTAGGCTCTAGTTACACAAGTTTCTTGTAGTTTCTCTAAAACTTGTGTACACACACACACACACACACACACACACACACTTTTCCTTAGAATTACTTATGATAATAAAAAAAGGAAAATATTTCTTTATAAATAATTAGAGGAACAGAAAAAGTATTTGATGGTCACCCAGTGGGATTACATCACCAAAGAAAATATTGTTTGCTTCAAGCAGTGAAGAAAAGCAACCAGGAAAGTGGTTAAATAAATTATGATATATCCAAAATTAATACTATGTGGTTAGAGAAGGAACATTTTACCCCTCTTCCCTTCTAAGTTCTTTTGTGGGTCTAATAATTAAATTGACATAAAACAGATAACAGGAAAAAAAATTAATTTTGTATATATGGAACCTGCAAAGATGTGAAGCTTAAAAGCAGGCATATTTTATACCTTTTAGACAAAGAAACAATAAAGTTTTAAAGAACTGACAGGACAATTCTTGGGGCTTGCAGCAGTAAATTAGTAGTGAAGAGGTAACAAAGTTTGTTTATATAGACTTCTCAGCCCTAAATGCCCTATCTCTGGTGAAAAGGATGTCTCTCTTCCTCTGGTACAGGGAGGGTACCTTTCACATGGGAGATTTATTCTTGCTTTCAGGGGAACACAAGGAGGGTCAGAGTGTCCTTTCTGCATGGCTATTTCAGAAGTAACTTTAATTCAAAATAATTAATATGCCATGATGGCATATCCTGAGGCAGTCTATTCTGTTCACCCTCAGTGGCAATTAAAAATGATGCTGTATAGCAAGGTTTTTCTACTTTTAATTTGCATGTGATCACTCAATGATCTTATTAAATATATATATACATCTAGGGGTGCCTGGGTGGGTCAGTCAGTTAAGTGTCCAACTTCGGCTCAGGTCGTGATCTTACTGTTCGTGAGTTCAAGCCCCACATCAGGCTCTGTGCTGAGCGTTCAGAGCCTGGAGCCTGCTTCAGATTCTGTGTTTCCCTCTCTCTTTGCCCCTCCCCAACTCACATTCTGTCTCTCTCTCTTAAAAAAATAAACATTAAAAATTTTTATGTATATATATCTATATCTACCTAGATAGATATAGAGAGATAGAGAGATAGCTAGATAGCTAGATATATAGTAAGATATATAGATACATAATAAGATCTCATTTATGCCAAAATATAGATTAGTAGGGGTACCTGGGTGGCTCAGTTGATTAAGCGTCCAACTTGGTTTAGGCTCAGGTTGTGATTTCACAGTTCATGAGATTGAGCCCTGCATTGGGCTCTGTGCTGTCAGCGCAGAGATTGCTTGAGGTTCTTTCTTTCTCTCTGCCCCTCCCCTGCTCTCTCTCTCTTGAAATCAATAAACTTAATATAAACTTGAAATAAATAAACTAACATATATATTAATAGATAGTGATAAAAAAAAGAGACACATGGTAAATGTTGTGTGTTTACCTCAATCTTGAATAAAGCAATGATGAGTAACTTAAAGTTTTCATTTTTTTTATTCCACGTTTCCATTTTGCAGCAACATATTCTATTATTTTGGTAATAAAAAATAAAAAAAATACTTAAAATGGTGATACTAAATAAATCTAAATATTTTGTTTGAAATAAAAATGCAGAATTTAGTAAAAGTATATGCACAGCCTCTATGGTGCCAGGCTTGAACCAAAGCCATGAAATTGCAAAAAAACTCCAACAGAGCTATTTTGGGAGTTCTTAATCATCCCACTTTTCACAATTCATCCTAATTTCTGTAATAAGTATTAGTAATATAATGGAAATATTTATTTAAATTACTTCTAATAATTACTTAACAAGAACCTTTTGGGGACTGGACCCTATTATTTTGAATGATTACATAGATGAGCCTATGAAAACATAACACCAAATAGTTGAGACTCTCAACAGCATCTTTAGAAGTGACAGTTGTATAAGGACCACAATAGTTATCAAGTTAAAGACAGTACTAGAGCTTTTTGGTAATTCCTAACTGCAATATGATTTACTTATTTTATTTAACCTTTCAAAGGTTACTTACAAAATAATTTACAAAATACTTTTATTTTATATTTAACTCTGGTAATTCTCCAAAAGATGTACAAAGAAGAAAATATTATATTTGAATAATATATAAATTCTAGTCGAGATTACCAAAAAATCAGAAATACAGCACGAGAAGTGATATAATAGAGACAGGCACAAATTTCTACGGGTACCCAGGCAAAGATGGACTACCTCTGCATAGAAGACAGGAGTGTCAATATCACAGAGAAGGTGATATTTGTGCTGAGTTTTGAAAAATAGGTGGAAGTTTTCCTGGTGGATAAAACAGAAAACGGCATTTCAGACAGAGAAAATAATATATAACTAAGCATAAAGGTATTCTGTATGATAGGAATTTAGGTTGGATGGGGAGAAAAAGAGAGGTAAACATTACAATTGGATTAAAAAAAGAAAAAGAAAAAAACATACTTCTAAATGTCATATTAAATAATAGTATTTACATTGTAGATCAGTGCCTATCTAGGCACTAAGGATTTTTAAGCAAAGAAATGACAATCACAGATTTTTGTTTCATAGAAGGATATTATTCTACAAGTAATATGAAATATAAATTCAAAATGCCAGAAAATGTGACTATAGTGGCTATTTCTATATTTTCTATTAAAGAGGTCCTAAGAAGCAATTAGCCATATATAGGGAACATATCAATGCAAGCACAAAGTACCATTTGATTAGACTCATCTGAAATCTGAGAATAGTGTCATTATATTGCTTTGCATTTGTTCAAAAGGAAATATTTTACTCTACTCTTTATGGCTGTTCTGGCTGGTCTACAGATCAAATTGACATGACACAGATTAACAGGAGAAAATCCAATTTAATTATATACATACAGAGAATCCACATAAACATGAAAGATTCCAAAGACAGTTGGGAAAAATGAAATATATTTGTCATTCTGGACTAAGGAGAAGGAAGGCAATTCACAGGAAGGATGAAAAGAGTAAATGTTTGATAACCAAGTGTTTGCTGGGCCATGAAGTAACAATAAAACAGATGACTTTGACTGACCAAGCTGGGTTCCTCCGTGTCTACCATACCTACTTCATAGTTATCTATGGTGGAAGCTTTCTTCCTGGAACATGTCCTCTATATACATTCTTTTGGTAGTTAGTAAAGGGAAGAAAAAAGAAAACACTTTTTGAGTCTTCTCCTTCTTAAAAATAATCAGCCTAAAATAATATACATGCCAAAGACATACATGTGGTGACAAATTTTCAATTCATTTACTGAAATTATCCTAGTTGTTGAATTGCTATATAAAATAATTAAACCTAAGATTATGATAGACATATCATTTAGAATGGTTGGTAGTAAGAGTTTTCAAATGTTGCTGGACTATATAAATTATAGGAAGTCTATCTATATTTGCTTTTCTACTTTATCAACTGTTGGGGCTTGTTCTGTTTTGTTTTTCTCATATCACTGCGTATTTTTCTTGGTTAAGCATACCAAGTAGCAATTACAGGACACTACCTTTTGAGACATTAAAGGAGCACTATGTACAGCAGCTGTGTTTAAGAAATAAATACTGCAGAGAGTACTTCCAAAAATACTTGTTTTGACAATGTACCTGTCAATATTAGTTAGCACAAAACAAAAAGCTTGTCTGAAGGGTGGCTAATCTAGACTGAGTCTAGATGAGTGACTTTGCTTCAAGACACAGGTTGGCCCGGGCTTGTCTTCTTGCTGTTGGAAGGGCTCCGGTCTGCACAACCTTCTTTGAAAAGCAGGCCAGCCTGGAAATGTTTTTCTGATGGCAATGGCAGAATTAGAGATTAACAACAAATTGTGGTTAAGGTAGGAAGTTGCAAAATTATCAAAATCTAAAATATGAAGACCATTGCAAAAACATGAGAAATGCATGGGACCTATTAAATTTAAAAATGATATAAGCAATACAATTGCCATTGTAAGTATCTAAAGATTGTGTATGTATAACACGATGTGTAAAAATTAAAATAGTTGAGTTACACATTTAAAATTACAAGAATAGGGGCGCCTGGTTGTCTCAGTCGGTTGAGCGTCCGACTTAAGGCTCAGGTCATGATCTCACGGTTCATGAGTTCGAGACCCGTGTCAGGCTCTGACAGCTCAAAGCCTGGATCCTGCTTTGGATTCTGTGTCTCCCTCTCTCTCTGCTCCTCTCCCACTCATGTTCTGTCTGTCTCTCTCAAAAATAAGTAAATATTAAAATTTTTTTAAATAATAAAATTATAAGGATATTTTATTGTTTAAAACTATCTTTAAATAATGAGTTTTATTTTAAAATTTAATTACAATTTTCTTTGTTTTTTCTTTTATCCTTCTGAAATAAGGATACATTTAAAAAAATATATATGAATGGTCCAGAGGTGGTAAATATTCTACAGTTGTTTTTAGGACAAATTTAAGTATTTTTGAGAAGAAACACACGTCATGAGGAAAAACTAAAAGATCCCCAGTGTCAAATACACTTCAAAATCAGGGCAAACATGAGGTAATAACACTATGCCAGTGCTGATTACATTTTTTGCTTTCAGAAAACAAGGCTAATGAATGGTATATAAATTATTTATTACAAATATTAGATGCACATATCTAATATTTAACCCAATTTGAGAATTCATCAACGAAAAAGTACTCTATATTGGTTAATGAAAGGAACACACTTGATTGTGCCCAACTTACTGACTTAAAGAAGAAAATTAGACTTATAAAATTACAGTCATTGTTTGGCAAAGCATTGGAACATATTGGTATATTGGAGGCATACTGGAACTGTGTCCTTGCTTTGCATAGCTCAGTTACAAAATCTGTACAGAGTAGATGATTCCAATAAGTAAGGTATCAGTTCACATGGCATCAAAACTGCCATTATGCAAATTATACTGCTATGATCTTATGTTAACACAATTGAATTGTACCGAAAGGAAATAAGAAATAGTCTAAGTGTTTGGCATATTCTTTGGAAAAGGTGGCTTAAAAAGCAGGAGCTTCTGAAAAAATTTGCTTTTAAGATAATGAGGCAAGTTTACAATATCAATAATGTGTACATTTTTAATAATGTTTATTTTTAATCTGTTAAAATTTAATGCAGTGTTTTAATATAAATGTTAATAATTAAAACATGAAAAAATCTTTTTTTCCTTGAAAGAATCGTTATTCAAACAAATGGATCATTCTGTAAGATAATTCAACCTAAGATGATAATGGACTGGTGACAAATTGGCAGTGAGAGATGTGCTGGCTAGTACAGAGAGAGTTTTCAAATGTGTGGAACGGATAAATTATGCAAAATCTACTACACTAATGTGAGCAGTTTCAAAAATAATAAAAAGTGCTAACAAGTCATGTCTAATTAGTCAAAGAGACGAGGGACTACTTCAACATTCCATGTAAATGGCCGCTGACAATCCTGCACACCATTCGCTTTCACTCTAATTACAAAGCAATAAAAATGTTGAAAATGCTTTTAAGCAGAGTGTACTTATCTGTTAGTACATTGAAATTCAAAAAAGTTTCCAGAGATGTCTATGAAAGTAAGAGTTTTCTATTAATGATGAAAATGTGTATCTCCTGGAGAAGATTTTTATGTCATCCCGTTTCCTTGTGCTGAGAACATAAATTTATTCAACAGGTAGTGTTGATTTTACTCCAGCAGCCATTTTGGTCACCATAACGTGTGACCGATGAAGTTTGTACAAGCAGGTTTGCCCAGGCAGCTTTCCACAAGTTTGACTGCCTGGAATAGCGAGTAGAGATTCATCTTGATCAGGTATTTCTCTCTTAAGATAACTTTTCAGATTCACTTATTTTACTAAAGATGACAATTCACTGAGTTCAAAATAAACCAAGCTAAACACTTCATAATGAACCATGTAGAGTTCACTTCACTAAAACAAATAATGGCTGGAGAACCTCTCACCTATCACTTGGAAATACTAGAATGGAAAGACTGTCCTCTCCCTCCCCCACCTCAAGGCTTCTCCTAAACAGAGACTGGATCTATCTGAATGGCGAGTTTAAGCAAAGGAACAGGACTCTTCTTCCTTTCTCCCTCTCCTATCTGGTAGGCTAGAGAAGGTACACAGGGTTACCTCATTCACGTGATGATTTTCCAGGGCTGACTCTGCCACAACGAAACAACTTTTGTAGCACTGGGTTGGGGGATAAGATTTCTAATGAGCTGAAGCATAAGGAAAACATTGGTACCACCATCTCAGTCACACTCGTAATCACCATCTTTCTGACACCAGTGTGCATCTCTTTATTGGACTAAACCCAAGAAAGGAATAAAGATGTGTGCTTTATTAGCCCTCTAAAACTAACAAATATTAGTAGAGTGCGGTTATGAGTAACTGTCTAATTCTGATTCTAACTTAGTTTGATATTAAATTTCCTTTTGTTGTTAGCAGTCTGATTCTGCCCCATTTTTACATACTCTTTCATCCTCTATCCTCTTTCAATTCCAAATAGATCACTCTCTGCATAATATGTAAAGCAAACATTTGAGAGGTTGTTATGTAAGAGATGCTGTAAGTTTACAAATGTAATTAAATTTAAACCTCAAATCAATTGTATAATGTAGGCACTGTTATTTGTATTTTAAAAAGTTGAATAAACTTAAGGAATTTCAAGTTTTAGTAAAGGTCATGCATCTGGACACTGATAGAGCCAAAGCTCAAACCTAGTTTTGGCTAACTCTAAATCCTATGGTTTATGTTTTATGGTATGCAATCCTCACAAAAATCCCATTAATTCTACAGCTAGAACAATTATTTATTCAATTATACAAATTCTTGAACAGTTATTTAATAACTGTCTATAATGTGCTAGTCGTTGTTGTAGGTACTAGGGATAGGATGCTAAACAAGACAGAATTTTTCTTTGCTCAAAGAATTAACAATCCAGGGCAGGAGAATGTACAGATAGATAAATAAGTTTAAATAGTGATGAATGCTATAAAGACTTAAAAAAGAAAAGAACGTAATAGAATCAACAGTAAGGTGAGTGGGAAGGATGCGTGGCAAGACAAGTTTAGACTGGTTGATATGGGAAGCCACTCTGAGTCAGTGATATCTTAGCCGAGCTCTGAATGGTAAGAAGTCAGCAAAGTGCGTATCTGCAGTTATGAAAAACCCTAGTGTAAAGGGAAAGAATATAAACACTAGATCTAGACTTTTTTATGATTAAGAACTATTTCTAATACACACTAGCTATGACTATAGGCAAGCTATTTAATGCCATTGTTCATCAATTTCCTCCTCTATAAAATGGACATAATAAAAATACCTATTCCATAGAGTTAAAATTATTAAATGGCTTAATTTATAAAAAGGGCTTTGATTAGTACCTAAATATAGCAAGCTCTATCTCAGTGTTAAGTACCACCTCCACCATCATCACCATGACCACCACCAAAATCACCATCATCATCATCATCAGCAGCAGCAGCAGCAGCATCTTCACTGTGTTCATTACAAGCAGAATGAATGGTTTTTTGAGGACTTAGAGCTGGAACAAGCTTGGTGAGGTTGCTACTATTATTATCATCCTAACATACAGAGACTGAGCCAGGATTCTCACTGAGCCTCAGCTCAACCACTTTTCAGCCTAGCTTTCCAAGAACATTGAATGGTAAAGAATATACTAACTAAAGTTTTGTTGTTATTGTCAATTTCTTGTGCCTGAGACATAAAGGGTGACAATTATTTGCTTTAAGGAATACAAATAATTTGAGTTAAATAAACTCATCAGGGATTCCATATATATTAACCATTCACCATCTGTATCTTATATTTATTTTTCATTCTTCAGGAGCAAACCATTTTGAATTTTCAATATAAAGGCCATACCTAATCATCTAGTTAAATTTAAGTAATTACATAGAATTTAAAATGCTTCATTAAAGATGAACTTTCAGATACTTTAGAGCAAACTGCTAAGAAGTTCAGCCTCCTCATTGTGTTTTCCCCATTTCCTATTTACCTGGTTGTTTATTCATTTAGACTTGATCAGTACCTGTTCTCTTTCTGTTTATGAGTTCTAGCTTCTGATTCTTATGAAATTGAAGTGTTTTATCTTCCAAGCACATCTTCCCAGGTCTTGAATAGCTTACAGCCTAAAACTTTAATTCTCAAAGGCTTATCTGCTACATTGATATCAGAGGGTCCTTATGAAAGAAACATCAAGGACCATCAGAGATGACAGACACAAATTATGGAATGAGGTATCTGTGAGACTTGAGAATTTGTTATAGTCTATTGCATCTGGGTTACTCCTTTCAAGTCATATCTAGGACAGTACTAACCATGGAGTCAATACCACTAACATGCATTTGCCACCAGGGTCTTTGACCCGTGTCACTTATTCTTAAAAAGTTGTATTGATGCAGACACTCACATCGCCTTAATAACAGCTTATAATTGTCCTCTTTTGTTCACAGAAATATCCAGTGAGCTGTGAAGCCTAAAGTAGCATTTAATTTCTAAAATAAGACTTTGACCAGAATAACAACACTTCACATGGGAGAGTAATACTGACCTTCTCTACCGTATGGGTTTTTTTTTTAATCTTTTTGTTAGAACACAGGCAGTTTAGAAATCAAATTGTATTCAGCACATTCTCTCAAACTATAACTGCTGAAATAAATTTAAGGCACTACAAATGACACAAAATCTGAGTATGAAACATGTTGTTAAAAATCCAAAGCAATAAAATAGGGTTAAAATCATATCTGCCTCCAAATTGTTTCAGGAGATGGACCCTACAAATAGCAGAATTGATATTTTTGACACTTTGTGACACTTTCTAAGGGAAGGGACAGGTCCAAAATAAGGCCACAGAAAATACAGTTTAGATCATTTTTAGGTCCAGGACAATTTCTCAGTGATTATTTAAATGCCAGAAGATATATCTATCTTAAGCTCATTTCTTGAATAAAGAAAAAATAATAATCAAACTAGATCACTCACATTTTTAGCTAATGCAAGACTATAAATTCTCAAAGGGGAAGATAGTATTTAGAACACTTGTAGAAACAGTTTATTATACAAAGTAAAAAAATGATCATATATTTAAAACATCTTCAAGTACTTTTATCCTCAGCAACAAAAACTAATAATTAACCATCTCTAAAGATACTGCATTATGCAGCTTCTAGCCAAATGGCATTAACATCAAATTGAAGCCATTTCACAAAAAAAAAAAATTGTTTACTCTAAGAATATATTATAAAATGTTTACTGAATAAAATCTGTTGATAAATAGGAAAATAAAGGTAATGACTATCCTTTGTAATGATACTTTCTCTTTAGAAAATCAATCTTTAGTAAGTCAGGTGAACTGCAAAAAAGGAAGATCATGACAGCACATTGAACATGCCCTATTTACAATTCAGCTAACTGCTCAAAAGAAAAAGAGAGCATGGTAGGACCACGATGCTTTCTCTTGTGTGTGCTTAGAAGGCAGTATCCCAAGTAGGTACACAACCTCATCCAAAGAGTCACTGGGGACTACCCACTGATGTGTACTCATCATTGTTTATGAATTCAGAAGATAAACTTTAGCACAAAGGATTCTACAAAACACCAATGATTCTGTTTTTCTTTCTTTCTTCTTCTTTTTTAACTCCAGGATCATAAGTGTGTTAAAATAGTCTCTGCTGACCTTGTGGGCTGCTTATGCTCAAACACTCCCCTGATAGTCTCCATTGCATCAAATGCTTTATTATAGCAACCTACCATTTGTTACTTTTGAATTCATTGTTTCACAAGTTTTTTTTTTCAGTATCATAAAGAAGTAAGAATGAGAACTTTCTTTTTGGTATTTTAATTCAGCTAGGGTAGTATACTTTTAATAATAACTTCTATTTTCCTTGAATTTAATTTTTGTAATCAACTCTTGAATTTAATTTTTGTCATTAAATCAGTAGTATTAGTACTTGATGATAGCTTAAGGATTGTTATTTTAAATGACTCTTTATTGATTCTGATGCTGGCGTTTCATTTACCACATCCTTATATTTAAAGACAAAAAAGGAGCCTGAATTAAATTGTAAATGCTGGCTGTCTTTATAGGTTTTGCAACTGACATGGATGTTACAGAGTTTAACAACAGATCAGTAGCAACATCAAGGCTAAATTCAAAATTACTAATTCCATGTGCTGATTTGAAAAAAAAAAAGAGGGAGGAGAAATTAGTAGCTATCAAATGACTTTCATGTCCTCAAATCTCTCGCATATGTTATGACTTTTCTTTTTCATAGCATCTTGGATTTTGTTTACCCGTCTTTCCATTTTTTATAATGAAAGTTCATCCAGGTGAGATAACTGGGACATGGCAATTCCTGATTTGATCCAAAAGCTTATCTTACTCCAAAGTCCTGACTTTTTACTCCAAAGCAGCAGCATCTCTTACACCTCCTTCTCTTCTCCATCTTTCTCCTTCTCATCTTATCCTCTTATTGGTCCTTCCCCAGCTCCAGTACCCCTTTTTTCTTATCCCTCCCTGCATGAAATTTTCCCAACATCCTTCCGTTACCTCCAGCATCCTCCAAGAAAGAGTTGGGGGTGAAGCAAAAAAATCAGATGAGGAGAAAAAAAAGAAAGAAAGACTGCAACAATGAGAAGAACCTTAAAGAACAGTTTCAAATAATTTGTAAGGAAAGAAAGAAGAAAGGAAAGAAAGAAAGAAAGGAAGGAAGGAAGGAAGGAAGGAAGGAAGGAAGGAAGGAAAGAAGGAAGGAAGAAAGAAAGAAAGAAAGAAAGGAAAGAAAGAAAGAAAAGGGAAAGGAAGGGAAGGGAAGGGGAATAAATCTACAAAAGTGATCCAAACATTGATTCACCTTAACACTTACAAAAAAATAAATAAACAGATTTATTTACATCAGTGAAAAGACTCTTCAAATCATAAGAAGTGAAGTTGTTAATGTGTGTGTTATCTTTCTTAAAGTAATAAAATCCTGGATTGCCAGATTTCCATCCTCTTATTTAAACAAACACTTGAAATTTGATATTATACAACACTCGGAATCCCTAAATACTCCATGCTCTAACTTACATGCTCTAATGTCTTTCTTTACATAGTTCCCTTCACATGAAATTTTGTACCTTCTTTTTCTTCTATTTAAAATACTGTTCATCTCTCAAGTTTCAATATAAATGTCTGCTTAGGAAAGTTTCCTATCATCCAGCAGCACCTAATAATTTGTTCCTTTATTGAACTGTGCTAGAATATATATCTTCCATATGCTCCTCCAAACGTCCTCTCCTTCCTTCTCCACTGTGCCCCTGTATCTGAGCTACATGTTCAGACTCTCAAGCCTCTGGATTCCACTTGGTATTAGCCAACATGGAATAATGACAGAACAGAGGGAAGGAAGAAGAGAGGTTGGAGAATTCAAATTAAATTAAAAACTCCTCAGGGTGCCTGGGTGGCTCAGTTGGTTAAGCGTCTGACTTCAGCTCAGGTCATGATCTCCTGGTTCATGAGTTCGAGCCCTGCACTGGCCTCTGTGCTGACAGCTCAGAGCCTGGAGCCTGCTTCAGATTTTATGAATCCCTGTCTCTCTACCCCTCCCCTGCTTGTGCTCTCTGTCTCTCAAAAATAAACACTTAAAAAATAATAATAAATAAATTAAATAATTAATTAAAAACTCCTCTGAGTCCCAATGATCATCTCCTCCCCTGCTTCTTCAATCCAAAGGTAGTAACCTTGCCTTGCATACAGATATGGAAACCACCCTTCATTATATTCATTTAAATGACTCAGTTTTCATTCCCTTGCTTTCTTGTTGGGATCTTGACAATATATTATTTGAATCTATAGTGTAAAAGTATAACATGGTTTAAATAGTTATGTAAACATTTCTTTTTCCCTACAAAAGTAAGTTCTTTGAAAAAACTCTTATATGTATTTATTTCTTCTGGCACATAAAGTATCTTGCATATATTATGTGCCCAGTAAATGTTTTTTGAATTGAGGAAATTTACTCTGAAATGTTTGTTCTTTCATACAAAGGTAAAGAACAAAAGTTCAAACCCTTGCTTTGGAGGCTAACATTTATCAACTTATGGGCTTTACATATGCAATTTATTTTCTTTCTTAAATCACCTTCAGACATTGATGGAATTATGTCAGCTATTGGTGAATGCAGAAAACATTTAATGAAAGGTCATGGCCATGATTAGAGAATCACTGCTCTAAAGGGCACTGAATGAAATTTCATGTTAGGTTCTATGGAAGATTAATTTAAATGATTTTCTCTATTGTCATAAGATTTTTTTTTTCCTGTTGATACCCTAGGAGCTTGACTGAACTGTGTGCTGTTATGAAAAAAACAGAACAGTTCCGTGATGGAGAAAATAATGCTAGGGATGGCAACAGCCAACTTCAATTTACAACATTCTTACAATAGATAATTCAATATGTGGCATCTACAAAAAAATAGATCACAATAAGTGAATATACATATTACTTAGTACTACAAAACTGTAATGACTTATTTTTTTGGTTATTATCCTAAACTAAGGTCTTTGAATTTTACTTACACACACACACACACACACACACACACACACACACACACACACACCAACTCCAAATAGTCATTTAATGTCTATTAGGCTGAACAATCTGTTAATAAGTAATAAATTTATAATCTATTTGGAAAAATAATAGACTCATAACATTTACCTGACAATTCAAAGAAATACACTTTTGCTCTATCAAAAAAAACACCAAAAGACAAAAAACAAAACAAAATAGGCATGCTTATTGGCCAAATGAATATACTGTAGATGTTAATCATTGTGGGACTTCGTAGTTTAATTGTTAGAACAAGTCATGCAGGAAGGGGATTTAAATGGAGACTGAAGGTAGGGAAAGCTGAAGAAATGCCTGTCAAAGTAAGAAACACAAAAACATGGAAGTGAACACGAGGCTTGTTGAGAGAATAGCAATTATTTATGACCGGAACAGATTACAATAATCAACATTTGACCAATGTTGTAGCTGAATTTAGACTTCATTTTAAAGGGAAACAATAATAATATTTGTGTTTAGCATTGAAAGCTGTATTTTAAGAACACAATCATTTTGCCGGGAACTGGATGTTCATCCATCTACCAAGTAAATGATTTGGACAAGTTACTTTATCTCTCTTTGCCTTAATACCATTAACTATAAAGTGGTATATGAATATTATCTACCACACAACTCCATTGTATAGAGCAACTTAGATAATCTTTATAAGACATTTAGAAAAGTGGTATATTTTGAGCACTCTCTAGTTATTAACAGTTTTTATTATTACTGCTGTTTTTTTGGTAGTGGCATTGGAGGTGTTTTAAAAATGCAGAGGCAAGAAGAATATTTAGAATACTTCTTCAGTACTCTAATAATGAAGTAATAAAATTAGATGTAAAATTGTAGTAGTGACATAAGATAATAAAGATGTATTGTCTGAATGCACCAAGTTAGTGGTAATTTGCTATGACAACAATAGAAAACTAATATAGATGCTGGCACCTGGAAGTGGGGTGCTGCTGTCACAAATACCTAAACATGTGACTGCCTTTGCAATTGAGAAATGGGAAGAGGCTGGATAAATTTTGAGGATTGTGATTTAAAAAGCCTAGATTGCCAGTGTGCCTGGGTGGTTCAGTCAGTTAAGTATCCGACTTCAGCTCAGGTCATGATCTCGCATTCATGAGTTCAAGCCCCACATCAGGCTCTGTGCAGACAGCTCAGAGCCTGAAGCCTGTTTCAGATTCTGTGTGTGTATCTCTCTCTCTCTGCCCCTCCCCAGCCACAGTCTCTCTCTCTCTCTCTCTCTCTCTCTCTCTCTCTCTCTCTCTCTCTCTCATACACACACACACACACACACACACACACACAAATAAATAAAAAATTTAAAAAACAAGGCCTAGATTGCCTTGGCCAGGCTTCTAGAAATGTGGCTGTTAACAACTGCTAATTAGGACACTGAGGAAAAAGCGTATTTTCTTAGAGAATACTTAGATCATCATAAACAGATCTCAACCTGATTCATATGCTTTAGATGATGAGATTTAAGAACTTTTAGCTGATAAAATTTAGATAAGACTTGAACTTTGAGTTGATGCTGTAGTAAGTTGAGACTTCTAGCAATGTTGGAATAGGACGCATTTTGCATGTAGTAAAAATGTGGTTCTTTGGGGTCAGATAGTGGACAGTGATAGGTAGAATGAAGGCCCCAAATGATATCCATGTCCCATGAATGTGTTAACTTATACAGCAGAAAGAACTTTGCAGTTGTGATTAAATTAAGCATCTTGAGATAGGAGACTCTTCCGGATAATTTGGGTGGGCCTATAGGGATCCTTATAAAAGTGAGAGAAGCAGGCAGGAGTGTCAGGGTCAAAAGAGAGGTTCAAATATCCTAGTTTCTGGCCTTAAGCAAGAGAGGAATGAACCATGAGCCAAAAATCCAGACAGCTTCTAGAAGCCAGAAAACAAGAGAAAATGGAGCCTCCAGAAGGAATGTAGCCATACTGACACCTTTATCTTAATCCAGTAAGACTCATTTCTGGCTCTTCTGACCTCCATAACTGTAAGACAATAAATTTGTATTGTTTTAAACTTTAGTACATAGTGGGAATGAAAAGAAAAAAATATTATGAAGATTCAGCAAAACTCAGTGACTGATTTGCTATTGAAGGTGGAAACAAATGAAGAAGTTAATAATGATACCATCTTTCCAAATCAGAGTGGAAGAGTGAACGTGTCCTTTCACAGACACTTGTTAATTAAAATATTTTATTATTTCCAAAAGCCCCTCACCATTCTCATTTAATACTGAGTTTCTATTCTTTGTTTTGTCTCAGTTATAACAATCTTGATTAACTTTGGTATTATCATGCTTATGCTGATATCTAATCTTTATAAACTATCACTGAATGGGTTCTTTTCATTATAATGTAAGGATTCACTTCTCTGTTGAAAATGAGACCCATAACAGCAGGCACATTGCCCTCTAACTCTATAAGACAAAACTGAATAAAATAAACCTTGAAGTGAAGAAAAATTAGAATTTTCATTCACTTTCCAAATCCACTGTACTTTTCATCACAGAAGAACAAAACTTTAGAAAGGACAGAAAGAATGTCTCCCCATGTCTGACCTGCAGTTCTATAGTATCCTAATCATTCTTATAAGAAAAAGCTTGTTTCTCCATCTGAGGACTCATCTTTCATACATTTTCCAACAGACATTTTGTAAGTTAGTGTAGTACGCTGCCTCAATCAGTACTCCTCTACTTCACCACTGATGAAAGTTATGTAACAATTAAGAGAGGAAAAAATGAGGTGCCTGAATGGCTCAGTTGGTTAAGCATAAGACTATGATTTAGGCTCAGGTCATGATCTCATGATCATGGAATCAAGCCTTGCATCAGGCTCTGTGCTGTGCGGAGCAGGAGAGCATGCTTAGAATTCTCTCTGCCCCTCCCATCCCCAAATAAATTTAAAAATTAAAACAAAAGAGGAAAAAAAAAGATAAATTGGAAAGTAAGAACCTATACATACTTGGGTGTTTGTGCCCCCTCCAAAATGTACAAGTCCTTCCCACCATCTAACTATCCACCAGACTCCCCACCCAATGTGATTTTTTTTTGATGTTCATTTATTTTGAGAGAGAAGAAATGAAGCATGAATGGGGAGGGGCAGAGAGGGAGAGAGAGCATCCCAAGGAGACTCTGAGCTGTCAGCACAGAGCCCAATATGGGGCTTAATCCCATGAACCGTGAGATCATGACCTAAGCCAAAATTAAGAGTCAGATGCTTAACCGACTGAGCCACCCAGGTACCCCCACCCAATGGGATTCTTCATGGATGCAGTTAGTCAATAGTTAGTCCATGTATATTTTGAAAAATTATTGCCTACTTAGGAACCACAATATAATTCTGATCTATACCTAAGTTCATCTTCCTACCAGTAAGGCAATAGAACAAAATCTTTGATGTTTTAGTTATACACACACAGACATAAACATACATACACAATTTCAAATGTTTAAATGTATATTAGGCAGGACTCTGTTAATCCTTAAGAAATTTAAAATCCAGCTGTTCTTTGTTGTTTCTGTGCAATAATGGCTTAAGTCATAACCCTCTTTACTCTTACATCCAATATCAAGAATGCCTTTTGTGACTGATTAAATCCCAAGGCAAAGACATCTTAACCAATTGTGAATACAGTCAGAAGAGTTTAATAGAAATAATTGTAAATATTATTGCTTTTAGATTATAGGACAAACCTAGGAAGACAGTGTGGGGTTTGGGAGGGGGAATCATGGCTATGAACTTCAGACTGGACTAGATGTGAATCTCAGCTTTGTCTGATACTACTAGTATTAACTTGGACAAGTTAGTGACACTCTTTGGGTTGCAATTTTCTCAGATGTAAAATGTAAATAATAATACCTATTCGGCAGGATTTTGTGTGTACAACATAATAGCACGTAATAAGTATTCAGCAAATGATGTTTGCTCCTTAGATAACATTCTTTTTTCACACTAAGTCACCTAAGCAATGATTACAGAACGTTTTTACCTTTGATTTAAAATAGTACAGGCATAGTGGACATGAAATGAGGAAGTGCTGAATTCAATGTTGATGGTGCTTATCTGGTGCCATTAGCCTAAAGTCTATAATCACTCATGAAAATTTTCACATTAGTAAGAAAATACAATTTCTTTGTCATGAAAAACATTTTCCTTTTATAATAAAATATTCAAGATCAATCACCTAAAATATTTTCTGGTCAGTATCTTGAATCATAAATTGACTCACAATAGAAGTATTGTCAGTGTATGTCAAAGTCTAGATAAAGCTAAAAATTTTGTGGTGACTGGTATTTTGCTGTCTTAATGCTGCACAGGTGTTACAAGTATAAAGCTTTACAACTTAAAAAAAATCAATCCCTTATTTAAAGTGAAAGTTAATAATAGCAGTTTTCAAGAGCAACCTAACACTAAATAATTTTTGTCTCGTTTCTTTTGTAACGAATGGCTGCTGCATGTGGTCATAGTTTCTTTTTCATGTACCATTGTTACAGCCACAAATGTAAAAATTAGAGAAACCTACTGACACTCTATTTTAAATTTTTATTTCTACCCACCACTGTTCATCAATGGTTCAAAATAGAAAGCTAGCTACCTTAATCCTTGTCTTCAACAGAAATTATTTCAACATCAAGCAGTCTTTTATTCTGCAAAGTGTTTCCTACAATCACTTTTACTGACTGGTTCTAAGGTCCCACAGTGTACAAGATTTGAATGTTGTGGAACCCAGACTTAAATTCCCAACAGGGTTTTAATTAGGACCTGAACGATGCTGAATGCCCTTATTTTTCTTTCATTCTTAATGAAGCAAACTCACCTCAAGAGCGTAAGCAGCTCATAAACTTCATTGATTTCTCATATATTTTCTGCTGCTCTTTTATATCACTAATGCTTTCCCATCTGTCTCCTATTCATGACATTTCACTTTTGATTCCTTTATACTCCAGGAAAGGCAGATAAATATTTTGAGAAAAATCACCTGGTGCATGTGCATGTGGATGTTCATTTTTCAGTTTAAGAATAAAATAATCAAAACACATTATTTAAATTTATGTGCCTGCTTTATTTTAGATCCAAATGCCCTAAAACTGATTGCCTGTAAATGTTTTATAAGCAAATGGGGAAAGACAAGAAGAACTTGGGTCACAGAATCCTTTTTGGAATAATTTTACTGATTTTGATCACACGTGCTTCATTAAATTAAATGAATTCCCAATCTTAGCATCTGTCCCACATTTTTCTGTCTTTGTGCTTTAGTTCACTCCACCCCAACTGCCTGAAGTGCCAGTCACTTCTCTTTGACCTCCATTCCTCCACATATCTAGTTATGCTACATATTTGTTAGTATATGTTATGCTATCAGTTTGAAGATAGGAATTAAGCCATAGAAACCCGAGCTAATGTGAGAAGAGTGAATAAGACAACCATGGGCTCACTGAAACATAAAACATAAAAGAAGACGCAGCTAATATGTAAGGGAATGGAAAGGGTATAAAGGAAATATAGACATGTTTCAAAATCATGTTGGCCTGATTTAGCTTCTGGAGCTGCTCAGTCAGTTATTCAATACTTAGTGAGATGGTTGAAAGATCGCCTGATTTATCAGCCTCAATTTCCTTACAATTTTTTTACAATATTTGCAAAAGTGCTTTGTAATTGAAACTCTGTAATCCAGGATACTAGAACAGTACACTGTATGTGGAATCCATAAGTTTAGCTAAACCAGTGTTTCTCAGTATGTAGTCTGTGTACTCCTAGGGTCCCAAGACCCATTCTGGGCATCTGAAAAATCAAAACCATTTTCACAATAACACAAAGATGTTATTGGCTCTTTTTTGCTATGTTGACATTTGCATTGACGATGTAAAATCAGTGGTGACAAAACTGCTGGTACTTTATCACCAATGGAGGCAGAGGCCCAGACTACACCACAGTTCTTCATTACGTCATGCTCACAGTTAATAAAAAATAAAGTCATTTCACTAAATAATATCTTTAATGAAGTAGGAAAAAATACTAATTTTATTAAATCTCAGCTCTTAAATACGTGTGTTTTTAATATTTGACATGACAAAATAGGAAGTGTATACAAAGCAATTCTGCTGGATACTGAAGGAACGCACTTATGCAATTGAATTGTAAGCTTCTGAATTAGCTGCTTTATTCATGAAACACAATTTTTATTTGAAAGAACAACTGACAGGTAAACCGTGATTATTCAGATTTGAGTATTTGGCAGACGTTTTGTTGAAAACAAATGTAGGGAATCTCTCTCTTCAATGAAAACAACCGACCGTACGTTTTGCCAGTGATAAAATTTGAGCTTTCGTGAGAAATTTAGAATAATGGAAAACTTGTATCTGCCACTGTGAGCTTGACAGTTTTCCAATACTTAAATACTTTTCTAAGGACTGTAGTGGTATTGATAAGTGTAATTTTTAAGTAATACATCATAAAATCTGTCAATATTTGGAAGATCTACATAACTCTGTGAGCTAAGATTTTCCAAGTGGGCAAAAAGAGATGATACAAAATCATGCATTAGTTACATATTCATCTAAAGTTCAAGATATACCAAGGAATTTTAAAGTAATATAGTACAAACAAAGTTCATTGATGTGGTTTTAGATTTTCCATTGTAACCAACCCTCAAGAAAATACCACTAGTCAAGTTCTGGTGTGATATCAAAGAATATTCACAATTATTTTAAAAGGCTATGAAAATATTCCACTCTTTTCCACCTAAATACCTATGTGCAGCCAAATTTTCTTCATATGCCTTAAGCCAACAATATATTGCAACAGAATAAATGCAAAAACAGATATGAGAATCCAGCTGCCTTCTATTAAGTTGTACCTTAAACAGATTTGTATAAAAGTATGTCACTCAACTCATTAAAATTACTTCAGTTATAACAAACATCAATAACTATAATCTGTAAATTCTTTGCACACTCAAAGGTTTTTACTGTGAAGGAACCCTGAGACTGAAAAGCGTGAGCACTACTAAATTGAAGCATAATGCATGCGCTCTAAAAAGGAATATTTAACTACTTCTGTAGGTAACTAGTTCTGACACCACTCTCATAGATATCTTTGTACTTCTCTAATAGCTCCTTATCAGTCTCCCATTCAGGGGTTTATTGTTTCCTGGGTTTTTTTTTTTTTGCCCTTCCCCTCAATGCTAAGAGCCCCCAAGTTGTATCGGTTCAATTTTGTCTCACTCTTTATTCCTCTGGATTCCCTTCAGGATCTTTGAATGTGTTAATCACTCCCAAATCTATATCATCAGACCAGAATCCAAAATTCTCATGTTCTTATCCTATATGGAAATCTCTACTGGATATTTAAATTTGTATGTCCCTCAAGTATAATGAAGTCCACGAGTCTAGCAATGAGCCCATCATATCTTCAGTGCAACCTCCAAAGCCTTTCCATGAATGATATCACTATGCATCCAATCATTCAAGAAACTGATGAGATCAGGAAAGAGACAATCCTTGACTCTAGCTTCTCCCATAATCCCCACATTTGGTCACTATATCCTATAGAAGTTAACACCTGAATATCTCTTTAATTAGTGTTTTCTCTCCTTCACCATCATAGTCTTGGTTAAGATCTTCATCATTTCTTACTTGAACCATTGTAATAATCTCTTAGCAAGATTGTTGTCTCCAGTAATAATCTCTTAAAATCTATTCTCTAAACTGCAGCCAAAGTGACATCTCAGTTACTTCCCTGATTAAAATGTTTCCCCATAGGCTTCAGTATAAAATTAAAAGTCTTTGAATATCAGACCTTCATGATCCAGGCCATATCAAACTCAATGCCTTCATCTCTCACCACTGCTCAAAGCAAAGGACTAGAATTTCAATGACTTGCTCTCAGACAATTGATTCCACATCTCATCTCTAGGCAACATCAAAGAATACACAAGTTGAAAAGATCTTTACAGATAAAGTAACCATATAATTTATCATCCAAACCAGAACACTTTTGAGAGTTAAAGGGTGCTATTAATAATTACATTGGGATAACAGGTGTAAACCTGGACCGTCTCAAGCAAAAGAGCCTGTATGATCACCCTACCTAGAGATCAACTAGACCATGACAGAACTTGCATCATCAAAGTGAAAGTGGTCATGCTGGTTATAAAAATGACTAGACTAGAATCAGTCTTTCCCATCTCCCAGTCCCCTGCCTTTTCTTCCACATTATGCTGCTTTGCTAATAACCCTTTTAAGATAAAAATCAAATAACTTAATAGATTTTATAATAAAATGTTTGACATTTTTAATATAATCATAGTAAATATACATGATATCTTCCTCTGCATTCAAAAGTATCACTATTGATGGGAGTTCTATAATATATAAGAGGGATTTAAAAGATCAACATATATGCAAAAGTAGATGCCATTTCAATAGGATGGTAATGGTAAAGATGGCTGGGATCTCAAATCCTCAAATCGTTGACTAGGGAACTTCATAACCACTGCCACTCTGGCTGGGTTACCAAAGTGTGTGTTTGGTGTATGAGTGGAGATGTACATGAATAGGAGAGTGAGAACAGATGGAGAAACAGATAGAAAAATAAAGAGACAAAGAGAGACAAAGAGACACCCAGTAAGATTCCCTGGCTGGGCGAGCTAGGTCAAGTCATAAAAGAAACTCAGTGATTCATTTACCCCAGCCCTTCACCAACTGTCTACTCTAGAGGCTGGTATACATAACTTCCTTCTTGCATCCTACCTAAACTATCCAGCTTATGCATGAATTCCAAAGTCTGAGTAGAAGACACAGGACCTCAGAAAGAGATCAGCTAGAACACTGTAATTTCACATAAATATTTCCATTTCCAGAGAGCTAATAACTGACAGATGATCATAACTGGAAAATACCTACCAGAACTGCATTGGATAGCATTTTAATTCCTTGTATATATTTTCAAGACAATTCTGTTTTGAAAGCATTTTATTTTACTTTTATTTTATTTTATTTTATTTTATTTTATTTTATTTTATTTTATTGTTTTAACTTTATTTATTTTGAGAGAGACAGAGCACAAGCAGGGGAGGGGCAGAGAGAGAGAGAATCCTAAGCAGGCTCTGCAGGGTCAACTCAGAGCCCAACGCGGGGCTCAAACTCACGAACCATGAGATCATGACCTGAACTGAAACCGGGAGTCAGATGCTTAACCGACTGAGCCACCCAGGAGCTCCAAGACAATTCTATTTTGAAAGGTGCATTGTTCTCTTTTCATAATATGAGTTTGAAGATTCTTACTTATTATTTTGCCGTTATCAAGAAGTACCTTTCGGGTAGTTTCAGAATGAGATTTTGGTTCAATCTAGTCCCAGCTGCCTACTGTCAAGATTCTCATAGTCTTCACAAAAGTGATATTGTAATAATGTTTTTTCCAAGTATTTTGCATTGATCTATGCCCTTTTTGACTGTTCTACTAAAATTCATTAAGCAGAGGTGCCTGGATGAATCGGTTGAGCATCTGACCTTTGATTTCGTCTCAGGTCATGATCCCAGGGTCCTGGGATCAAGCCCCATGTCAGGTTCTGTGCTGAGCATGGAGCCTACTTAAGATTTCCTTTCCCCCGTTGGTGCACTCTATCTCTCTCAAAAATAAATAAAAATAAAAATAAAAAATAAAAATAAATAAATAAATGAAATTCGTTAAGCATCCTTTCATTTCCCCATCTATCTTCATGCCTCTCTCAGCACCCCACTTTCACCCACGACCCTGTTTCTGGACCCCTTCCTTCATGCTGAGCCCAACACTTCAGAGCCGGCCAACTTAAGCAGGGTCCTCTATTCAGAGTTTGTCACTGTCATCCTCTAGGACTTTAAGTCTATTATTGCAGGTGGGTTTTGCCTTCTAAAACATCTACAACAACTATTTTCATCTAAAAAACAAATTAGTGTTAACAGAAAAAGCCTGGAAACTTTTACTTCATTTCCAGAAAGAACAAAGGCACTATGAGGTGACTTGCCTTCATCATTGGGAAATTATAACTCTAAAAATAGAAACTGGAAGTCCAGCCAAAAAAGAGAAGAAGATGGAGTAGGACTTTGGAGAGCCAGTGTTGCCTTGTGAACTCCATCATCAAGTCCTCCTAGAGCACTTAGTTTACTCTTTTAAATGTATATATTGCAGTTTTATACATGCCAGGCACTCTTTTGGCCACTGGGGCTAGAGAAACCATGACATTTCCCCTTCCTCAGGGGTGTATAATCTAAGAAAGTAAAACAGATCTATATATATGAACACTTCCATTTAAGGAATCCCTTTGGGCATATCACTCATCTTAAAACATTAAAACTAGAAGAGATTACAAATGGCACTTAGTCCAACCCCTTCATTTTTGTGGATGAAGACACTGAGATTTAAGGGGGATAGTTGGATTAACCACTTGTCAAAACCCAAACTGAATTTCAAGAGCCCCAACTCTTAGTCTAGGGTATTTTCATTAGATCATACCTTTCTTCTCAGATCAGGAATTTCTCAGAGACTTAAAAAGAAATCCATCCTTCTTTCCATGGATCTTTCTTTCTTTCTTTCTTTCTTTCTTTCTTAGGATCTTTCTGACTACAGAAAATAGGACTTGGTCCTCAAATGGAATTCGGAAGAAAAAAAATAAAGTTGGAAATAATTTTGCTAAGGATCCAGGCATTGAGCAATGGCATCCAGCCAATAATCATAGTCCCATTGCATTGTCATCTGTCACCTTTCATTATTTGTTGACCAGACAAAGGAATTGGCAGCACAGTGCACATAGGTTCTAATTTCATACAGCTAATGGTTTGCAACTAAGCTACACAGGCTGTAATAGAAAGGCAAAAATATATGAGATGAAATAAGAAAAAAGAAATGATCCTAAAACAGATTTTCATAGAAGACTGCTTTTTAAAAAGCTATATGGAGCCACCTAGTGGCAGAATTTTGTGTTAATGCAATTATACTTAGAAATAAAAAAAAAAAATTATGGACTGTTAAGATATTATAAATCATGAGGTCAGGAACAAAGTCTAGTTTTGTGTGTATGTAAAACCTCAGTTGTGAAGAAAACATGACTAATCTGTCAAGGTTTTCATTTTGAAGTTATTTTTATTTTGCACTTATTGTCAACATAAAACTTAAATATGCCTTCTGAAAAACCGCAAAATTTTCCAATTTAATAGCTCTTCAACAAAGTGTACAAGTGAAAGATAATTGGATTCCACTTTTAAATTCTTATATTTTGCCTGAATTAGGCTCAAAAAGTCAATTTCTTTAAATTGGAAAATATCTGTTAATGTTTCCAAACAGAATAGGACAGGCTTTTTTTCCCCCAATGAACTCAAAAGAGTCTTTTATCAATGAGACACATTTTAACAACAAAGCTACAATTCTAAGGGAAACTAAGGATGCAGAAAATTGGCACTCCAATTAAAACCCTTTGTATCTCCAAAGAGAATAAAAATAACAATTGTATGAACTTACTTTAAATGGATTTATACAGACCAACATCTAATTAAAACATTTCAGAAATGCTGGGATTGTTAGGACAAATCCTGAGTCAGGATCACTTCAGCTTTTAGTAAACACTGGAATCGTTTTATTCATCTGAGAATTGATTTATTATTAATTAATCCTGGGATCTTTCAGAAAGATGGATGATTCATAATAGTAACAGATAAATACTAAAGATTGATATTTTATATGAATTATATCTTACACTATGTATAACTAGATTTTCAATCTATTACTGAAAATTTTCTTAAAACTGTTAATGATGTTGGGTGTATGGGTGTCTTAGGCCAGTTAAGCATCCGACTTTAGCTCAGGATGTGAGTTCAAGCCCGACATCAGGTCAGCTTGGGCTCTGGGCTCTCTCTCCCTATCACCCTCCCTCTGAATCTCGTGGGATTCCTTCTCTCTCTCTCTCTCTCTCTCTCTCTCTCTCTCTCTCTCTCTCTCTTTCTCTGCCCCTAGTTCACTCAAGCGATCTCATGATTAATTAATTAGTTAATTAACTTTAGGGGCGCCTGGGTGGTTCAGTCGGTTAAGCGTCCAACTCTTGGTTTCAGCTCATGTCATGATCTCACAGTTTGTGAGTTCAAGCCCCATGTCTGACTCTGTGCTGGTAACATGGAGCTTGCTTGGGATTCTCTCTCTATCCCTCTCTCTCTGCCCTTCCCCTTGCTCTCTCTGTCTCTGTCTCTGTCTCTCTCTCAAAAATAAATAAATAAAAACTTAAAAAAATTTTTTTTAATTATCAATGAAATTACAGAAGGGGGTGTGAAAGATGATTCAAGATAGTTCATTGCACTTTTATATATTCTTACACTGACCAAAGATGAATTTGAAAATTATTTTCATTTCATTCTTTGTTGTTGAAAACGTTGGATGGCTCTACCCCTTATTGACTGAGCCTCTGCCCAGTAAGAGAGAGCAGTGAGAAAAAAAGGGCAGATGCAGAATCTCTTGATTCTTGTCTGTGACTTAAGATAACATACGTGAAGTACGTGTTGATTTCTGATGAATAAGATTTTACTGTATACACATTGAGTATGAGCCATTAGCACACTATAAACATATTATTGTTTCTAAGCTTTGCTATTACATTCACCTACGAATCAATCAAATAATAATTGCAGCAAGGTAAAGATCAATTAAACTGAAATCCCAGATGTAACATTTTAAAATGATTAATAGGAAGAAATAGAATCGGGTAACTCAAATAATGTTTTAATAGTATGGATGATTCAAGCCGAAAAGAGACTAAGACTTATACAGCTCTGATGTATAATTTCAGACAATATGCTAATGAGAAATGTAATAGGATTATGGGGAAATCAAAGTGGGGGAAAGACAACAAACTGGCATGGGATATATAGGTCTGACTAAATATCTAAGGAATATTGGAAACCAAATAACTGATGCAAATAGCAGCAGAATCCTCAAGCAGTCACTATAGCTACAAATCCAAGAAGGTCTACCTGTGTGCATTGTGCAGACAAAAAAACTGCTCTCTGTGGATAAGGCTATTTCAATGATGTCATCATTGAATACAAAGGATAATAGGATAAGAGTAGCTATCATTACAGAATGTCTGCTGTGTGTTGGAACTGGGCTAGGAGTTTTACATATGCCATTTCAGTTAACATTTACAAAACCCTCAAGCTGGTATTAATTGTTCTATTTTACAGGAGAAAAAACTAAGACTCTAAGAGGAATTCTGACTCCTTTGTCTGTCTCCCAAGCCATTCTCTTCCCATAGAAAATACATATATGCATAATATATCATTGTTAGAGAGCCAAGATGTTATTCTAATTCTGTTTACCTAACAATAAAGCAATCATCTTATTCAAGATCAAATTAAAATGCTTCATAGAAGGTAAACTAAAGGTGCTCATTCTTTTTTTAAGAATGAGAGCCCCAGAAGGATCCAAATTTCAATCTCATTACAATCAAAATGCAGTTTTGCAATTGTTATAGAGATAGCGAGTGATTTTTTTCATATTTATAAAATAACTGTCTTCTCTCACTGTATTTTCTGACCATGTGCAATTAAAATATGAAATGCATGGAATTGGGATGGATTATATTCAAAGCCCAATGCACTGACAGCCAAAGATTAGAGACCATAAGGATCACATGCAAGGCTTGTGAAAATGCAGATTCCTCAGTCGCACCCCCACAGATCTTGACTCAGTGGTTCTGAAGTGTGACCAACATCTACATCTTGACTCATACTCTTCCTCCAACAACACCAGGAGAATCCAATGCAGGTGGTCCTCAGACAATATAAGAAATACTTTAATATATTACTCCTTTGAATTTTGGCTCATTTTCATAGAATTTCATGTCACATCCTCAAAGTAATCTTTTATTTCATTCTTAGCTGTATTTATCTCTTTTTCCATGGTAGGTCATATCAGAATTTTGACTTGATCATAATTTCAAGGAGAAAGAGTCATCTTTGTGGGCCTGATTCTTAAAAGACTATTAAAATATTATATTATATTATATTATATTATATTATATTATATTATATTATATTATTAATATTAATAAAATTAATAAAATATGAGGTAATATAATATTTTTAGAAATTCAAGAGTAAAATACCTATCTTAGCAAAATACTTACATCATCTATTGTGATTGTTGTAAGAATCTGCACTTTATTGTAATATATTTTAAATTTTACACATGAAAAATCACCTGTGCTGTATCTGCCCTGTGGCTCTACAAATGAGCAAAGTCCCAAATACAGTGAGTTCATCATGATCCAAGACTGAAACAGCAAATCACAGTGGGACCAGCCCTTGCAACACCCAAGCCAGTATTGCTACCTGGACATTAGTTTCTGTCAGCCACCACGTGAGCACTGACATGCAAATCTCCATCTTAGCCTTGTACTGCACAGCGTTCTTTCCCATGTCATTCAAAACACAATAGAAAAAATTAAAACACTGGCCTCTCGCTCACACTTCAGGTCCCAAGTGCTCAAGACAGAAAATAGATTAATGTAAGCAACCAGCTGCTTAACCAATGTCCAGAAAAAGAAGACATTTAAGTATCTGTTGTGGAAGTCAAAGCTATTTTTCCCAGTTTTATTGAGATATAATTGACATGCAACACAATATAAGTTTAAGGTGTACAACATAATTATCTGATATGTATATATATTGTGAAATGATTAACACAAGTTTAATTAACATCCAAGTAAACTACTTATTAATGTATATCTTAGGCTATAAAACATGATAAAATATAGCTGGACAAAAACCTAAATTCAGTCCAATATTCCTGTTTTGCCCATATGCTACTATAAAAAGTGTTTTAAATATCTGGATATTTATATGTAATACCGATAAAATATTCAAATGATAAACTAAATTCTTTACTTTTATTTAAGAATAAATAAAAGGTCTCAGAACTTCACGGTCATTCCACAGATACTTTTATGCAAAAAGTAAAATTATATGTATCTAACAAAGACAAATTAGAATGTCCAGATATGCAAATATAGATGCTTTAGTAATATACTGGGACACCAAAGAGACCTGAGTTCAACTTTCACCTTACTTTTTATTTTTGAAGTTGAGAAACTCACTAAAACTCTCTGAGCTCCCAGTTCTTCTCTGTAGAATACTGCTATAAATATAAATATTAAATTATGTTAAAATTAAAGGCTCTGTCTATAACATACCTAATACCATAGCTATCATATACTAGGTATTCAAGAAATGACAGCTTGTGTTTTCTCCCCAGAAGTTATTTTCTCTTTCTAATATTCATACATTTTCTTACAACTAAGCACAGGATTGTCACAGATCAGGCTCATCTTAAACTAAGCCACATCTAGCAAGCACAGAGACAACCCACATGAGTCAAACCTCTTTTAACAATGTAACAGCCTATGCAGTTTCCTTCAACTCTTGAACTTTTATGTATTAAAGTTCCATTAGGATGGTGTGAGGCATAGGAGTGCCTATAAACACAGAAACATCTCTTTAATAGATACCAAATTGCTGATAGAAAAAGGGATTTAATGTCCCCTTGAAGCCAACAGCTCCACTCACATTTACTTCCAAACAAAATGGATTGGATTTCTTAATAGTATTTTCTGACGATAATACTTAGCAATTTTTAAAATGCCTAAAATGTACCTTTTCCTGCCCTAAATATATAAGCTAAAGTTCTTATACATTTTTATTGCAGAATTTAAGAATTTAGCTCATTATATAAGCTGCATACATGGTACTCCAGTACAATTTTGTCTTTTTGTCACTTGAATTAACTGAGACAGGACTTGTACATAGAAATAGTCATGTTTCATCCTGTGCCCGTAATTCTTTCAAAGGCTGTAAAGCAGCAAGCATTCAAATGTAATTAATTTTATTTTTCAATGAAATATTCCACTATTTATTCTAATTTATTGAAAGTACAGGCTGACCTTTAGAATGTTTTAGTATTTAAGCAAGCTAGAATGGAAAAGGGATGAACGTCCAAATCTGGCACAGATCTCAGATTTGAGATTCCAAAAGCTTTAATAGTGATGAAAGAGTTGCAGATACATACTACTCCCTGGTTCATTCCACCAAAAAAGATACCTGGTTTGAAGGAGAACAATTCGATTCCAAGAGGTTAAACAAAATACTAATTGCAAAGCTCATAAGTGCTTGCTTGGGTGTAATACTTTCAAGTAAAATATTATATGTCACAGACATACACTCAAAAACATATACAACCTTATGGGCTGATTTTTTTTCTTTTGAATCTCAGGTTCAAAAAAGTTGAGTTAATATATTTCTTCAGTCACGTAACATTTTCCTGGTGGGTCCACGTAAGACCCCATTTCTTTATCACTCTCTCCTTCATTCCCATTTTTCACTCACATCCCTTCAAACTATAATGTGTTAGGTATATTGTTCCTTGTAAAACATGTAATGCTATTTTCTATGTGGCTGTGTTTATTATTTACATAAAATATATGTGGGCAGGACTCATGATATATTGCAAATATGTTACTTCTGAGCAGAGGAGTGACATTATCTCTCTGGCTGCTGTGAGGATGAAGGATAGACGTAAGGGGCACCATGAGAGAGAAAATAGGAGACCCAAGTACAGAGCCCTGGAGCATTCTAAGTTTAGAGGCCAGGAAGAGGAATATCAGCAAAGCACACGGAGAAAGAGCAGCCTGTGTGTTAAAAGTGCCAAGTCATGAACATCAAAAGATTGATTTTGTTTAGGATTCTTCAAATGCTAACTAATTATCCTTCCAACAGATGATTTTAATTAACATACACATCTACAACACATGGTTTATAATGAATCCCCTAAAAGATCATACAGACAATAAAAACACAATTGTAAACCCTCAAGCATCCAGATCTAATGCTGGATCCCCCTGATAATCTACCCTTGTCCAGTCCTTCTATACTCCATGTCTGCAGTGAGCTCCTAGCATACTAAAACAGGCGTTTGGCAGAGATGGGCTCGAGAAGTGCCCTGGGTCTGTGGTGCTCAGCAAATATAAGGTGTTCACAGAGATCTGCTCCATCCCATGTTCCCACAAAGCCACACGCTTTACAGCACTTTGCCTGCCATTCATTCATTTGTAATCCTACTGAAGTCAATGCCAAAGGTGATTTAAAGTGATAAGAATGGAATGTTAGTGGAAAATAGGGGATGCCACAAAAAAGAAAATTGCAGAAATCTCTTATCTTATAAATGACATTGTTTCAACTCATCCATTTTAATTTATAAGCATTTGCTTTCATTTGAAAGTAAAAAATTGATTGCCCTTTAATTGACTTTTATTCAGTTTCAGAATATTCTAACGGTATTTTATTCTAAACTATATTTTATTTATTTTTTGATATGTGGACAAAAGATTCAGTGCAGAATTCAGGAGCTTGTTACCGCAATTATTTGTATAGTTGACTTTTCTCCAAATTATACCATATATAAATTTATCCTAGCATAAGTAATCTCTAATACCCAATTTCAATAATTTCTAAATTTTTTTAAATTTTTAAAAAAATATATTAACATTGACATTCATGTATCTTGCTTAATATGACGGTTTTAGGCTTTTCCACAAATTTTTGTTCTAGCCCAGTGACTGTATACATGTCAAGTTTTCCACTTCTTTCTTTTCTTTCTCTCTTCCGGCTGAAACTATGCCCCTGTCCTATAATCCTCTGGCATGGTTTCCAATGAGTAAGAATCATAAATATTTATGTTAGTCATTCATGATATTTACCAAAATCTTTGCAGTCTTTCTAGTCACATGGAAGGATTGTGCCTCCTGGTCCCTTTGAGGAAGGATGAAGTCATTTAACTATTTCTGGCCATTGAGTTGTGAGCAAAAGTGGCATGTGTCCCTCTCAGGTTGGAGCATATAATTAAGCTTGTGAAACAATTTAGAGCTATCTTAATTTCTGCCATGGTGACTGGAGAACTTTCAGGTGGCAGCTACCCGGCCAGCCTGGGTCTCTGAGCAAACACTGGGAGCAGAGCCTACCTGCTGACTATGACATGTAGTTTGAGAAAGAAAGAAATCTTCCTAGTTTCAGCCAATCATAATTGGGCTTTCTGTATTGCAGCATAATCTATCCTGATGGAGACAATGCTCCAGCTGAGTACATTTCTTTTCCTTCCTAGGGCCTCTGTCACAAATCTTAAACAAGTAAGGTATGCTTCACATGGCTAAAATCTTACAATCACTTCTTTGCCTAACTCTCTTGAAATTAAGACCAGAACCAGGTCCTAGCAGTCTTTCATTATATTATTTTTTGGAGGGTAATCCTTTCCTAGCATAGCCCCTTAGACTGAAGTCACTTCCTAAGGAGGTAATACACTTAGTCCTATTTTAATTACCTGCTAGAAGACAAATTTTTTAAAAGCATACATAAGATAAAAATAAACTTTATCCCCTCAATAATTCTCTTTCAAAGTTTCCATATTTAAATGTGATTATCTGTGGGATTTTTTTAAAGCCTTCTCTCTTAAGTTGGAGAACTTTTAAGAATCAATCCACTACCAACTCTAACTGATTTTAGCTGCCAATCATATGATCCCCCACCCCACATTTTTCTGGGGTGTACATGTGGGAATACATGTGTGACCCAGACTGGCAAATCAGAGTACATTACAATGTAAAGAACATGACTGATCCAAGAATAGGCACAGCACCCAAGCAAGACCAACCAAAATCTTTCTGGGGTATTGACATAAATTCAGTTCCAAGGAGGGTTATCTTCTCTTCTCTAGGATCACTACAACTAATGAGGACAGTCTACACATTGACCTTCCAGTGACCATCCTATTGCCATGTGGAGGTGACCTGCCCAAAAAGGAAAACAGCATAGAGAGAACAGAGCAAGCTCTAGGGCATGGCAGAGAGGTCTGAAGACATCAGTCAACTTTATCTATGTCACACCTAATCTTTGGAGCTCTAGTTTTGAATAGGATTGAGGTTTTTTGTTGGTTGGTTGCTTGGGTGGTCGTTTTGTTTTTCTGGAGCTAGTTTCAGTTGGCTTACAAACACAAGTGTCTTTTTTCCCAGAATCCCCCTACACACATCTGTAGGGTTCTCTCTCAGGTCTCTTAGATTTCTGAGTAAAAATAGTCACCAACTCAGAGAGGTCTTGCCTGGCCACCCCTGATGTGCCTTCTTCACTTCCATACTTCCTATTCAAGTCTGTGCTTATTGTTTGTCATGACCTTCTAGAAAGTAAGTTCTTTGAGAGTGTAGTTCACTGCTACATCTCTCATGTCTAGTGTGTCTGCATATATTTGCTAAGTACACATATGGATAAAAATATGTAGTATTTTTCCCCACTGTGGCTACATTGCTTGTCTTACCTAATTCTACTTTTTTCCTAAATCCACGAGACTTGTAGTCATATGTTTAATATGAAAATACTTTTATGACCAGACTTAAATGCATAATTATCATTTCCCCACTTTATCTGCCTAAATACAATTTTTTTGTAGTAGACTCATATTGCTCTCTAGCTACATTTCTAAGAAGCTACATTAAATTTCAAAATCACTTGAGTATGATTTGGTAAAGTATTGCAGTAAAATTTTTATAGGTCCAGTACTTAATACTTTAAGGGACTAACTTACCAAAGTGCACCATTGTGACAATCAAAACACACACACACACACACACACACACACACACACACACACCCCAAACCTTCTTCCAAAAGAGACTAAGCCCCTAAAAGACAGTAGCTAAAATAGGGAATAGATACATTTCTTTTTGTTCCCTAATCTTCCCTTCATTATCACTACTCAGCATCACAAACCCTTCTCTCCAAACTACCACCTTTTTCTGTGTTTACTGGCATCAAAATCACAATTGATCACCTAAATATACACCTATATATAATATATATATATATGCAATCACACACACATACGTATACATATATTCATTAGCATTCATCTATGAAATGATGTATTATCTCAAGAATCACATCAATATAAATTAAATCAAATCAATCACACAGTATTGAGGACATACATCTATTTTTTCTCTTTCCCAAATTCCTACAAAGAGGAAGTTGTTTCAAAAAACAAATCCATGGGTAGAAGAGAACAAGAGAAGGGGCAAAATAGCAACAAACTTTTGGAAGTCGAAAAGTAGATGTATTTGAGAAACTAAAATCTTAAAAGTCAATGAGGAGGGGCGCCTGGGTGGCGCAGTCGGTTAAGCATCCGACTTCAGCCAGGTCACGATCTCGCGGTCCGTGAGTTCGAGCCCCGCGTCGGGCTCTGGGCTGATGGCTCAGAGCCTGGAGCCTGTTTCCAATTCTGTGTCTCCCTCTCTCTCTGACCCTCCCCGGTTCATGCTTTGTCTCTCTCTGTCCCAAAAATAAAATAAACGTTGAAAAAAAAAATTAAAAAAAAAAAAAAAGTCAATGAGGAGATCCAAGAAGCATGCCAAATTACCATGCAGAATCACCAAAGTGCTCTGGAATTGGCAGCCTCTAGCCCTTCTGGAAGTTGGAGTGAAAAGAAAAGATTAATAAGGAGGATTCATTCAAAGTCTGCTTAAGAAATAGTCAAATCCCCAGGTCCCCTCCCTTTCAGTGGCAAAAATCAGTTTTACTGTTTGCAACAGTGTAAGAGAGTCCCTGTCTGTTAGAGAAGGCGTGTAGTCTCTCAGGGCAGAGACACTCTTCTTGACCCCGTCTACTGCAGAATGCATACAAGATACTGGGACAGAGCCACTTGGGTCTCCGGTATCCCAAGAGGGAAATAGGTAGCTTGTGCCAGAGCATCCTGTAGTAAAGCTCACAGCTGACACACCTAACCATACTCTTGGAGTTTCCAACCAGCCTTTACTCACTGCTATTTATGAGCAGCAAATAAAGATTATCAGGCACTTCAGGAAAGTCTCTATTAAAAGATCAAGGTCAAATCAAAAGGCGGTGGGGGGGGGGGGGTGCGTGGCAGGGGAAGCAATTAAAAAAAACAGACTATAAAGAGAGAGTATGCATATAGTTAAAAGCAATAACAAAAATATAATAATAAAGTTAGAAAAAGATACTATCAAAATGGAACATTAGATAACTCAAAAGGAGTGTGCCTTCTTTTTGTTTGCTTCAAATTTTTACTTAAATTCCAGTTAGTTAACACATAGTGTAATATTGGGTTCAGGAGTAGAATTTAGTGATTCATCACTTACATACAACACCCAGTGCTCATCACAAGTGCTCTCTTAATATTCATCACCCATTTAACCCACCTCCCCTCTAGTAACCTCAGTTTGTTCTCTATAGTTAATAGTCTGTTTTATGGTTCACCTCTCTTTTTTTTCCCCCATGTTCATCTGTTTTCTTTCTTAAATTCCACATGTGATTGAAATCATATGGCATTTGTTTTTCTCTGACTGACTTATATCACTTAACATAGTACACTCTAGCTCCACCTACGTCATTGCAAATGGCAAGATTTCATTCTTTTTATGGCTGAATAATATTCCAATAATATATACTACCACTTCTTTATCCATTCATCAATCAATGGACATTTGGGCTCTTTCCATAATTTGGCTATTGTAACAATGCTATGAACATTGGGGTGCATGTGTCCCTTTGAATCAGTATTTTTGTATCCTCTGTGTAAATATCTAGTAGTGCAATTGCTGGATAGTAAGGTAGTTCTATTTTTAACTTTTAGAAGTGCTCTTGAAATAGAAATCAATAACAGTAAAATTCTTTTAAATTTTACTACATAAGTTAAAAAGTAAAATTCAGGGCAGCTCCTATTTTAAAAAGTTTAAAGGATGGAAAATAAGAGAGAAGATAAAACTACAGGGCCGGTCCAAAGAGTGCAAAAACCAAAAGTATCAATTCCAAAATAAAGGAACAAAGGAAACTTGGGAAAGGAAATAATCATCAAAGCCATTAAGAGATTTTCCAGCAAATAAAGACATGAGTTTCCACACTGAAAAGATCCACCAAGAGCACAGCATGATGGATGGACATAGACAAACTATGGCACATGTTGAATTTTCAGAACACTAGAGACATAGAATACTTTCCGCTAGCTTCCAAAGGAGAAGAAAAAAATCACATACATTGGATCAGAGTCTAAAGATGGCTTCAAAATTCATGACACAAACACTAGAAATTTAAACAAAGACTTTTTCAAATTTAGATTTCTGTATCTAACCAAACTAGCACATATAATATTTATCAGGCAAGGTCCAGTGCAAGAAAAAAATCCATCATAGTGAGTTTTAAACAATTACAGTGTATGAACTGACTGAGGAAATAGACTTTGGGTTGAGCTTTCAGGGTTGACTGAGAGTTTTGCTGCCAAAGCCGACCACCAAAGGGATACTGCGACTTCTAGTATTCCACACCCACCACACCCGGAGCCTCCATGATCAAAAGATACAGTAGTCTCCCCTTATCTGCTGGTGATATGTTCCAAGACCACAGAGAGTATCGAACTCTGTGTCGAACTCTATATTACTTTCTCCCCTATACCTACATACTTACTATAAAATTAAATGTATAAATTGGGCACAGTCAGAGATACAATAACTAATAATAAAATAGAACAACTGCAATATACCGTCATAAAAGTTATGTAAATGTGGCCTCTCAAAATATTGTACTAGGGGCGCCTGGGTGGCTCAGTTGGTTAAGCGTCCTACTTCGACTCAGGTCATGATCTCACAGTTCGTGGGTTGTTGGGCTCTATGCTGACATCTCGGAACCTGGAGCCTGCTTCGGATTCTATGTCTCCCTCTCTCTCTCTGGCTCTCCCCTGCTTGTGCTCTCTCTCTCTCTCAAAAATAAATAAACATTAAAAATTTTTTTAAATATCATTGTACTGTATTCACCCTTCTTCTTGTGATGATGTGAGATGATAAAATGCCTACGTGACGAGACCACGTGCCTGGGAAATGACGCAGGCACTGTGACCTAGTTAGGTTACAACTGACCTTCCGAGGATTCGTGAGGAGGACCACGGAGGTTGATGGCGGGTAACTCAAACCGAGGAAAATGAAACCTCAGGGGACTACTGTTCCGGTCCACGGTGATGCTTGCCAGCAAAGGTTGGCATCTTCCTCACTTATACCTTCAGAACTTGTGTGTGTTTATTTGCTTGGCACAAACTACCGCACTTCTAGGACCCCACTGCGAGGAAGGCTGGGAAATGTAGTTTTAAGCTTTACGGTCTGCTGAAACACTAAAAGAAGTTTGGAGTTAATGCTGAATTCCAGATTCACTATATGCATCACACAAAATCTCAAAACTACTTTTCCCATGCACTCTTTCTCTGGAGATTTTGGTGGGTATATCTCATCAAAATATAAGTAAGCCACAGAGGAAACATGGCAGAGGAAACAGGAGACCCAACAATCGGGGCAAGAGAGGAGAGGACTTCTCAGGATAATAATGAGGGCAGGTCCAGGATAGGAGCCTTTTTCCAGGCAAGAAGGAAAAATCGAACCAGGTTGGGAGTGGGTCAGAAGGCCCTGGGAAGGACTTTTGCAGGAAGACGGAATAAACAGAATACTTGATGTGTTCATAGCCCTGATTTTTAATGGGCAACAAATTTAAGGCTAAATTAGTGACAACTATGTAGAAAACCAATGATAAAGCAGAACAACTCCTGGGGGAAAAAAATGACCAGGAAAGTTTATATTTCTCAGAATATATTATCTGCCTCAGCATATATGCTATGTTCTCAAAAAACAGACAGTTAACTCCTTTTCTAATGCTTGAAATGCTTGAAGCAAAAAAAAAAAAAAAAAAAAAATTCAAACAATAACAATAAATGTGTCATTTAAGAGATGAAGGTAAATATGAAAATAATCAGCTAAAATTAGGTAAGTGTAATTATTGTTAGGGAAAGAAAATGGGGAAAGTATGACTAAGTTATGTTTATTTATATATTTGGTAAAAATAAAAACAGAGGGTGGGATTTGATAAATAGATTACAACTCTTCATTTTGCTCTACTCTTAAAATGAATGTATTCTACAAAGGCATTTAAACATTTCCAAAACTAATCTCACAGTAAATTCCTCTTTCAATCTTGGCTTGATCTGAAATAGCAAAGGCTCAAAAACTACAAACAAGATAACATACGATTCAGCAGCAACTTTAAAGATGTTCATATGCTACTAGCTTTTGAGAATTCATTAATCATTCACTAGATGGGGCTAACACACTGCAGAGAGGTGACAACTAACTAAAACATTCCATTTTGTAAGTAATGCCACATCTGAATTAAATTCTGTAGATTTGTTAGATGGAAATGTATAATTAGACAACATATTATTTACATTGTTATTTTATAATACATACAGAAAATTTTCACCTGTAATTTAAAAAGCAACATATTATCATAGACTCTTAGTTAAAAAAAAAAAAAAAGTTTAGTGATTATCTAGTTGAACTCTCTGATTGTATGCATAGGAAAACTATGGTCCAGAGAAAAACACTTCATGCCAAAGACCTAGCCATAGTGGCCAGGCTAAAGACTCAGGTCTCCTGGAGGGCCATCAGCCTGAGAACTATAGGCAATCAGTTTACAAACAAATATTTATTGATACTGTGCTAGTGTTATGCCCAGAATTTGTGATCCCCAAAGACCACTAGGGAGCCGAGTCCGATGCAAAAGCAAAGAGCCTTTATTCGAGCTAGCTCAAGCTCAATCCCCTACCTGCACCGACGCAGCGGTGAGATACTAGGGAAAGAGAGCGAGTTTCAAAAGGACAAAGGTTTTATTGGGGCCTGGGGGCAGTTGGTGAGGTAATGGCTATGGCCTCAGCCGATTGGCTGGGGAGGGGTCCTGGGGAAGGGTCCGGCAGGTGAGGGAGGGTTTACTCAAGGGGAGGAGGTGTGGTCAAGGTGAAGGACACAGAACAAGATGGAGTCGGCTGGCGTAGGCCCGCCCTTTCACTAGATGCTGGGTTTATTAAAGTTATAAAGATGAAATACAAAGCCTGAAAAGGAACAATTTAATGAGAAAAATGGATATCCAACAAATACAAGACAGTAAACAAAGCTGGGGGCAGAGAGAGTGGAAAAAGAAGAAGGACTTGATTGTGTATTATTGTGTAAGCTTTTAAACTAGGAATTACTTGATGGTTTCCTTGGAAATTGAGTCTTAGGAAGGGTAGGCAGATTTCACTGGGATCTGAAAGCAGGACAGCTGAATATGGAGGGGTTGCCCTTAAATACTTTGTGGAGAAACCCCAGTTCAGCACTGCAATACACAAACTTGATGATAAGGTGTAATAGCTAATAAAATTTTATTAAAGCAAGATATATTTACCTTACCAAGATAGTTATACCAGTTGTATAGGCAAAAACTTAAAAAATAATAATAATATTCCATGTTGATAAATTTGTAGAGAAACACCTCCATTCATACTCACTCACTACAGATGGGAATCTAAATTGGTCTCAACTTTGTCACTATAAAATTGTAAACTAAAATACATTTATACATTCCATACATTCCATTTCTGAAATTTACTCTAAATATTGATTTACATAAATGTGCCAAGTTATGTTTTAAAAGATATTTATAATAGCATTATTTGTATAGTAGTATCTCATTATCCAAAGTTTCAGTTATCTGGTCAACCATGGTCCAAAAGCAGATGATCATCTTCTGAGGTAGCATCAGAAGGTCAATAGTAGCCTAATACTGCATCATTCACATCACATCAGCTCATCCAGGAGGCATTTTATCCTCTTACATCATCGCAAAAAGAAGAAAGTTGAGAACATTGCAATATTTTGAAAGAGAGAGACCACACTCACATAACTTATCACAGTATATCATTAAAATTGTCCTACTTTATTATTAGTTAATGTTGTTAATCTCTTACTATGCTTAATTTCTACATTAAACTTTATCATAGGCATGTATATGTATAGGAAAAAAACATGGTGTATATAGGGTTCAGTACTATCCATGATTTCAGGCATCTACTGGGGGTCTTGGAACGTATACCTTGTAGATAAGGGGGAGCTACTGTAATAAGAAAATATTTGAACCTAAGTTCCAAACAACTGTTAATTGAACAAAGAGATGTTCCCATTAATCCCTCACAGGGTTTTTTGTCCATCCTTTTATTTCCTAGGAACTCTTCTTTGCTCTTACCTGCCTGTAAATTGCCAAAGAATTCTAGCAGTCATTTTGCACAATGATGTTACCTTCTTCACCTAACTTGATTGGACTAGAGATGCACCTATATGGATCAAACTGGAGATTTCCTGGGAATTTAGAATCAGAACTGAGCATAAAAAGGCAAGGTCTGTGCAGCTGAATTATAATGTAATTAATTATAATATATGTTATAATTGTATGCATATAATTATATGTATATAATTGAGATCTATCATTGTATATGCTTTCTGTCCTCTGTACTACATAGTCAAAGTGAGCCATTCTGCAGGAGTTAAAAGTCTAAATATACATAAATAGAAGCCATGAGTGTGGTATTACTCAAGTCCTCAAATCCAGCTTTCTCTTAAGATCACAGCTCTGTTCCCCTGTTCTTGATTATGTGGGACACCAATGCTTTCTTATAATATATTGATATGTTAACATAAGCCAGCTCAAAATATGTTTTTCTAACTTGCAGTAAAAGGACCCTTAATTTTGTAAGTGTGTGTAATGATCTAGTGCAGTACAATGCACCATCTCTGCAGTGAGATACTGTGCACCTATCAGAGAATATTATTTATGCACACACATTGAAATGGAAACATGTCCAAAATATGTTAGTGAGAAAAGAAAATAACAGAACAATGTGTAAAGCATGAGCTCATTTATGTCAAAAGAAAAAGTGCATGTGTGCATATGCATGTGTGATTATTGATCTACAGAGCAAGGTTTAGAAAGAATCATATCAATCTGCTAATGATGGCTAACTCTAAGAAGTTAAAAAATGGCAAAAATTCTGAGCCAAACAGAAATACCTACAAAAAACAATCTGAGAATGCCTAGGAAAACACCTAACGTGATAGAACTCTGAATAGTCAGGGTTTGCCAAAGATCTCAATTTTATTAAACATGTGCACCTGCACTGTAAAGTGACTATCGCTGACTCATTACATCCATAGTGTGGACCCTCCTTAGTTACCACTTTAACAGTGGGCCTATTGTTTCCATCAGTTTTAATACCTCCTACCCATGGGCCAGTGTCTTGTAGTTCAGAGAGTGGATTATTACCAATGACTAGAGAAATAGGACCATCACAAGCCAAATTACAGCATATGATTATTCAGTGTTGCTCCAAAGAAACCCTCCATCATGTTTGGCAACTCAAATATTTGAATGAGCATTAAATTTGATGGTGCAATTGTCCAGGTATATATGAAGTATCAGCCTATCATGAAGAAAGTCATTGAAAATGAAATTTCTAAAGTTTAATGGGCAACTGGCGATGCTGATTTGGTTTGAGAGCTCCTAAATATACAAGCAATCTAAATGCCACACCCAAACCATATTCACCAGAAGAACTTCAGTGGACCCATGAGGGACAACTGTTACATTGAAGCCACTTAACATAAAGAAAATCAAATCTCCACTAACACCTATAGTCTACCTTATGAAGAAGGACTGAATTATACCCTCCATAACTCAGGATCACTTTGAGTCACTAAATACTGACCTATCCTGCAGAGAATGTCATTTGGGGTGTCATATTGGAGAAGACCTAGAGCCAAGATCTTGTTTGCAGAAAGGGTGGCAAATAATTGAGTATAAAGATAGAAATAGAAATAGATATGTATCTATGTATAGCTCTTGTTCATAGAAAAAGTGGCAAGGAATTGAATATTTTTATCAGATCTAATGAAGCTGTGCTTACATTGCACATTAACCATGTTGCCTGGAAACAAATCTGAATATAATCAGAGTGTACTTCTCCTGGGTGTCCAATCTCCATCCTTGGTAATTGAATTTGCTATGAGGTTTCCGAGTGTCTATTCCTCCCACCAAACCCTATGCCTCTAAGACTATAATGTATGTTATTAAGATGATAATATCTTTGTTATTAATTATTTCCTTGCCATCCCTATAACCTCTTAACATTCAGGCAACAATGATAATTGTCTATTCACACTATTTTCAAATACACTCAGGTTTTGGCCTGTGTAATGATCTCCTCCAGTCAAGCCTGTGACGTATGAAGAAAATAATTTCCTTGGATATGGGGCTTCTTGTAGAGAAGAAATATATTTCTTCAGGAAAAAGCATTAAGATGCCGAATCTGGATGAATCATCATCACCAGGGGTTCAGGAATCCCAGTAGTCAAATTGTCTAGGTTCCTCATATACTTTTAATACAGCACACATGTGCCCTGCACTTACAACACATCAAATAAGCTGTCATTGGATTCTATCTTTGCATTACATGATTTCAATATCATAAAAAGTCATTGTCATTTCACCTATTAGCATAGTAGACATTTCTCTTTATGAGCAAGCTTTTCCAACTATTTCAATCAATGAAATATTTCTAAACTCTTAACCATTTGGAACACCTTTTTTGGGGTCAGAAAAAGAGTAACGTTAAAGATTAACTCATTCATTTATACATTATCCCCCCACTCTACTATATATAGTAAATATCACAAGATAACAATGATGAATTATCTTATAAGATTATACAAATAATGCAGATTTGGCATCAGTGAACTTGGGTTTAAAAAACATGTATTAACCAAGTACTACCATGGGTAACAAGTCATTTCACCTTTCTTTGCCACAGTGTATTAACTAATTATAAATAGGTATTATAAATTTATTAATTAATAGTAAATGGGTACCTTGAGTGAGTACTTCATGCCAGGCACTACCTTAAGCGTTTCTCATGTATTAACTTATTTGATTCTCATTAAAACTGTGTAAGTTATAACTCAAATCTCACAAATGAATCTGAGACACAGAAAGATCAGTAACTTGGACAAGGTCATGGCAGTTAAACATAGCAAATCCAGGATTTGAACTCAGGAAATATGATTCCAGAGTATACATAGTGAACACTTCTCTATATCACCTCACCCAGAGTTCAAAATAGAGTTAATATTTTTCTCAAAAAGTTTTTCTAAGGTGTAAATGAGAAAGCATATATAAAACACTCAAGCCAATAGGCTTTGGCAGAGTGAAAAATCAATATTATTAGTTGTCCTAACAATTTGTAGTTCCATGATATACAAAATACTCCCATTGTCCTTACTGGTCAAATTATATATAGGTCCATCAGGGGCACCTGGGTGGCTCAGTTTGTTAAGCGGCAGAATTCAGCTCAGGTCATGATCTCACGATTTGTGTGGGTTTGAGCCCCACATCCGGCTCTGTGCTGACAACTCAGAGCTTGGAACCTGCTTCAGATTCTGTGTCTCCCTCTCTCTCTGTCCCTTCCCCACTTGCACTCTGTCTCTCTGTCTCTCTCTGTCTCTCTCTCTCTCTCTCTCAAAAATAAACATTTAAAAACTAAAAATAAATAAGTTACAGTTCCATCAGTTTCATGTTCAGTTTAAAAAAAAAAGAAAAGAAAAGTGGCTCTAATACCTTAATTAGTGGCAAGTCTGTATAGTGTTCATGTCTACGATGTTGTCTGCTCCTAATCTTGGCTCCAGTGAAAGAATAGAAAAGATAACATCCCTAGTCAATAGTCATGACACTAAACTAAGAGACACTAAATAATTTGCCTCCTTCCAAAAGCAAGGAAATGGCAGTACTGGTCCTTTTTTCCCCCAGTTCTTCTGGCCTTTAGTGTCCACTACATTAGCCTGCAAAACCTCAACAGATGGCACTAAGACACTAAAGCCCAGGTGACATGCAGCTTCTGCATGCAACAAAGGGCACTATCACACTACACTGTACAAATGCTAAGTAGTTGGGTCTAAGTTGTATTTCACTGGAATCTTAGTGCATTATGTGCTTTTGACTCATATAATTAGTAACAGTTCATAAAATCCTCATTGCCATAAAAGTTACATTTTTTTATCATCCTATTGTATTAAGGAGAAAAACATGATTGAAATTGGGGTCAGTGTAAATGACATTTCTAGAACCATGATTATTGTATTTCTGTAAGTTAATTTGTACAAAACACAATAAAGAAAGAAAAGGATGGGTAACTTGAGATCTAGAATTTGGTTTAAGAGTTTATTTCTACCCCTGAATGAAAAATATCCATTGCCATGGAAATGAGATAAGCCCATCCTTTGGAAAATAATTTTTTATTGGAAAAAGATACATCCTACAACTGGGATATATTAAAGCAGTTTTGTATTTCTGTAGTTGATTAATTTAGCTGAATTTAAATAAAACCATGATAATAACTATTTTAAAGATACATAAAGGTAGTAAAAGACTAGGATTGGGATTCCAAGAAGAGTGAAGGGAGGCAGTAGAATATAGTGGTTAGTGACTAAGTGTAAACCCTAAGCTATAAAACTTCTAAACAAAAACATTGGAGAGTTCTCCATTTTTTTGAGTTCTGCAGTTTTTCAGATGCAACACAATAACTAAATCCATAAAAGATAAATTAGCTACCTGGATTTCATCAAAATCTAAAACTCTGTTTTTTTAGAAGGACTATCAAGAGAAAAGAAGATCAGTCACAAAGTAGGAGAAATTATTTATCAGCCATATATCTAATAAAGGCCTTCTATCTCAAAACTCAATAACAAAATAACAACACACACACACACACAGAGAGAGAGAGAGAGAGAGAGAGAGAGAGAGAGAGAGAGAGAGAGATTTGGACACTTCTCCAAAGATATACAGATGGCAAGCATATGGAAAGGTGCTCAACATGATTAGGGAAATACAAATTAAAACTGCAATGTGTTATGACTATGCACCCATTAGACTGTTAAAAATTCCAAGACTGATAATACCACCTGTTGGTGAGGATGTAGAGGAACTGTTACTTTCATAACACTGGTGATAGAGTATAAAATGGTACAATCACTTTAGAAAACAATGTGGCAATTTTTTAAAGCCTATCATATGCTTACCACATGACCTAATCATTTCACTCCTAAGTATTTACCCAAGAGAAATACAATATATATTCACACAAAGATTTGTACACTATTGTCCATTGATGCTTTACTTATAATAGCTCAACACTGGAAAAATATAAATGTCCAGCAAAAAATGAGTGGATAAAAAATGATATATCCATAAAATGTCATACAGTTCAGCAATAAAATGAAATGAACTATGGATATGTACTATACAATGGACCATTTTCAAATCGTTATGTTTATAGGAAGAAGCCAAACAAATAAAAAATATGCACTGTAGGATTCCATCTATATAAAATTCTAGGAAACACAAACAAATCTATAGTAATAGACAGTAGGTAAGTAGTTGCCTGGGGAAGGAGAAAGAATAGGGAAGACCAGAAGAGAGGGATTACGAAGGGACACTTTTTAGAATGATGAATATGTTCATTATCTTGATATTGGTCAAAGTTTCACAGATATATATATATATATATATATGTACCTGTCAAAAATTATCAAACTGTATACTTTAAACATGTGCAGCTTATTGAATGTCAATTGTACTTCAACAAAATTGTTGATATGCACACACATGTGCACATATACCACATACCAAATTGTAGACTCACCCTAAGTGAAGAAAAAAATAATGTCCTCAATGAGCAGTGTGATCTAATACAAGGCACAAGAGTGTGGCCACTCAGTCAATTATGGACCAGGTGAGGAAAAAGCAAACAGCCATTTGTAAAAACAAGTTTCAATTTGTTTTTCTTATCATCTTTTTGAGAGATAATTTACATAATTTACCATTTACCCATTTAAGGTACACACTTCAGTGGTTTTTAAGATACTCACAGAGTTGTTCAACCATCACCTCAGTCAATTTTAGAACATTTTCATCATCCCAAAAGAAATCCCTTACTTATTAAAGTCACTCTTCATTTCTCCCAACCCCTTCCCACCCTAGGCAACTAACCCATTTTCTATCGCTAATCTCTATAGGCTTGCCTATTCTGGACATTTCATGCAAATAGAATCATACAATATGTGACCTCTTGTGACTAACTTACTTCACTCAATAGCTTTTCAAGGTTTATCCATGTGATAGCATATGTTGATATTCCATTTCTTAGTCTTACCGAATAATATTCCATTGTTTGGATATACTACATTTCATTTATCTGTTCATCCATCAGCTGATGAACACTTGTGTTGTTTCCACTTTATGTATATTACGAATAATTGAATAATGCTAGGAAGATTCATGTAAAAATTTTGTGTGGACATATGTTTTCCTTTCTTTTCATAGACTAAGAGTAAAATTGCTGAGTCATAGGGTAACTTCTATGTTTAACCTTTTGCAGAACAGCCAGCCTGTTTCCAAAGCAACTTCATCATTTGACGTTCTCCCCAGGAGGTATAAGAGCTCCAATTTCTCTTTCCCTAGTTCCCTCTGGGAAACTAGCTAGCAGAAGGTTTAGTTTGTTGCTCTAATGATGCTACCGCATCCTCTTAATTACTTAGTACCAAAATCTCCATTTTTTTTTTCAGGGAAGCCTCAGGCTTGAATTTACCCACTCTCTGTTTCAAATAAATCCTTTTTGGTGCTCTCTTATGCACTACCTCTCTGAGACACTACTCTGGACCTGGAGAGCAGAGACACTGGCCTGCTCCTGTCAGAGGGACACTTCTGCTTTAGGAGCAGGACGCTGGGCAGGGTGATAGCCTGTCCTTTTAGGCTTGTATCTCCCAGCATGGACCTTCCAACCATGATGAGCTATGGCAAGGGGGATTGAGGCCCCAGCATCCCTACCCTGCTGCACAGAAGCATGGGGAAGAGTGGGAATTGGCTGGATGAAGGGAGCTTCTAAACTCATGGCTACACTTGCCTGGAATTTGGCCTCTGCAACACGGAACTGAGGCTGATAAGAAACAAGAGTGGTCTCCTCTTCCTGAGGGAGAGCATAGTCCTTGACTAGAAATTGGAAGAAGAAGTAGCCCCTGTCCTTGACCATACTGCCCAGAGTGGAGTCTCCATCACATCCAGCTGGGGTGTGACAGGGAGGCTCAAGGACCCTAGATTCTCACTAACCTTGCAGCGACTTAGTAGATTTTCTTAAATACGTATTTCTCCTTTTTCTTTATGCATTTAGGACAATTTCCAGAGACTTTACATTGTTGGGTTTTTAAAATAATCTCACCAGTTATGATTATTTCCTTGGAAGCAATCCACATAGCGCCTTACACTATCATTCTGGAAGTGGAACTTCAATTTTATTATATATCAAAAATTATAACTATATGGGTGATTTTTTAAATTGCATATTCATATTAAATTATTGTTTTTCCCCCTCTATAAACACAGAATTACATTTAAGAAGCATTTTGAGTTATGTTAACCCTACCAAGTTTCCCATTTTTAACTGACTACAATTTTAGAAAATATTTAGTAATCTTACACGCCCACGTGTGGTGTATTCCAAACTGAACTTTGAAGGGAACTCATACTTACCACTATACCATATTTAATTGTAATTTTTAAAGGAAGTCTGGAAGTTCAGATAACAGTTAATTTATTCAAGTGAAACAAACCTTGTCTTTTATCACTGAAAGATGAGATACACAAGAGCTGTTTCAAATTTCCTTCTGTCCCAAAGTGCTGTCAGCACCATTCTGTAGTCTTCTAGGTCCTTTCAATTACCAACTCCAAATTAGCAGCAATTTAACACTAATAGCTTACTAATTAATGCACATCCTCCTGGGCATATTGTCTAGTCTATTCAAATAAACCTCAGCTCTAAAAAAAACATACGAGGCCTATTTACCAAATTATCTTATCATATGTATTTGATTCCTGTCGGAAAACAATACCATGCAAAGCTGGTCCACTTACAAAATTCCTTTCTTCTGTTTCCTTGGATTAGCACTGAAACTATCCCCTAAAGCTAATCATAGCTAAAACTGAGAATTAGGTTAAATTTTTTCTTGAAGCTCTCCCAATTAACCTTGCTGCATTTCCTTCTCAACTGCTGACATACCTTTCTCTAAAGATAGTGTCATCATATAGCCTTATCTTTACTGCAAAATGTCTCCACATCCAATGATTCCCCCCAAAACTAACTTCTGTCCCTAGATACCCCAATTTCAAATGGCTGATGCACTAAGTCACACAAAGTTGTAAGTGGACAACAATAGTTCAGTCCTTTACTATTCTCAAAGTCATTATTATTTTACATGTAGACACATTAATATATGCAAGGAACTAATGCAAAACACTGATGCTAGGACTTCAAAGATGAACAAAACAGAAATCTGTGACTTCAGTGAACTGATGAACTGGTGACAGGGATAAATTTGGTAATTACAATATCTAACACTTATTAAGCCTCTGCTGTGTACCAGATAATATCCTAAGGATTTTATTTATGTTATCTTTCCTAAACCTCACAGTAACCTGTTCGAGTGAATATTACTATTATTCACATTTTATGTGTAAGAAAAGAGACTCTCTGGGAACAAACTTACATATCCAATAAGAAACCACACCAGGATTTGAATCCACAGAACCTATGCTTGTCCCCACAGCCAGTTACTAATCTTCATAATACAAACAAAACAAAACAAAACACCTGATATTAGAAGAAAAACTTACTATGTTCCAAGTACTAATTGTTTTATGTCTTATCACAGGTACTACTCATTACAACTCTATTAGCTAAGCACCACTAGATTTTATTTTATTTTTTAAAATTTGTTTAAGTTTTATTTATTTATTTTGAGAGACAGAGAGAGAGAGTAGGGGGGTGGGGCAGAGATAGGGAGAGAGAGAATCCCAAGCAGGCTCTGAACTGTCAGCACAGAGTCCGATATGGGGCTCAAGCTCACAAACTGAATGATAATGACTTAAGCCTAAATCAAGTGTTGGACACTCGACTGGGAGCCACACAGGCTCCCCTATTTTATTTTTTTAAAGTTTATTTATTTATTTTGAGAGAGAGAGAGAGAACATGTGCGTATAAAAGCAAGGAAGGGGCAGAGAGAGAGGGAGAGATAGAATCCCAAGCAGGCCCCACGCTGTCAGCATAGAGCCCAACGTGGGGCTCAATCCCACAAACTGCCAGATCATGACCTGAGCTGAGATCAAGAGTCTAACACTTAGCTGACTGAACTACCCAGGCACTCCATGCCACTAGATTTTAAAATGAAGACACTAAAACTTTGTTTAATGCACCCAAAGCCACACAACTGGTAAGTAGGGAAATTGGAATTCAAACTCAGGTTGAGACAGAACAGTTGGGTGGGACCTATATCAATAATGTGATATATTTAAGGAGAATATAAATAAATACATATACAAAACCTATAAAAGACATTCAATTTTTGAAACGGAAAATACTGTGGGCTTATTAAATGCTGATCTCTACAGTAGAGGCAAAGAACAAGATAGTGAACTAGAAACACTCCTCTTTTTTTTAAAAACATTTTTTAATGTTTATTTACTTTTGAAGGAGAGACAGAATGTGAGCGGGGGAGGGGCAGAGAGAGAGGGAGACACAGAATCTGAAGCAGGCTCCAGGCTCTGAGCTGTCAGCACAGAGCCCAAGGCAGGGCTCCAACTCAGGAACCACGAGATCGTGACCTGAGCTGAAGGTCACTTAACCTACTGAGCCACCCAGGCGCCCAGAAACACTCCTCTTTTAAAGAGGATTTTGCAGGCTCTATGCTGACAGCTCAGAGCTGGAGCCTGCTTAGGGTTCTGTTTCCCTCTCTCTCTGCCTCTCTCTCTGTCTCTGTCTCTGTCTCTCTCTCAAAATAGATAAACATTAAAAAAAATTTTTTTTAATGGAATTTGGTTTCCCGTTGAAAAGGACAAATGGATAAATCAGCACAGCTCTGGTAGGATAAACCCGAGGGCCATGGAGCAGTAAAGGAGGAGCCTACATTGAACAGAGAAAATACCTAGGCTGAAAACTAACAGACACTTTACAGCCAGGCACATGGAAATAGAAGCAAGAAGTTGTTCTATATAGAGTGTGAAGGCCTAGATGTAGAGAGAGAAGGACTCCCTCTCAAAAGTAGAACTAAGTTAGGATGGCTACAGAAAATGTGGGAGGGACAAAACTAAAGTGAACCCTGGATCCTTAAACACTCTGTGAGCCATGATAAGGAACTGAGAAAGTGTCCTGAGAGGAATCAAGAGCCCTTGATGGGTTTTAAGCAGGAGAATGACATAAGCAAATGTACCAACATTTAGAAAGACCTCTCTGACTGCTAAGTGGAGAATGTGTGGGAAATTGTCAAAGGATGAAACTTTAGGCAGAGAATTCATCATAATTGACTGAACATAATACTATAGGCACAGCTAATCTTCAGTAACATAACAAGTTACTGTAGTTTGAGAAAATAACCCAAGAAAAAGGGAATTTAATCTCCCATGGGTGTAATTTGAGAAAATGACCCAAGAAAAAGAGAGGTTAATTTACAACACAGTCAAGGTTGAAATATGCACTTAGAAAAGAATAATAGTTAATAAACAGCTTCCTGTAATAAAGATGCAGTTTTTAACATTGTCTACTTGATTTCCTATCTATTCATTTATTTGAGATTTGTGATAAGAGATAATGCTCATAAGGAAAAGCAGCTTGGTATATTTTTCACTTTATTATACTCCACATTTTCCCACAATAATTTAAGATCATTTAAGCAGATAAAAAAATGAAACAAAAGAAAAATAAACTTCAGAAATATAAGCTAGATCTATGTGAGAGACAGCCTACATAACTTAGGCTATGTTCACAATTTGGTTCTAATATTTCCCAGTTCTAATATGTCCCAGTTCAAATAACTTTGGACAATTATTTACCCTCTCTGCACCTCAGTTTCTTTATCTGTAAAATAAGAGTAATAACAATACCTATGTAGTAGGGTTATTATGAGAATGAAATGGGATAACCCACATAAAGTATTTTTATATGATACCTAGCTTATAGTAAACATGTGATAAACGTTAATTGTAATGCTTTTAAAATATATATGTGAATAAATCCTCTAAATTTCAATGTCCATAAGCAACATGAATCTATTGAAAATAATTATTCTTCTATCTGAGAAAGAAAATAATTTCATAGTAGAGATCGTCCTAGAGAGTATACCATGTAATGGAATAGATATCATCCTCAATAACATATTTACAGAAAAATCAGACATGAGCTGTTTTAAAGCTCTTTCGTATAAGGTCCATCAGTATAGACCAGAGAATATACACCATGATATAACTCAGTTAAAAAAAAAATTCTACACTAGACCAATTTGGCATGATCCCAATGAATATCTTGATAATGGTCTGACAAAATCAATCTATAAAATGTAGACTATCTAGAATAATGGACTGGGTATTTTTCAGGTAAATGTCCATAAATATTTTTCTCAGCATAAATAATTTCTCAGCATTTAAATTCATTCAAGAGCACTGAGCTGGAGCATACACTGCTATAATTGATGAGCAATCCTATATTTAAAGGTTCCCAGGGGCTCCTGGATGGCTCAGTAGGTTAAGTGCCTGACTTTTGAATTCAGGTCACATTATGATCTGGCAGTTCGTGAGTTCGAGCCCCAACTTGGACTCTACACTGACAATGTGGAGCATGCTTGGTATTCTCTCTCTGTCTCTCTGTCTCTCTGTCTCTCTCTCTCTCTCTGAATCTCTTTCTCTGCCCCTCCCCTGCTTGCACTCTCTCTATCTCTCTCTCAAAATAATAAACTTTAAAAAATAAAGGCTCCTGGAGATTACTTAAACCAGGAGAAAAGAAGCCCTGCTAAGAAGAGGTGACGTATCTTTGCAATGTTCTAGAAGAGACCAATAAACAAGTCCTCAAGCCAGTCTGTCTATAAAGAGCAATGTCCTTAGCTCTGGCTCCAGAAATGGCATATTTGTGTATATGGACAAATGTTTCTAAACCTGAGTTTTGACAACTGCCACATTGCACAGTAGCATATTCCAGTTTCCAGTAAATCATTGTCTGCAAAATCTGTATTTATTAGTGCCAGTTATGTGACAGGGCCTATATTGGGCCTGAGAATACAGTGGTGAGCAGTACAGACAAGACTACCACACTTCCGAAGCTTATATAGCTGTACTGGAGAGAGAAGAGAAGGTATCAGGTATTAAAAATATCCTTTTCTTCTGGCACCTAGGTGGCTCAACTGGTTGGGCTCTTGACTCTTGTTTTCAGCTTAGGTGGTGATCCCCTTGTTGTGAATTGGGATTCTTTCTTTCCCTCTCTTGCTCTGCCCCTCCCCCATTCATGCACGTGTGCGTTCTCTCTCTCTCTCTCTCTCTCTCTCTCTCTCTCTCTCTCAAAATAAATAAATAAACTTTAAAAATACTGTTTCTTCCCCCATTTTGTAGCTAATGTTATATAAGAAATAGGAGACCAGCAGCAAAAGATCAAAATGTCCAGTCTATGTGGTTACAAATGAGTAGTTGGAGAGGCCAGAAGCCTTAAAGGCCATGGAAAGGAATTTAAACTTCATTCTATGTGTGATGAAAAGGGACTGAAGGCTTTTAATCAGGGAACCAGCATTATATGATTTGAATTTTTTTAATGCCATGATGCAACCTATTGGAATTTGGTAAAAGTCAAGAGTGGAAGGAAGAAATTATTTAATGGATACCAAGAGTTGATAGCTCAGATTAGAATAATAGTGAGGGAGCGGAGGAGTGTATGGATTTGAAAAACATATTGGAGAGGAAACAAAGCTCTTTAATTTTTTTCAATGCCAACACATTTGATAAAAGAGTATATATATGTATATATAAAATATACACAAATATATACAAAATATAAATATATATAATATATAAATATATTTATATTTTGTATATATTTATATTTTGTATATATAATATATATAATGTATTCATATATTGTGTGTGTGTGTGTGTGTGTGTGTATCTAAAAGTTTTCCAGGAGAAATGTTAAGAGGAATGGCTCATCCATAACTATATCCATTTATACCTGTGACCATCAAAAACAAGTAGGAAGGATGGTCCTTGCAAACACACTCCACAGACTCATCAATATTAAATGGCCTGTTTCTAAAATTAGATGCTAGGTGGCCCTGTTTTAACTTCAAACTCTACTAGGTTAAAAATATAGGAAGGATGGGGCACCTGGGTGGCTCATTCGGTTAAGCGTCTGACTTCAGCTCAAGTCATGATCTTGAAGTTCATGAGTTGGAGCCCCACATTGAACTCTCTGCTGTCAGGGTAGAGCCCACTTCGGATCCTCTGTCTCCCTCTCTCTCTGCACCTCTCTCTCTTTCTCAAAAATAAATAAGCATTTAAAACATGAGTAAATAAAAAATAAAAATGCAGGAAGGATGGGTGAGGTAGGGATACCCAGACACTTAAGATCCATGGTGAGCTGAGCAAAGCCATCAAAGGGCAAAGCAAGAAAAAAAGAACAAATACTGTTCAGGGTGTGCTGAGGCACAGTTTCAAGCAATAAATAAGATCCCCTGGATACTCAGATGTAACAAGCAGTAGAGTATGCCAGGTGTGCAGTAATCAGAAACCAACTGGCTCTTCTTGTGTCTAAGAATTGATTTTTAAAGGAAGACAGATTCTGTAATAGTGACTGAAATCGTGAGAAAAACAACTGCCTTTTGTATGTATAATGTGCCTCAGGGAGAAATAACTATTGAGAATTTACTACTTTATTTATTTTTTTAGTTAAACTTATAAATTGCAGTCACTAAATATTAGTAATACCTTTGTGTTTTATGCCTAGAAAAGAAAAAATAATAATAAACTCTATGACTTTCAAAATATTTTACATGTGATCCCACTTAATCTTCAAATATTCCAATGCCCATAGACCCATCAAGCATTCACCACCAAAGAAAGGTAAAAGTCCCAACTGCCAGAGCTCATTGTTCTGCCTCTTTGTCTTTACTTTTCTTAGGGAAAATGCTCCTATTCCATCTGTTTCATACACAGATACTCAGATGAACTCTCTGCAAATGCACTTTCTTGGTCACCTAATCATGCCATCCCATTAAAGATTCCACCTTTTAACCATTTCAGCTGCCCATTTGGTTTGCATGTGGTCCTCTAGTGAATACACAAAAGCTTTTCTAGATAATCATCGCCCTCCTTTTGGTGAGTTTTTAAAGACTTTTCTGATTCAACTATCTAAGCTGTGTCTCGGTGCAGATTTCTGGACAAATGCTAGAGAACAAAATCACTAAGAACAACAAAAACATGAGTTTCCAGTTCTGTCTCCCCAATGAAAACTTTTAACTGCATGTTCTAATTTCAGACTACACTAAAACCAACAACTCTAAATGGTTGTCTTTGAACCACAAATATGCACCTCCATTCAATCTTTCCTAAATCACTATTAAAGTGAAGGCAAACAGGGCACCTGGGTGGCTAGGTCGGTTAAACATCCATCTTCAGCTCAGGTCCTGATCTCACCGCTCATGAGTTCAAGCCCCGCATTGGTCTCTGTGCTGACAGCTCAGCTCAGAGTCTGGAGCCGGCTTCAGATTCTGGGTCTCCCTCTTTCTCCGGCCCTCCCCAGCTCATACTCTGTTTTTCTCTCAAAAATAAATAAACATGAAAAAAATTTTTCTTAAGTGAAGGCAAATGAACACCAGTAGTCACCAAAATTGTGAATAATGAAAATTAAATATATACAGTTAACTCAAAAAAATATTTCTATCTCTTAAAATATTCGAAAATAAGTCAATCTCTGTCAAAGATTATTTTATTTTCAATCTGACACTCTATAAAAGATAGAGAAGATACACAACATATTGGATATGGATATGGATTTTGTAATGTGTGTGCTAACTCACATATTGTCATCTTTCTAAATTAAAACATCTCCAAAACTTCCACTGACTCTGAATCACTCCAAATTAATTCACAACTCAAGAAATATCTGTCGTGCAAGTCCTTTAATGTTCTCTTTGAAAAAAAAATCAATTCAAATGTGTTGCTCTCATCAGGCGTAACATATGCCCATTAATGAATGTATTTGGAGGAAAAAATGGCAAAATTAAATAAATGGAAACTGTAAGACAGTGTTAAGGACTACTTTTGCAAATATATCACATCCAAACAAAAAATATTCAATCTGAATATGTTAATTTCGTGCATTGACTTAAAGAATCATAATTACGTAAGTGGTTGAGAATTCTGATGCCCAAATTCAATGTTTGGCCAGTGGATCTCTAGGAATTTTGTATGATTATTATACATATACTATGTACTTTATTAAACAAAGACCAAGGTTTAGAATATTCTGAGTGAACAGTATCAAAAATATCTAAAGGATATTTAGTTAATTATTGTATGAAAAATACCTACAGGATATTTAGTTAATTATTTGCAGTCCATTTCTTTATTTCTACATGAAAACTGTTTTCTCTCATGTGAGGGAGTCAGTTAATAAACTGAGTTATTAAAGGGAAAAACAGATTGAAGCGTAGAGAAGTGAATAGCAAAGCACTGCAAAGACATTCTGGAAACAGCAACTCTCGTTTGCAACTTTGGAAGTAAAATGATTCTCTGGAAGCTAGCAAGGAAATCATTTTGGGCATTCTGTCCCTGAGAAGGCTAACCAAAGTATTAAAGAAAGTAATTTCAGCTTTTTTATGGATTCTTCTGGAAACCTTGCCAGTTCAGTTGTGGAGCATACATGACAGGCTGTTTTTGTGATGTGTGCCAACATCTATCCATAAGGACCTACCATCTTTACAGTTATGACAAGAAAGCAATGTTATTTTGCTGTACATTTTAAATAAATGCACATATATTTATATATTTAGTTATTCTGTTTAATGTGTCATCCCTATGCCATGGTAGCAAAAAAATGATCACAAATTCAAATATATGTACATATTTCATTTGATGATAATAGTATTTTTTTTGTATTTCTGGTCCATGACACTTTGTGCAGTCAGCTCAAGGCATCCATCTGGAAGATCGTGGGAAGACTTAGATAAGTTTTGTTGCATCTGTTATTAAAGACCACTGTTAAGCTGTGAAACCTCCTTCCCCAGGTTCTGAGAAAGTTGTATCTAGAGCGTTGTTTCTCATGACAGCATTACTAGCATTTCTGGAATAACAGTTCTTTATTGCTCATACATTAAAGTATATTTAGCATGTCTGGCTCCTACGTAGTTAATTGTCAATCGTATTTTACAACTTTTGTGACAGGTAAAAACAAGCCACCCCATCCACACCACCATGACCACATTTCCAAGTGTCTCTTTAAGGAGAACATGCGAACACTGAGAACCAATGACTGAGACATGAGGGGGAAACATGAATTATAAAGAAAAAGGGGAGAGGGAAAGATAGGGCATGAAGAAGATCAGCTTTAGGGTTCCTGTATCCCCCATGAACACAAACACATATTGATGACAAACCCCTGCAGGTCCAGGAAAGGAATTTAGAAGCTTCTAGGAGGTATGAGAAAGCCCAGGAACATGTGCTTTCCATTTTAGTGAGAAGCTGCAAGTCCTCTTTTTTTAAAAATTTTTAATGTTTATTTATTATTGAGAGACAGAGAGTGAGCAGGGGAGGAACAGAGAGAGGGAGACACAGATTCTGAAGCAGGTTCCAGGCTCTGAGCTGTCAGCACAGAGCCCGATGGGGCTCAAACTCACAAACTGCAAGATCATGACCTGAGCTGAAGTCTAACGCTTAACTGACTGAACCACCCAGGTGTCCTGAGAAGCTGCAAGTTCTAGGAGGTGCCCCAAACCCAATCACTTCTAACTTGGGGCAGATGTGATTATTTGGAAGTAATAGTAGAAGATTATAGACAGAAACCAGAAGTGGCTCCATGCACTGCTGGGGAGAGATAGAGATGAGATACTGGAGGGAACTGATTAACCATTTATAACCTGAGCAAAGGGGAAAAGGGACAAAGGAGAGGAACTTGCAGACCAGAAGAAGCAAATGGCCCAACGCTGGCTTCTGGCAGTTTGCACTCATATATAACAATAGTCCAGGAAGCCCTCCTCCTACCCAGTGATGATCCAATTGGTTTCACATAAACTATACAGGAGAATCTCATCTTTCTGGGCCATACCTTGCCCCTCTAGAGTGAGGCATAAAGGAGGTCAAAAATCTGAGACTGGGCACTTTTACACAAAAAGACTATCTATTACCTTAAAGTTTTTTAAATTATGGCATTATATGAAATTTATGTGATTAAACTAAAAAGAAAAGCTTAACTTTATATTATATCCTATAATTGGAGCTGAGATTAATTACATTTTTTTCTGCATATCTGAAAATATGCATACATTCATATGATCACATTTCTGTGTGTGTGTGTGTGTGTGTGTGTGTGTGTGTGTGTGTAAAATTTATGTTTAGGGTATGAGTGCGCTTACCTTCACAGCATACATTAGGTACAGGAATTTTTTTTGATGAAACCTTGCAAAACAAAATATAAAAGTCCTGTACATCTTTGTGTAATTCCAAATTAAACACATAAATTCTGCGTTTAAGTTGTCAAAATACATATATTTCTTACAACAATAGTTTTCAAAATGTGGTCTATAAACCCCTGAGATTTTATGAGACCTTTTAGGAGTCCTTGATTTAAAATATTATTTCCAGGGGCGCCTGGGTGGCTTGGTCGTTTAAGCGTTCGACTTCGGCTCAGGTCATGGTCTCACAGCCCGTGAGTTCGAGCCCCGCGTCGAGCTTTGTGCTGACCACTCAGAGCCTAGAGCCTGTTTCGGATTCTGTGTCTCCTTTTCTTTCTGCCCCTCCCCTGTTCATGCTCTGTCTCTCTCTGTCTCAAAAATAAATAAACGTTGAAAAAACATTTTTTTAAATATTATTTCCATAATACCAAGGAGTTATTTGTGTTTTCCACTGCATCTAGATTTGCACTAATAGTGTCAGAGCAATGGTGGGTAAAAGTGCTTGGGTGTTAGCATACCTCAAAGCAGTGACACCAATCTGTACAGCTGTCATCATATTCGTCACATGTTTAAAGGGGTAAAAAAAAAAGCCAGCTAACAATATCCTTGATGGATAATAATAAAAGTTACTTATTTGACTAAAATACAAATTTTGTCAAATTTTATCACCTGCGTACATGTGCTTTTTAAATGTTTTATTTAACTAAATGGGAAGTGTACTGGAGCTCTCTGTGACATCCGTGGTTGTCTCAAGGAAAAGCTCTTGTGTAATTATTCTGAATTACAAGCTGAATTAGCTTTTTTTCCCACAGAGCACCATTTTCACTTGAAAACATGGACTGAGAGACAAACTATTCAGATATTTATGAGTAATTTCTTTAAAATGAATGAGTAGATCCTGTTACTGTCAAGGAAGCAGACTGTATTTGTTGCCGGTAGCAAATTTTGAGCTTCCAAGTGAAAGTTAGAATTTTGCAAAGCTTTTTTCTACTGCCATGAGTTTGATAGCTTCCCAATGCTTAAAAACTTCTCTGATGAAATTGGTGGTGATATTAACAAAAGGGATTTTTGGTGTTGTTTAATTAAATGTGTCACTTTTTGGAGAAACCAACATTTTCCAAAAGAATAACGCAATGACGTAACAAAATCATGCATGGATTAAAAAACAATTTCCAAGGGAAGACAGGCCAATGGATTTTAATATAACTGAATATGAAAACTCACTGATACAGTTCAGATTCTCCTTTGGAACTAGCCTGTCATGTTCTAGTATAGCACAGAAGCATATATAACAGTATATCCAAAAGCTGTTAAAATGCACCTCTTTTTTCCAACTACCTGACACTGAATTTTCTTTATAAACTTCAAGAAATATATCAAACTTCAACAGTTTGAATGCAAAAGCAGATATGAAAATACAGCTGTCTTCTATTAAGCCAGCTATCAAGGAGATATGAAAAATTGTAAAACAATGTCATTATTCTCACTAAGTATATTGTTTTCGAAAACATTTTTCTTTAAGAGTATTTATTTCGTTAACAAGTGTTGTGCTTGTTACTTTTTTTAATGATTTAATAAATACTTCTAAATTATTTGTTTTAACTTTTAATGTGATAAATATCGATAAATTTAACCCCCATCAGCAAAAGTTTGAGGTCTTCAATAATTTTTAAGAGTGTAAAAGGGTCCTGAAACTACCTTGAGGCATGGGCCAGCCACCGTCTATCATAGCCATATTGGAAAACCCTCAACCTTGAGAACAAATATTTTAACAGCATCCCTTATCCAGTACTTATACAAGAAAGTGTTCTCCACCAATTCACTGGAGAGAGACTCACTCACTTTGTTACTCTCATTGCCCTAGGGATAGATTCTCATTCAAAGAGGAGTTGAAAGTAGGTCACCACTTCCCCTGTGAACATGGCTCCAAATGCCAGCAAGGTTTGCCCACGTTCTTAACACTGAAAGAGGCCACATGCTCCTCTACCGTGGCCTTATTCCTACCTGTTCAAATACATCCAAACTTGCTTTTTATTTTACAATTAGTCATTCACTAAATATTTTACAAAGACCTTTATTGCCAGTTGGTAATACTATTACCAGAATAAAAGTGAAGCAAGACAAAACTTTACTGTGAATGGAGTCTTTTTGAAATTTTTGCTGAAAAATAGTTGTGATAGTTTCTTACTTATTGAGCAATATTAAATGAGGGAACAGTTCCATATTTTTGGCTTTCATTAAAAAAAACAAATTAAAATTCCTGTTCTATACACACATATAAACACATATGCATCCATAAAACTACTTACTATTCTCAAAACTTCTGTATGGTCGGTAATTATCTGTTCTTAATTACCTTAATTATCTGTTCTTAATTAAGTAAAACATATGTGGCCTAGAGTCAGTGTCAGTTTTGAATCTATTACGAAGTTGATATTTCATAAAGTCATTTTAAAATCCCAATTTGTTTTATTTCTCTTCTTTTACAATGTAATTGAGATTATTTTTTTCCATTTCAAACAGCATAAGCAGTATGGAATAGGATATTTCTCGCTGCTGCCATGAAAATGAAACATTCCCAGTTACTAAATGGATTAATTTGACCCTCTAGAATTTTTTTAAAAAATCAGGCCAGGGCAAATTTGCTATGTTTTAACTTCCTCTGGATTCCCATTTGGTTTAGTTTTCCGGGAAATCTGTTTGTGGGAGAATGGGGAGGCCAGGTCTATAACTGAGCTGTCAATCAGATGCAATGGTGTGAAGGAGAAGCCAGATGGCTCACTGCTGTTTTTCATGTTGAAAAAATGACAAATTTTTATATTCAGTTCCCACCAATTTAATTACACTGTATAGAGAAAATATTCTCTGTAACACATGCACTGATCCAAGGCTTTTTTTTCAAATTAACCAAATTAATGTGTGCTGACTGTAAACCCAAATTTCTATTCTTTTGAACCAGTGATAAAAGTATAAGTTAAACATACAGTTAAATGTAAAAAGCAGTAATTTTGAACTCAAACAGAATTAGATGTTTCCCATTTATGTGTAGTGATTTAATATATAAAATATTTAAATTAATGTTTTATGTGCTCTGACTGAGATGAGAATAATAGGTATTCTATCAAGTTTACAATGTAGTTAATAAAACTATGTTGGCAGAGTTCAGCATATGTGTCCTAAAAAGTTACTTCATATTTTTCTTTAATTAGACCACGTTTAGAACACAGGAGGAGGCTATTTAAAGGAACTATACTATGTAACTAAGAACCATTTTGCAAAGAAAAATTGCCTTTCTCCTTACTTATCTCTACTATTTTCCTTGTATTGCTTCTGATTTTTCACTACTTTTCTAGCATGGAGTAATAACAATGTGACCCACTGACATAGTAATCAGGGTAAACTTTACTGTACTGTTAGTTTCTTATGTGTGTGTATGTTGTGTGTCTATTCACATATATGGTATAACTTATGTATATGATATATAATGCATATTCTATCTGTATATACAACCACCCCCCTGGAACTTGCAAAATACATTTCTATAAATATTTACTGATTGAAAAACTTTTCTTTTAAGTTTATTTATGTATTTTTAAGCAAGAGTCAGAGAGAGAGAGAGAGAGAGAGAGAGAGAGAGAGAGAGAGGCGGGGGAGGGGCAGAGAGAGAGGGAGAGAGAGAATCCCAAGCAGGCTGAGCACTGTCAGCACGGAGCCCAATGTGGGGCTTGAACTCACAAACCGTAAGATCATGACCTGAGCCAAAACCAAGAACCCAATGCTCAATCAACTGAATGACCCAGGCACCCCAAAAAACTTTTCAATTTTGAGTTGATTCCAGGAAAACCAAGGAAATGCAACGTAAAAAACCTTATAACACATATGAAATGTAAAGATTACCTCTCTTCCAATTACAGAATGGAATTCAAGTTTACTGAGTTCCTTCATAATGGAAGAAAGCACTAAATAGAATAAGGGTAAGTCTAAATGCAATTTTACTTCTAATATTAATAAATCACATATACTGGACGAAAAGCATTTTTAATGGTTCCGTATGACTCAATCTCTGTCAACATAAGAGCATTTGATAGGATTTAATTGGAATTTTCAAATTCAATATAGGGTTCACTCACTTAACAGCTTACAGGACAGGATGAACAAAGCACTTACCCTGAGTTTGCTTCACTGCTTCTAAATCTTGTTTGTAAAAATTTAATTTCAGTGTAATCATAGAAGTTAATCCAGTGAACAATAAGTGCCTAGTTCTACACAGCTTCTTAGTAACTCAGGTAAAATGCCACTATGTCTTTTGCATATCACAGTGGACTAGTGAGAATCATTTAATGACCAATCCAATCAACTACCTTCTTTACAATGGATAGAAGTAAGAACCAGTTTTTTAAAATGAAAATCACATGCAATTGTTGTTGGTCATGGCCTATAAAATATATAGTCATCTCAATTATTTTAAGTGTAGAGTAGAAATTTTCTGTATAAAACTGTTTTTAAAGAGAAGAGCATTTCTAACAGTAATCTCTTCTCACTGCATTATTTTCATGTTAATGCCCTTCAAAGCCTTTCAGTCCAACAAAGGTGTTCAAGTCTATTTCTACTATCATTATGACACTTGAAAAATCTGTTATCTTGGTTTCTATCTGCAAAGATGTAATGATAATATTTCTCTCTTTGTTGGGTTATAAGCATTATAAATGAAATGAGGTAAGTTTTTAACATGGCAATAAGTGACATCCTATGTGATACAGTCACATAGTAAGTGCTCAGTAAGGGGGATCAGAAAAATTTTCTGAAACATAATAATAATAATAGTGACAACAGAAATAATAACACTGCACTAAACATTTACATGGATTATCTCATTTAATTTTAAAACAGTAACATAAGGTAAGTACTTTTGTGACCCCCTATTTTACAGATGAGGAAAAGGAGATATAGAGGGATTAAGAAACCCTCTTAATGCCACACAGCTAATAAAAGAGCGGAAATTGAATAAGTAAACGTGGCAGCTATTATTACCATATTGTTATCCTCATCATCACCATCATCAACCCATTCAGTGATCTCTGCAGCAGACTAGGCTATAAAAATGAGTTCTTGGGTACTTCCAAAGATAATTGCCTCCCTTTGGAAGGAATCCAGAACAAGCCCACATTAAGCTAAATTCTGCATTAGAGTGGGCTGTTATACAGTTGGGAGGATTTATTCCAAGCACCTAGAAGACTCATGGAAGATGAATAGCTAGAATTTGTCAGATTTTCCTTTACCTTTAAACATGTCCCAGTGCAATGAAGAGGACAATGTCATTTTGTCCATATACAAAGGCATTTTGAAACATCATTACCAGCAACTTATCTCATTGTCAGTCCCTGAGAAATTAAGTACTGAGTCAAAGATAGATACGCACGCCTCACATGAAATATGGTCTGCATTGTTAATGAATGATAAAAATTAAAGGGATTTTAGTGTAAAGGTATGAGTCTACACTAAAGCAGTTGAAAATGAAAAGATGGAATTTACTCAAGTTGAATTCTAAAAAACTCTTTATCAAAAGTATTCACTTGTTATATCTCCCCTATTTAGCTATTAAGAATAAGTGTAAAATAGTATTTTTGTTTTAAATTAATAATGAATTGAATGTACATTTTTCTAAAATTTTTGTCAATGACTTACTATCATATATGTATAATCATTTTAAAACATTCTTATAAAAGATGAGACTTAATGATTTCACAGAACACAGTACATTATTTAAGTAGATTACAGAAATCAAATATAATATTAATATAAATACATTCTCATTTTTTCAAAAACCTAAATGAAATGTTCCAGAGTTTTAATAATAGGAATTCTTAATGTGGTTCAAATGACTTTTAACTTTTCTTAATTGCTATCAATAATCAATTCTTCTGTTTTTGAAAGTTCTTTTTTTTTTTTTTTAATAATCTCTACCTCTAACATGGGGCTTGAAATCACAACCCCAAGATCAAGAGTCACATGCTTTTCCAATTGAGCCAGCCAGGGGCCCCTATTGTTATCAATAATCAGACATTTAAAGTCGGCTGTTTTTTCCCTTTTTTTTTTTTAAATTAAAACCAAAATTTTTTTTAATGTTTATTTATTTTTGAGAGAGACAGAGTGTGAGCGGGGCAGGGGCAGAGAGAAAGGGAGACAGAATCCAGGGCAGGCTCCAGGCTCTGAGCCAGCTGTCAGCACAGAGCCTGACATGGGGCTCGAACTCAAAAACCTCGAGATCATGACCTGAGCCGAAGTTGGACACTTAACCAACTGAGCCACCCAGGCACCCTTCTATTTTTTTTTTTCTTTTAATCCAATTTAAAGACATGACTGTTGAGGCGCCTGGATGGCTCAGTCGGTTAAGGAGCTGACTTCGGCTCAGGTCATGATCTCAAAGTTCCTGAGTTTGAGCCCTGAGTTGGGCTCTGTGCTGACAGCTCAGAGCCTGGAGTCTGCTTGGGATTCTCTGTCTCCCTCTCTCTCTGCCCCTCTCCTGCTCATGCTCTGTCTCCCCGCAAATAAACATTAAAAATAAAATAAAATAAAATAAAATAAAATAAAATAAAATAAAATAAAATAAAATAAAATAAAATAAAAACAGGACTGTTAAGAATGCATGCTGTTCATTAATATATTTAGAAATATTCACAAAAATTGGAAGAACTAAAAGCAGTTAGTTGTACCTGGAGATTTAATATTCAAATCAATGTTTAGAAGACTTGATAGATAAAGCCAAACACCAGTAGAGCATTTTCTAACAAGACTGTCAATGGAAAATCACCTGAATATAACATCTGATAACTAGAGAAAATATACCCAAAGTCATTACAATGTTGAGTTTTCACATCTCAGTACTGAGCTGCCTCCTACGTGACAGTCACATTCCTCCCAGGCTTTGTAGGAAGGAAATTGAAAGCAAGACCTCACCACCCCCAAGTACTCATCAGCAATTCTCCTTTCACTTCTTGACATATTTTAGGGTATACCTCAGGTCAAGATCAGGGACCAGGAAGGACATCATTTGAATGGACTTATTTCTGCCCTTATTTATCATTGCATTTTCATTGGGCTCTCAGACTCAAACCTGGGAATCAATGGAGGAGAGACAACAGATTACAGGGAACAGGACAGGGAAGAGGGCAGAAAATTTTATTACCCAAGAGAACTCTACACTTTAAAATGGGTCATTTGTGTTTATATGCTACTGGTTAACTAGTCATCATCTCTCTAGTTATGATTATTTTATATAGTGGAAATTGTATTAACCACAATTGAAGCCCAGTTGAAAATTTTAGCGTCTCATCTTGGCACTTGAGATGAAATCTGGAGTGAGAAAGACCCCAATTTTGATCCCTTCATATATATATTCACTGTATAACTGGGAAAGCTCCTTGGCGCACGTGAGTCTTTGAGCTGAGATCTGTAACTAAGGAAGACAGTATTTACTTCATAGGACCATTTCTGAGAATTCAGATACTTAGCGTGGGCCTTACACTTAAAAGGTGGTTATTGTTCTAATTCCTTCTACAGGATACCACTAACTACAACGGAAATCTAGGGTTCTGGTGGCAGTGCAAGCCTCAGTAACAGTTTGTTAACCTCTGTTACCTGTCCAAGATCTCCCTTCTCACCTAAAGCTGTCATTCTCCTCTGAAAGCTTTCCTCCTTCCCTACCACAGTCTGTAAAATTAGGTTAGACCTTTAATACTAATCCTCTGATGAAAGCTATTTACACTAAGGTATGAATGAAGCTTAACAGAAGTGTGGAATTTTTTCAATGCCCAAATAATCTGTAATAGAGATGCTGAGGAAGTTTTTCTTCCTGTGTAAGAGAAGTTCTGCTACCTTAGACAAATTGACACAGTACCTAAACATATTGATGAAGTATTGACCGGTTTTACCTCCTCCATATTTTCTAAATGGAAGAGCTCCTTATAGAGGCAAAAGTTAACCAAATGAATAGCTGTCAGAGAACCATAACCTATAAATACTATACTATTTTTTTTAATTTTCACTTAAGTTGCTGTTTATTCTCACAGGAAAAACTTTAGTTCCACAAGAAAAAGGACCTTGTCTGTTAGTGCCCGGTGTATAGTGGATGCCCAATAAACATTTTTTGAAAGATCAGTAAAAATACATCATTTAACATTAGAAATTTGCAAAAATAAATTAAAAAGTAAATAAAAGCAACCACAACTTTGATTTATTTGAAAGCCACACAGAAAGGAGATGTCCCAAGCATTGTGTTTATGAGGGCAGCCTCTTATAACTAGTCCTGAGTTTGAGTTTGGATGTGTGACCCTAAGTAAATCACTTAATTTCTCTGTTTTGCCTGTTTCCTCCTTCTGTAAAATGGGTATGCCTCAGTTTCCTCCTTCTGTAAAAGGGGTATTGTTATTATGACTAAATAAGGTACTGAATGAGTAAAGAGCCTACAAATTTCCTGACATAAAGCCCACAGGAAATGCTTAGTGTTTTTATTGAAACATGAAAGTTTGCTGAGGAAGGCATAGAGGTCCAGGAACTAAATGACAGCTGGATGTTCCGCAGTCATTTGGTAAAGCCAGAACCAAACAGCCACGTTTCAAGCCCATTTATCTTTTTTTTTTTTTTTTTAGTTTATTTATTTATTTTGAGATAGAGCACAAGCAGGTAAGGGGCAGAGAGGAGAGACAGAATCCCAAGTAGGCTCCCTGCCATCAGCGCAGAGACTGAGGTGGGGCTCAACCCCAAGAACCTGGAGATCGTGACCTGCCCTGAAATCAAGAGTCAGATGCTTAACAGACTGAGCCACCCAGGCGCCCATTAAGTCCACTTATGAGAAAGTTCTCCCCACTGTGCCAAGCTGCCTGCTCATCTCTTTATACATACTTTCTAAAACTACTTACAAGAAGAAAAAGATGTGCGGTTCACTTGCAAAGGCTTTTGGAAAATGCAGGATTCTCATCTGCTGGCTGGAAATGAGATAACCTTGAACCGTGCTACACAAAGCAGTTACTATAAGTTCCCTAACCCTGAGTTTAGCAGACATGGAAAATTTTGTTCTTGAGCATTTGTGAGCACACAGATCAGGGAAACGGGAATCCAAACAGCAATCCTGAGGTGTCTTCAGGATGAATATGATATTCAGAGTCACGGAGTGCTTCACTTCCTCCTCCGGTCTCACCTCCCTCGGTTCCATGCTTTCCCCACAGCTGGTGCTGGAAACCGCGAATGGCTCGCTAGCGCGGGCGGGGGCGGCCCAGGGGCCAGAGCCGGAGGCGGCGGAGATGAGGCGAGGCTAGGCAGCAAGCGCCAGTGCAGAGCTCAGCCTCGAACACAGTTTTCCTCCTGGACCTGTCAAGTCAGACCTCACGTGTACACCGGGAGAATCTACCAAAGGCTACCTAAGCAGCCGCGGCCTCTGAGCGCTGCGCTGATGTGCCGGGAGCGGAAGGTGAGTCACCCTGTCCTCCTCCCCGCCCCCACCCCGTGTCCAACAGGTGGGCTGGGGCTCGACTCCAAGGGGCCCAGTGGGTACACCTCTGGTCTCACCTGGGCAAGGCGCTCGGCTGCTCCCTTCACCCAGCCGTCGGTACTATTTAAACTCCTGCCCCAGCCCACGCTTGTTCTATTCCTTGTCTTTCTGCCTTCCCTTTCTCCTAAAATGAGAGCTCCGCTGTGCGCCGGGGAACGCGCCCAGAACGCCTGCTCTCCGGGAAACTTCTTCGGGCAGAAATGGCTAAACCGAAGAGCGCAAAGTGCCTCGATACGAGGCAATGGTGACCCCTAGTTCTTAGCGACTCACTGGGACTTCAGTTAAAAGTCATCATCAATTTCTCAACCAGCAGGTCAGAAACAGACGGAGGGAGAAGAAAATGGAGCGCGAGTGACAATCAGACTAGGATGAGAATGAATGGGAGCAGATGATGCGGCCCCCTCGCCCGGCGCCCCCTCCCCCACGTGCTCATATCCCCAGCGACTACTCCCGGGGAGGCCTGTGAAGCCGCCGCAGTAAAAGGAGACGGAGGAATATATATCCTCAAGTTGGAAAGGACTCTGACCCGGTTACCACTTCCTCGTCTTTCTGAACTTTTCCTCTCGGTCTCCTGGGCTGGAGTGAGTCTTGCCACCCCCCTTGCGTGCGTTCGTTCCCCTAAGAGGCATCCTGTCCTCCTCCTCCACTCTAGACCCGCCACCTCCCCCTGCACGCCCGCTCCACCCCCTAAGTAACGAGGCTTGGAATACGTACACCTCCCGGGCTAGGAATCTCCCTCGCAGATTTAGCGGGGGCTGAGGGTTTAAGTCCCGGAAGGTGTGCCCTGGGGCTGTCCCTGGCTGGGACCGCTTCTGAGCACTCGCCCGGGCGCGACCCCCTCCCCTCCCCGCAGCCTGGGCGCGCCCGGCTCGTGCGCTGCTGTCGCGCACTCGCCGCGCCCTAGCGGCCAGAGGGGGAACGAGCGCAGGGGTGCGCGGGTGGGAGGCACCCCCCTCGGGAACCAGGGAAATCCCGGCCGCCGCCAGGGGCCGTGCCACCACCCTCGCCCGACCGAGGCTTCCGGCGCGCCCCCAACTTTGTGGCGCCCTCAGGCAGCGGCGGCGGGGATGGAGCTGCCTTCCCGAGGGCGGGCGCCGCTGGACTCGTCGCTGGACAGCTGCTCCCTGACCTCGTTGGAGTCCAGCGTTTTCTGCAGCGAGGGCGAAGGGGAGCCCCTGGCGCTCGGGGACTGCTTCACGGTCAACGTGGGCGGCAGCCGCTTCGTGCTCTCGCAGCAGGCACTGTCCTGCTTCCCGCACACGCGCCTGGGCAAGCTGGCCGTGGTGGTGGCCTCGTGCCGCCGCCGCGGGGCCCTGGCCGCCGTGCCCAGCCCCCTGGAACTCTGCGACGATGCCAACCCCGTGGACAACGAGTACTTCTTCGACCGCAGTTCGCAGGCATTCCGCTACGTCTTGCACTACTACCGCACCGGCCGCCTGCACGTCATGGAGCAGCTGTGCGCGCTCTCCTTCCTTCAGGAGATCCAATACTGGGGCATCGACGAGCTCAGCATCGACTCCTGCTGCAGGGACAGGTACCCGGGAGGCGTGCGGTGGCCGGGCTGGGAGGCGGGCGCAGTGGAGAGAGGGCGGCAGAGATAAGATGTGAGGCTTCAGAATCCTCGCGGAATGCAGGCCTAAAAAACACCTGAGCCCACTTCTGAGCTGAAAGGTGGGGTGGCGGTGGGTCCGGAAAGTGTCAAAGCCAGCTTTCGATTGGAACTTTTTAAACCTCCTCCTTTTTTGGATAAATGCGTGCCAATCCGTTTTTGAGACAAAGGAGGTCAGGCCTGCAATAAATATTTGATGATTGAATGAGTTAGAAAAGCTATGATCCAGAAGATGCATGTATAGGGATGTAGGTTTCAGTAGGGAGCATTATCATTTATCACTGAGAACCCTTAACTTGAGACTTGGGTGGAGAACTGCTTTAAATACAGAAGATAGAAAGTTGGTTCCTTGACTGTGAATGTTTCTGGGACTTTGATGACGACTTTCCTTTTATCTTGCTATTGGTACCATTTCTTCATGAATACCTTTACATCACACACACAAAAAGGTTCCATAGGACAAACTTCTGTTCTTGTTACAAGAAAAATGGGTAATAAAATGCATTAAAGTAGACTTGCTATGTATAAATCCTTTTGTATAAACTTCTAACAAGAAAGTACCATTTTAAAAATAATAATCTTAAATGAGAACTTTGTGGTACTGTGGGCAGGAGACAGCCCGGGTAAAATATGAATGGACATTTTCTGCATTTTACTGAAATAAAAAAGCATGGCCTCTCTGCTAAGTTTAATCTTTTATTTTTTGGTTTTTTTTTTTTTTTTTTTTTTACTTCTGTACTTTTAAAAAGTTAGACTAATCACCAAGTTGTTTTTTCTAAAAGATACTTCAGAAGGAAGGAGCTGAGTGAAACATTAGACTTTAAGAAGGACACAGAAGACCAGGAGAGTCAACATGAGAGCGAACAGGACTTCTCACAAGGACCTTGTCCCACTGTCCGCCAGAAGCTCTGGAACATCCTGGAGAAACCTGGATCTTCCACAGCTGCTCGAATCTTTGGGGTCATCTCCATCATCTTTGTGGTGGTGTCCATCGTCAACATGGCCCTGATGTCAGCTGAATTAAGCTGGCTGGACCTGCAGCTGCTGGAAATCCTGGAGTACGTGTGTATCAGCTGGTTCACTGGCGAGTTCATCCTGCGCCTCCTGTGCGTGCGGGCCAGGTGCCGCTTCCTGAGGAAGGTGCCGAACATCATAGACCTCCTTGCCATCTTGCCCTTCTACATCACTCTTCTGGTAGAGAGCCTGAGTGGGAGCCAGACTACACAGGAGCTGGAAAATGTGGGGCGCATTGTGCAGGTCTTGAGGCTGCTCAGGGCTCTACGCATGCTAAAGCTGGGCAGACATTCCACAGGTATTCAAATTTCAGTGATGCTTTTTAATTTGCCATTGTTTGTAAACATTAGTGCTTGACTGTAGTCCCAGGGAAGTGACTCTGAATTGATACTCAAAATTACCAACTCCCATACTTTACCCAACCAAAATGGTGCTGGGAAGTTGTTATCACAAGTATAAAGAAGATGCCGCCCACACTCCTTCTCTCCATATGACATGTAAGAAACAATTTGACCACTTGTTAACCTCAATTTATTTCAACCGGCTGCTCAGAAGATGTACAAAAATTAAAGACACTCGGCCTCAAGAAAGTTCTAGATAATATATGTATAAACAGCACATTAAAAGAGATGCAGAAATTATTCATGATACATAAGGACATAAGCCAGTTTCTCTTCTGTGTCCAAGGAAGGGCTTACCACACACATTCCTTGGCAAAAAAAAAAAAAAAAAAGTCAGTCTTGGCAATGCTTTCTCTGGCCATGCAGAAAGTGAGATGACCAGGCACTGTTGGCCGCCCCATAATTTTTGACAAAGCAATGGAAATATTTGCTTTGGAAGAAAGCAGAAGATACTAATTACTAAATGCTTTGTCTAGTATCTAAGAATTGTCTTGTCCCTAAAGTGCGATGAATGAGAGAGATGGTAACAGAAGTTCCTTAGCTTGTATCATATGAAGGCTTGAAAATCTAATGAACATTCCCCCTAGAAAAGTTCCCACACAACAACAATTGTGCATGAAAGTTACAGACAATGTCAGGGGAAGTCACACAAATCCGTTAGAGATGATCCCTATTTCCCTGAGGGTGGCAATTTTCAGTGGCTGGTCCTATGGCTGTTGGGTGTTCTGGAGTATATATGTGTTAACTGATGTTAGATTTTAATGAAAATAAGAATAAGAATCCCTTGAAAATCTTGTTAGAAGGCAAATTCTGATCTCCAATCCATGAGGAGTCAGATTTTAGTATTTGGGGTTGGATCGAGGAGCATACATTTTAACAAGCTTACAAGTGATTTTGATGGACCATACGTTAAGAAACACTCCAGTAGGATGCCATGTTAATATGATACATATTAATACAATACACATGAATACAAATAATTTAGCTATTTCCACCTTATTCCCCCAGGTATGTGCCTGGTTGGTCACCTCAAAGAAGGTTGTGGTGGTTGTCACTTCCTATTAATATAGGGAGAAATTAACCTCAAATATGTTTTTCCCCCACATCTCTGAGGTAATTAGGACTTATTCGAACATAATTTTGGTAGTGTATTTTCCTAGCTAGTCTCCCATACCAGCGATGTGATAATGGGGTTTCCAACAACTTTTAGAAGTACCACTCTTTGTTTTCTGACACACATAATAGGATGCTTTCTTCTAGTATTTATAAACTCTTCACAGGATTCAATTTAAAAACACCCAGTAAAGACTACATTTGCTCCTAAAAGAAAAGAAAAAGAAAATAATAGTAATTTCCACAATGTCACGTCTTCAAAGGTTTTTTTCAGTTCCAAAGCAGTACAAAGTATTAATAAAGACTTAATTTATTGAAAGGATATGAATGCTTCCATAAATATTTGACAATTTTATCTTAAACATTACATTTAGCAAAATGTAGATGTAGGTGACATATTTCCCCATGTGTTAAACTATAAATATAAGTTGAGAGGTATTATAGAATAACAGGAGGGCCAGAGAGCCTAAGTTTAAATCCTGGCTCAGTAACTTTGTACTATTTATGCTACTTCTCTGTGCCTCAATCTTCTCATCTGTAAAATTGCCTAATAATTACATCAATCTCCTATTGTTTTTTGAGGATTATCTGAGTTAATAGATGTAATGTGCAGAAATTCAGACAACTTTGTTTTTCTTTACAAAATAATTTAGAACATTTCATCTTGAAATGAAAACAGTCTCCTCACTGTGGTTTTTCTCAAATGTGGTCAGTTTATTTCAGAAATACAATTCAATGCAGACACATCAAGGCCAGTTTTCTAAAAGGTATTCTAAAGATATTCTTAAAAAAATCTTCTTTTGAAGTTAAACGTCAAAATTAATATTCCTCAATCTTTAAAAATACTTGGTACATAATTTAAGAATATCTCAAAGTTTTAAGAACAAAATTTAAAAATAATGAGAGCACAAATGGTATTTTAATGAATTTTAAATAGTCTCTAGTGAATAAAATTAAAATAATTCTAGGAGATATTACTTCGACCTTCAGAGACAGTATCATTTTGGCTTCAGACTGATATGACTTCAAAACGTGGATACGCTTTTAGCAGTGTTCAGGAACTCTAGTTGTCAGGGGAGATACCTTATTCAAATTGTAATCCCATTATGGGCTCAACTGACTCTCCTTAGGGGCTGAGTCTCTCTAGAGATGGGATTGGATTCTCTTGGGTGTGTCTCCCAGGGGTTCCATATGTCCTCAGAATAGTAATAGGGAACACACCACTGCCTCACAGTGAATGAATTTTCTAGTAGCTTCAGTTCCCCATACCTTTCTGCAGTGAAAGGAATAATCTGTATTCTAGTCTATCTCCTCACAGGAAAGCAGAAATTCTATGTACTCAAGGGAAATGTTTCCCCATGGCTTTGGTATTAAGGGTGCACATTTCAGTGGGCGTCATGGGAGTTCAGGACATGGTAAACTGTTAAGAATGTCCCATGATTGCATATGATGTTCTCACGTCAGCTTGGTCACTGATGCCTCACTCACTTTATTCTCATGGAGGACATCCTTTACCCCTTCTGGCTTTCAGATAACAATACCCTGATTATGTTCAACTTCATTGGGAGGGTGAGTAAAGCAGACACATCAAATGTAAAGAGACGGCATAAAACCAGCATCAGAAAAGTGTGCCAAAGCGATACATTGAAATGCACGTCTGCCAAGTGAGCCCTCCACTTGCGATGCTGCAAAGGCCTCCCATTTTGTGGATTAACGTATAATTTCCATCAAACATCCACTGCCTGCTTTTTAGTCTCATCTGTCACTTTTTTTGGTATAAATAGTAGGTGTTTAGTAAATATTTCTTTCTGTCTTTTTCAATCTGGCCCCACCAACTAGACTATGAGCTCCCTGAAGAAAAAGATAATGATTTCTCATCTCTATCCCCAGAACCACTGCCCAATGCTGCAGACATATTAGATGTGAAATGCACATTTGTGGGTGGATAGTCAGAAAGGAGAGGGAAGGGAGGAAAGCGGAGGGGTGGGGGAGGGAAGAGGTGCCCAGGGACTGACAGCAGTTGTTCTCTTACAGGATTACGCTCACTCGGGATGACAATCACCCAGTGTTATGAAGAAGTCGGCCTACTGCTCCTCTTTTTGTCTGTGGGAATTTCTATATTTTCAACTGTGGAATATTTTGCTGAGCAGAGTATTCCTGACACAACCTTCACAAGTGTCCCTTGTGCATGGTGGTGGGCCACAACATCCATGACTACTGTGGGATACGGGGACATTAGACCAGACACCACCACAGGCAAAATCGTGGCCTTCATGTGCATATTATCAGGAATCCTTGTCTTGGCCTTGCCTATTGCTATTATTAACGACCGCTTCTCCGCTTGCTATTTCACCTTAAAGCTCAAGGAAGCAGCTGTTAGACAGCGCGAAGCTCTGAAGAAGCTTACCAAGAATATAGCCACTGACTCATACATCAGTGTGAACTTGAGAGATGTCTATGCCCGGAGTATCATGGAGATGCTTCGGTTAAAAGGCAGAGAAAGGGCAAGTACTAGGAGCAGTGGAGGAGATGATTTCTGGTTTTGAAGCCACTTTCAGTTTATTTACAAAAGCTTGTGTACAACTAACTCAACTGATAAAGCCTTGATATGGATGTCTATGTACTGTTGAAGAGTCTCTTTTGAGTATACCACCTGTGTTAGTTTTTGCTGATATTTTGCTTGGTCTGCTAGAATAGTTCACGTCCCCCAAATCGAGTGCACATTGTTTCAACACAGTTGAGCCGCAAAAAAATAGTCATTTAACATAACCCAATACAAGTAGGCCACATGTCTGAATTGTCAAATATAATAGTGCAATATATCCACCAAAGTTAAAAGTTTTATGCATCACTAATTTTAAAGTTTTTTGCACACTAATGTAAAAGAATGGGAGTTAAGCTACACGGCCCAGAGAAAAGGTAAGTGAACATTTAAGAACATACTGGACATTCTTCAGGTAAATAAATCACTGCTTCCTCCATCGGTTAAAGTTGTTACATACAACAATTAGCTTTGCAAGCGCAAATCCTGATTTGATAGCCATAGATGGTGTCTTCCCTCTGGTGCAAACCACTCATCACAGAGGGACTAACTTCTGATTCAGTCATTACTGTTGGAGGTGGGAATCCCCAGGCTGCTTAACCACTGACAGAACAGGGGCTTCAAGAACTGTACATTCTCATCGTCTCCACGGAGTGCAGTAGTGTAGCCTAAAGCAGGTTTCTCTTGTACCCCTTGGAAATTAGATGGTCTTTAAAAATCTCTTTATTGATGTGGTGTTCAAATTATGTCTTTAAAATCACGAATGTGTAAAGGTGAAGTAGTGAACATCCTAAAAATATACACTAAAAGTATTAAATAGTCTTATTTCATAAAATGAGAATGATATGTTGACTGATATCACTGGATGAACTTGAAAATCTTTTATTTGTTAACAAAAATATTATAGATAGCTTTCTGGCTTTTGGGGTAAATAGCAAATGTTCCAACTTTGCACGCATTTGACAGCATTTGACGGTCATTCGTGATAATGATAAAATTCCTAGACATTCTGTTATATGATTAAAACCAAAAGTTCTAAACCTAAGAATTAGTTGATGATTCCCAATATTCTAGTAAATGAGTTTTTAAAAACTAAGAGTGATATGGAGTGTCACTTTAATACCTGCCTTCTCAGTGGGTGTAATAGTGTCCCAAAGGGATGAAATTGGTTCTTAGGGGGGAAAAAATCAGTCCTTTTATTCAGAAAACACATACATACATGCAATACATAAACAGATATAGAGTATACCTATGGTGTTAAAATTTCATGGAGTGGAAAATTAGAGAAAAAAATGCCTAAAAGGCTCCTTGCCTGGGTTGGGTGGTGATAAGAAATACATATTGAGAAATACTGCTTTAATATATGGCTATACCATATTTCATCAATTCTAGTTAAAACACTTTATTATATTATGAACCACGAAAACAAAAGGGATGGAGTGAAGGAGAGGGGTAGGGACAGAAGGGAGGAAGGACAGAGAAAGGAAGGAGGAAATAAAGGAAGGAAGGAAGGAAGGAAGGAAGGAAGGAAGGAAGGAAGGAAGGAAGGAAGGAAGGGAGGAAGGGAGGAAGGGAGGGAGGGAGGGAAAGAGGAAGAAGAGGGAGGAAGAAAGGAAGGAAAGAAGAGAGAACCCAGTCAATTATAAGATGCCATTGATTATAAAATCTGTCCAGATTTTGGATAAGTAAGGTTTTAAATACACATCTTAAATCAACAAAATATCATATATATTACCTCTGGTGTTTGGTGTTTAAGCTCTGAAAACATTTTCAGTGGTGTCATGAGCTTTAGGTTGTATGTTAAAATATTTTAATCCACTTGGCCTGTTTTCAGTTCTCCCAAATATCGTTAAAGATGTAGGAGATATGAATGGTAATAAAGTAAATATTTTCCCTCTTACACAATGCACAGGTGCTGGAAGATAGCATAGGGTCACTAATTCTAGTATAAATCCCACCCATAATCTGAAGGGGAGATAAGACACAGAAGCCAAACTTACTGTGGCTTCTCTAGAACTCTCCCCATTAAGAATAGTTGCTCTGATCTAGGACTGTGCTCTATGCCCAAGATGTATTATGTCATTAATCCCAAAATACCCTATTAAACAATTACTGTTATCCTGCTTTAAGTATTACATTTATTTATTCAACAAATACTTATTTAGGACCCATTTGTGCGCTGGGCACTAGGGATTCTTAAAGCAGACCAAGTCCTACTCTCTTGTATTTAATATTCTATTCAACAGTGTGAGGGGAACACAGATGATGAAATGGAGTCATAGGAGGGTGAAGTAACCTGGCTAAATTCACACACCCCATACACAGGTGACAGAGCCAGGAATGAATCCTAATCTGCTGAACCCTGAAAATGATACTCCCAAAAGTCATATTATAGATTTCATTATTCCCACACAGTTGTGGATAGGGATTCACTTTGTAGGCAGGCAAGTCAATTTCTTGTGTATGGAGAGGTTTACTATGCCTTAAAAAAAATTTCAGCTTATTCTCAGAGGTAGAATGTTGATTATAAGGAAAGGTCATTGTCATGCCTTACAGTCATTATAAGACAAGAAAAATACTATCTTTAGAATAATTAGTAGCTATAAAACAAAAAATAAGAAAAATGAAAAAACCATATGTATTCTATATAGATTTTTTTTCTACCACCAAAGACTCTAAGCATGTTCTTCACAAATGTGGTACGTTAGTAGTATATATTTTGTCAAGTTGTGGACATTTCAAAAGAAATTTTAAATACCACTGCTTAGTCACCTTTGCTGTTATATAAAATATCAGTGTACTTATTCAGCAATGTACATATAAGCAAACCAAATTTAATTTAAGTAACATATGAAGTATCTGTTAATTTTATATCCCATCGTTTAAAAAAACATTTGATATTTTTCAGAAATGTAAGACTTATTGCTATAAAACAATATATTTAATTTGTTTGGAAATATCAATAATGGAATTATTGGCTTTCTTTAAGCTATTTAGACAACACTAATTAAAAACATTTGTGTGCACAGAGGTAATGCTTGAGTACCTAAAAGAGCAATTTTAAGAAATCACTGTGGTATCTCTAGTAGAACTGGCGTGATGTTCGTGTTTTACCGGGTTTTTTTCCTGTATATACAAGGAATTGTTGCATTTGTCATTTTAATACAAAGTAGTATTAAGTATAATGAATTAGATGCACAAAGAAGTTAACTGAGGTAGAAATCTCAGTACTGTGTTTCATTGTGGAATTCCTACTCCTATTAAAATCTTTTGACTAAGCCCTTGCAGAGAATATATATGCTGGCCCAAGTTATCCGAGCAAAATATTATCATAGGGTAAGATTAATGCTTCGACAAACATTTCCACTGAAACATTTTGTTAACATGAAAAGCTTGCTCTTTTGAAATATTAGCCATTAATATCTCTGTCTTATCAGTCCTTCAATTCTGGCCCAAGATACCGTTCGGCAAATGACATGTGTTAGTGCTTCCCTTGGTGATTTTCCTTCGCAAAGCACCACCACTCCCAACATTGCTCCAAGCCATGCTGATACATGAAATAAAAATGTAAGGGTGCCTGGGTGGCTCAGTCAGTTAAACATCTGACTCTTGATTTTGGCTCAGGTCATGGTCTCATGGTTCCTGAGACTGAGCCCCGCATTGGGCTCTGTGCTGACAGCATGGAACTTGCTTGGGATTCTCTCTCTCCCTCTCTCTGCCCCTGCCCTGCTGGCGCACACTCTCTCTTTCTCTCAAAATAAATAAACTTTAAAAAAACGTCACATAAGGAGAGTTTTACTCATAAACTCTGCAGGTAATTGCTTACATGATGTCTTTAGGGTTAATGGGAAACCTGAATACTCACCATCTCCATGTCCTCACTTGCCTTATATTAGAATCACTCCCTTGCCTACCCCCTCAACTCCATTGCCCCCCTCTTCCTTTTTGGTATTCAATCAGTAAGACCCAAAGCCTAATTAAATCCAGTCCAGTGCCTACTTGTGCCTGCCTCCGCAGAGCTGATCATGAGTACAGAAAAAACCAATGTATGCAGACTGCTCTCATTTTACATTCTTGCCTACAACCCCAAATGGGTTCTTAATGCTGCTAGGCAATCATACTGCAATTCCTGAATGTATTCACTCTCTCTAGATAAATATAGACCTCTAACACCTCCTTTTCATTCCACTTTCACTGAGAAAATAGAATCACATTTTCCACAAGGGCCGACACCCACATTTATCCACCTACCTCCACCTGTGCCTATTCACTCTGCCTTTCCTCCTGTTATGTGAATTGAACTGTCCATCCTACCCCTCCTCTCCAACTCTAGGACATTGCTTCAGGAAGCCTTCCCCCTCTCCCTATTACACCATCACTTTTCCCCCTTGCTAGGGGATCATTTCTATTAACACAAAAACATGATTAATTGTTCCCATCTTAAAAATAAAAACAAAAGCAAACAAATGAATTTTTAAAGCTCCTAGAACCTATATCACCCTCTAGGACACACCCCATTCCCTGGTCTCCTTTATGGCAAAACTCCTTGATAGCATTTTCTATATTCACTTACTCCATTTCTATATTCACTGTTTTCCCTATTCTTTCTTGAAAATCCACTCAAATCAGCCTCCCAACTCTACGTATCCTAAAACTGTTCTTCTCGAGGTCAGCAATTATCCCAATCACTGATAAATTCAGTCATTAATTCTTAGAATTCATATTGCTTGATCCATCAGCAGCATTTTATAAGGTTATTGACTTGCTAGACACACCTTCTTCTCTTGACTTTCAGTCCACTGCACTCTCCTGATTTCCCTCTACCCCACTGCTCATTCATCTTTTCTGGTTGAGATGTTTAATCAGGATTTAATCCTCAGATCTATTCTCCTCTCTATTTACATTGCCCCGTTCATAAACCCATCCTGTTTCATGGCTTAAGTATCATTGATAGTCAACTTCCAAATTTGTCTCCAGACTAGCCCTCCCCCCCCCCACTTCCTGCATCTTCAGATTTTTGTATGCAACTGCCTGTTCAATATCTACACCTGAATATCCAATAAATATCTCATTATTACCACATCTAACTGCAAATTATTTATATTTTCTCCAAACTCTGTGTTAATTCAAATCCTCTGAGAAGCAGATGCCAAGACGAGTGATTATTGTAACACCAATTACATGTAAGACATTTACCTGGGGAGGTGGAGGGGGAAGGCCTTGACGGATAAACGGGAGAAGTCTAGAGAAGGTGGGAAGAACCTTCAGACCATGATGCAAATCTGACATCTGTCAAGAAAAAATAGAGAAAAGGATTGAGTAAAAACAATCTCTGATAATAGCCCATTTCTGAGAAAACGTCAACCAAGTCGATGGAGAAGTAGCCCATCTCTTTCAGAAATGGCACTGTACTTGGAGGATAACAGCTCAGGCTGTCAGTCAACTGTGCTCTGCTCAGGAGGAGATCTGAACGATGGGTTTTTATGGCCACCAATGTCAAGCCCTGGAAACACCCAGGTCTGCTTCCCCACACAGGTTCAGAAGTAGCCCTCCGTGAATCCCATGGGCCCCCTTTCTGAGGGAAATTTAGAAAATGAAAATTTAGAAAAGAGCATTCTTTATTGCAGTTGGTCTCAAAATGACAGCCGGTAGCCACCATCCACCTCTTCTACTAGCCACAGCTCCTCATCGCAGCACAGTATTTACCCCCACTGGACCCTCGCGTCCTAAAAGAGTTATTTATAGAGAAGATTCTCATCTGCTTATGCTTTTCTCTACCTCAAAGGAGATTTGGTATCTTAGAAAACACTTTTTCATTATTGTGTACCGAGGCGCACCCATAGTTAATGATGCTGCCTAAAATTGTTATTGCCATGCTACTTACTTTTATTCTCGAACAAACAAAAAAAAATAGCATTAACAAAATGCTATTTCAGGGGAAATTTCAAAATAACTTAAATCCTGTCCCATTCATTTCTGAGTTGGTACCATCACACTCAGGATGATACTATTTTAATAGGGCACTAGTAAAAATCCAATGACTGAAAAATACTTTCATGTGTCTAGATTAGCTAATGTAAAACCACTGAGGTAGATAAACACATTTAGCTTTCAACAACATGATGTAACTAAATCCGAAGTAATGGAAAATAAGTTAACATTTGGAATTCCTTTTCATATTCTAAGTCGAGTGACATTTCTTCCGATTATATGCCTTCTTTAGAAGGTCTATAGTCTAAGAAGTTTTATAAGTAAAAGAAGATAATGGTGATATATGATTTTCTACATTATTCTATTGTTCAATATTCAAATTATTTCCAAACAAATAATAATTGAACAGAAGAAGTTTTGAAAAGTTTGCTGCGTGCTACAGACATGCATGCATGGAAGCACACACAGAGACAAAGAAACAGAGACAGAGACACAGAGAGGAAAAGGAAGAGAGAGAAACAAAACTTTAGGGTAACAAATGAGATTTTGAAATTATGGGAAGTAGACGTTCCTTGACATGTAACAATAATCACCTCAATACTTCACACTGGGTGCATAGATAGAATTTCAGTCATCTTTCTAAGTAGGAAAACCAAATCCTCCTTAAAAAAATAATTTTGGTTTCTGTAAACCAGGACAAATTTTCCTGAAACCATGTCTTTATACATGTCTTTGCTGTACAGCCAGTGTTTTATCTCAAAGTAGTCTATAATTATTATTGTCAACTAATTCTAAATGGTACATGTGAAAATAAAAGACAGTTACAGTTTCTATGGAAACTATACTTTGTAGGAAATTCATTGCAAGAGGCCTTGCTCCTAAAGTTAAAAACAAAAAACAAACAAATAAAGCTCTTCATATACAATAATATCCTCTGGACCACAAGCCATCAGGAAAAGAAAGAAAGAATAAATGAATAAAAATATAAAAATAAAAGCCACTCTTCTATCTTTAGCTGTACTTATAGCTTTTTCCTCATATGAGCTAGTTACCTTTAAGATTTCAGACAAAGGAAAATGACTCCTCCATGCATAACCTCCACGCATAACCGTGGAATTTCTTTTTAACTTTGAAGATAGAATATTTAACTTTGTAATCATAATTTGTAGAAATGTCTTATCACTGAACATTTGATAAATTATTTAACTTAGTACTCTTTTACTCTCCCTTTTTAGTTAAATATTCTATGCATTTTTTCACATGGGCTAATAAAATGTGCTAATAACTTAAGCAAATCAATTTGTTTGATTCCACATCCTCAATGCCTGGACAAATGATCCTCTCTCGCCACTTGGCATTCATCATATTATCTTATGAATAAATCTTCAGAGAAATTTTAGCAAATATATTGGATAATTCAAGTAACAAAATCATCTTTCTCACCCATTTCTGACATCTTTTTTCTAGAACTTTTTTTCAGAGCACAGAGCCTAAGTCTTTCATTTAATTTCATATGACATCCTTTCAAAGACATTGTATATATGCAGAGGGAAGGACTAGTTACCTTGTACTTACATGAACGGGATGATTTATGATCTAGAAACAAAAAAGTATTGTGGCACTGTTTGTCTAGTCCATATCAGAATTGGCAAGAACAATACCACAACAGCCTTTTTCTTCCTTCTTCCAAATTTTAAAGACTGGTAGATTTGTGGATCAAAGAATGTGTTATAAAAGAAAACACACATCTTGGAGTCAAATAAAACTAATTTTTATAAAATAAATAGTAGATCTATTTTTGATTCTTGTGCAGTATTCCTCTGCGTTATCATTTTTAAAAAATTTTTTTTTCAACGTTTATTTATTTTTGGGATAGAGAGAGACAGAGCATGAACGGGGGAGGGGCAGAGAGAGAGAGGGAGACACAGAATTGGAAACAGGCTCCAGGCTCTGAGCCTCAGCCCAGAGCCCGATGCGGGGCTTGAACTCACAGACCGCGAGATCATGACCTGGCTGAAGTCGGACACTTAACCGACTGCGCCACCCAGGCGCCCCCTTCTGCGTTATCATTTTAATACCAAAACAAGATGTGTATTAGGAGTAATTGTGTGACTCTCACTCTTAGATTTGGGAACAATTTGTGTTATTTGAACACATAGGGTGGCAGCAGATTATAAGAACAGCGGGAAAGGGACATGGGAAGGATGTACAGGAGGCACGTGTTGGCCAGAAAATGATTACTTAATTTTGTTTCTTGAGTTTGTGGTGTATGATTTTGTCTGTCATTATAATCGACACGTTAAGATTTCACAAGTTAAAGGCTCCTGGGTAGCTCAGTCGGTTAAGCCTCCGACTTCAGCTCAGGTCACGATCTCAAGGTTCCTGAGTTCAAGCCCCAAGCCCTGCGTCTGGCTCTGTGCTGGAGCCTGCTTCGGATTCTGGGTCTCCTTCTCTTTCTCTGTCTGTCCCCGACTTGTGTTCATTCTCTCTCTCTCTCTCTTTCTCTCTCAAAAGTAAATGCATAAACATTAAAAAATAAAATTTTCTAATTAAAAAAATATTTCACAATTTCATTTTATAGTACCATAATTTACAGTGGTTTGTGAACCAGAACAAGTAATTTTTACCTGCTATTGGCAAAATTGTGTATTCCAAGGAGGTTTTCAAGCTTTCTGTGAATTTTGTGAAAGGTTATCAGTAGTATGACAATCGCTCAGTTGATGGTAATAGTAATATTTAATTGAATTAAAACAAATTGTCCGTAAAATATTGCTTTATTATGTTAAAAAATGATAATGTGAAAATTATAGGACGTGTTTAAGATCTAATGCTGGAACGAACTTAAAGTGTAAGTAGTGGCAATATTAATTTTTTTTAATCTATTTATTTTTGAGAGAGAAAGAGAGTGCGAGCCTGGGAGGAACAGAGAGGAAGACACAGAATCCAAAGCAGGCTCCAGGCTCTGAGCTGTCAGCACAGAGCTCACCTCATGAACTGGGAGATCATGACCTGAGCCGAAGTCAGACTCTCAGCTGACTGAGCCACCCAGGCGCCTCAATAGTGACAATATTTGAAACAAATTACCACTGTACCTCAGCAAACTTCTGTTTCATGATGACAAATTTAGAAAATAATTTTATTACATGTAGAAGCCTCAATAAAAATAACAGATTTCAATATATTAATTTTAATGATATCCCTGCAAAAAGAAATATTTAAAACTTTAAAATGGAAAAAATAATTGAAAATATAGCAAACTGATTGTCACTAAGTCCCCCCCCAATATTTTCAAAGATTATCAACATAATTCTGTACGTTTTCTATAACTATTATTACAAAAGGTATTCTACCTTATTTAGTTCATAATTTCGGACAAAGGAGACAATAAAAGGCTCACACAATTTTCCAAAGAATTATTCCTACAGTATGTATGGAAATGGAATGTATGCTTTTTAAAATGATGTATCAGGTGATACATTCAAAATTATGCTTCTTAGTGATAAACACTATGTCTAAAATTAATTAAACTTACTGTATCATCCTGAAATGTACTGATTCTCCCAGGAAAGGTCTAGGAGAGATTGTGTTGGGAGACAATTTGCTATGTGTCTCTTGCATTTCTGCATATCTTGCAAACACAACTGATAGCCTTGTTCCAGAATATCTTTTCAAGGATGACTGTATAGCATGAAATGTTGGAAAACAGAGATAGTGTCTCCTCTGAGACAGAGGTAGATTTGTATGATGCCCAGGATAATAAAGATAATGTCTTCCTTTGAGCCAAAGTTTGGACATGTTTACTTGAAGCCTTTTAAACATTACAGTTTTCCTAACTTGAGTTTCTCAACTGTGACACACATCTATTACTCGTGCATCTTCGACCACAGTCATATCCATGTCACCTGCATAGGACTTGGGAAGCAAGAGAAATATGGAGCTCATACTATACCATTTGCCATGAGTAATAAAGCTCTTCATCTCTGTCCCAGGAGTCTCATGTATTTTACCAGGAAAAGGGAAAAATCTCAGACACCTCACAGTTCTTGACAGATTGGAAGCTCAAAAGTGAATTTCATGTTTTTTAAATGTAAAGCAACCACAGTTGGCAAATATTTTCTATGTGGTATTTTGGTAATAAAAGTGGTATATTTAACTGGTATTTTAAGCATTCATTATGGACTAAACTTTTGGGGGAGAAATTAACAATACTGTCAACATATGTGAAGGTTTCCAAAAGTACTGTTATCATTATGGCAAACAAGATTCAAAAGTTATCACCTATCTCCCACATATCCCAAAATACGTTGTATCACATTGAAGAGGGCACTAATAATGAAGGAGGTTTGAGTGAAATAAAATTAGAAATATATTTACATCTTATTTCTCTGTCTCAAACTTTTAGTCATTACGTTATTGAAGAAAATAGAAAACTTTTACAAGAAAAATCCATTTGCTATTCGAAACCCTACATAAATAATTGAATTAAACTTCACGCCTAGAAGAAGTAAATTATTACAATGCACTCATTATTGCAGCTCATTATAATTATTTCAGTCTGGTTTTTCTTTTACATTGAAAGGTAATTGTTAGATATTATATGTATTGTGATTTTGGATTGCAACTAATTCATTCTTTGTATTGTGAAACAGAGGAAATTGTTATTATTCACGTTTTACTTCATTGGCCCACCATCTTCATCCTTGACTAAGATGGAGAAATATAAGGAAAAAACTCAACCAGGCATAAACAGCATGTGTAACTTTGTCTTTGTGTATTATGGACAGCCAGACATACATATCACATTAAATTAAATATTTTCTAATTTCTAGAAAGTTAGTTTGAGAATTTTCTTATGCTGTAGTAGACATTAACAAAATTATATTTTATATGAAAATGGTTTTATAGGGGCACCTGGGTGGCTTAGTCAGTTAAGTTTCCAACTTCAGTTCAGGTCATAATCTCATGATTCATGAGTTCAAGCCCTGCATTGGATTCTGTTTTGACAGTGCAGAGCCTACTTGGGATTCTCTCTCTTTTACTCTCTCTCTGCTTCTTTCCCACTTGTGCTCTCTCTCTCTCTCTCAAAATAAATAAATACATTTTAAAAAAGAAAATGACTTTATAGAAAAGCTAACTATATATTACGTGTGTGTGTGTGTGTGTGTGTGTGTATACACAAATCAGAGGGATGTTTACTGGGTCACTAGATAAAATGTATTTCTTACTGCAGTTTCTTTAGTATTTGAAAACAGTAATATAAAGAAACTATTAGTCAAGGTTCTTCAGAGAAATAGAACCAATAATGTGTGTGTGTGTGTGTGTGTGTGTGTGTGTGTATACATATCTGACATGCCTGTATGTATCTATGTATATGTAAATATCTGCGTGTATATATTCAATGTCGTATATATGTGCATATATATGCATGTGTGTGTGTGTGTATATATATGTGTGTGTGTGTGTGTGTGTGTGTGTGTATATATATATATATATATATATATATATATATATATATGTATAATAAGGACTTTGCTCCAATGTGATTATGAAGGCTAAATCCCAAAATTGTCAGTTGGCAATCTAGAGACCCAGGGGAACTGATAGTGTAGTTCCAGTCTGATTGCCAGCAGGCTTAAAACCCAAGAAGAGCCAATGTTTCAGTTGGAGTCCAAAGGCAGGATAAAAGCAATGTCCCAGTTCAAAGTCAGTTAGACAGAAGAGTTCCCTCTTACTCGGTCTTTTTGTTCTATTCAAGACTTCAACTGACTAGATGAGGCCCACCCACATTAAGGAGGGCAATCTTTACTCAGGCTATCAATTCAAATGCTAATCTTATCAAGAAACATCCTCACAGACACACCCAGAATAACATTTTACCAAATATCTGTGTACTCCATAGCTCCATCAAGTTGACACATAAAATTAACCATCACACCCTGTAAACAAATAAAGAAACTGGAGTACCCAAATGCACAGAAACTTATCTAAGGCCACATCATAAGGGAGGGATCCAAGAGGCACCCCTTAATTTACCTCACTTTAAATCTTTTATTTCAGGACACTTGGGTTGTTTAGTCAGTTGAGCATCCGACTCTTGATTTTACCTCAGGTCATGATCCCAGGATGGAGGGATCCAGCCCCACCTCCAGCTCCGTGCTGAGGGTGGAGCCTGCTTGAGAGTCTCCTCCCTCTCCCTCTGCCCTTCTGACCCCCATGCTGTTTGCACTCTCCCTCTCTCTAAAAAAAAAAGAAAGAAAAAAAAAGAAAAAAATCACCTATTTCTTTCTATCATTCTGCATCAGAGCCAAATAGAATTAGGTGTTTTCAGTATTACAATAATGGGAATCATGAATCATAAGGTAATGTCACAAAGAAAATATTTTTCCTAAAAAAAGATGCTCCTGAATCTCATAGTAATTATTTCTGAGGTTGCTAAAGAAAACTACAACTCACATAAATTGTAAACGACCAAAGATGTTCTTTCTCTAGGGCTGCAGTAAGTCTGGAAATATAATCAGACATAGCCAACATATCTCCCTACCCTCACATACCATAATGTTGGTATCATTTTCCCTAATCCACATTTGAGGTTACTAAGGTGAGCATGGATGTGAGCTACCCAAGACTGAAAAACAAAGAACACAAGAGCTATTAACACTGAAAAAAAATGCTATAACGACTATCTAAGTGTCACTGTTACTCAGATTTATCTGATTTACCAAGAAATCATTCAATTATTTTTCATGTTCAACACTGGAATAGATAGTTATTGTATTTGTCAGTGTTCTCCAAAGAAACAGAACCAATAAGGGGTGTGTGTGTGTGTGTGTGTGTGTGTGTGTGTGTGTGTGTGAAGAGAGAGAAAGAAAGAGACTTTAGATCACTGATATACACTACTGGAGACTGACAAGGCCAAAATCTGCAGGGTGAGCCATCAGCCTCGAGGCCCAGGGCAGAATGGCTGTATAAGTCTTAAAACTGTCTGCTGTTAGAATTCCCTCTTTCTTGGGGGAGGTCAGTCTTTTTCTTAAGGCCTTCAACCGATTGGATGAAGTCCATTCACATTATGGAGGACAATCTGTTGTACTCAAAATGTACTGATTTAAATGTTAATCTTATTCAAAAAGAAATTTCACAGAAACATCTAGAATAGCATTTAAGCAAATATCTGCATATTATGGCCTACCTAAACTGACACATAAAATGAACCGTCACTCTTATCCATGAAAAAAATGTTTAACATCATTTGTCATTAGGGAATTTCAATTAAAACAACAAGATACCACCACACATATAAAACCTGACTATACCAAATGTTGGCAAGGATGCATAGCAACAGGAACTCTCCTTATTTGCTGGTGGGAATGAAAAATGAAACATCCACTTTGGACGATAATGTGCAGTTACTTTTTTTTTTAAGTTTTATTTATTTATGTAATCTCTACACCCAACATGGGGCTCGAACTCACGACCCTGAGATCAAGAGTTGCTCACTCCTTCGACTGAGCCAACCAGACTCCCATGATTTGCAGGTTCTTAACTAAACAACGAAATACAGCTTTACCATCTGACCTAACAATCACAGTCCTAGGTATTTACCTAATTTGAAAATTCTTGCTCCTATTAAAAACCTGCCTGCAAATACTTAATAGCAGCTTTGTTCATAGTCACCCAAAACTGGAAGTAACTAACATATCCCTCAATATGGCTGACCAACCCTCAAAATATTCAGGGACATCAAAAACAAGGAAAAGTGTGAGAAACCCTCCCAGCCAAACAGAGCCTAAAAAGGCATAGTGACTAAATGTAATGTGGTATCCTGAATGCAATCCCAGAACAGAAGAAGTAGGAGAAACTAAGGAAATATGAATAAACTACGAACTCTGGTTAACAATATTGCATCACTATTGGTCCATTAATAGTAACCATGTACCATACTAATGCAAGACATTGATAATAAGAGAAACTTGGTCCTTTACACTATATTGTCAATTTTCCTGTAAATCAAAAAGTGCTCTAAAAAGGAAGTTTATTTTTAAAATGAAGTGATTTGAAATATATATCAATGTGTTTCTATCTTTAACAATGACTTGCACCAAAATATTTATTTCTATTCCATAGAAAAAAGAAATAAAGTTACACAAAAGAGACATACATGATTCACTAAAAGTCTCAGATCACTTCTCTAAATAATTCACTTGATACTTAAGGTGACCAAGAGATGACTAATGTTTAATAATGCAGTCTTTTAAAATGCAGAGATGGGAAAGTTACAATTTCAGTGAAGTATGGGGGTTATCTAAAATTTCTTTCCGAATTACATTTTAATTATTAAAAATAAAATGCTTATTTAAATTTTTAATCAAATTCTACATCCACACTGCATATAATCACTCAATTCTAAATGGATTTTCTCTCTCAGGCTCACTTGGTCTGTCTTTATATCAGCATAACTATAAAGGGCACTAGCTATTTCTTTGCTTGTATTAAAAAGAGATGTATCTCCTCCAAAGAAGCTCAGAAAATAGTTACATGGATAAACATAGATCAGTTTCGTTTGGCCTTCATATTTAAGAAGATACTCTTACTGTGTTGTTTATGCAACAACTTTGCAATCTCCCTGATCAAGATTAATAAAGATCCTCATCTATTTTCCATCAGAGGAAGGTTGGAGTTTTGTCATTTCATCGGCTGTGCAAAATTGATCAATTAACATGCGGTTCCTACAGAAAGCATTTGTTTATCTGAAAGACAATTCTCCTTCAGAACCTATCTCTTTCACGCTTCTTCTTTCCATGACATTCTGTCAAAGGTTAGGTTTATTTTCTTAGGTGAAATGGAAATTCTAAAATGCCATACAAAAAAAATTTTTTTTAAAGGAGGGGGCACCTGGGTAGCTCCATGGGTTAAGCGTCCGACCACGGCTCAGGTCATGATCTCAGAGCTGCTCAGTTTGAGCCCCGCATCAGGCTCTGTGCTGTCAGCTCAGACTGGAGCCTGCTTCGGATTCTGTCTCCGTCTCTCTCTCTGCTTGCTCGCTCTCTCTTTCTCAAACATAAATAAACATAAAAAAAAATTTAAAGGCCATACGAGTATAATGTATTATCATTGCATATTATTATTCTTTTTTTCACTTATTTACTTTTTAAGTTTATGTATTTATTTTTGAGAGAGGGAGAGAGGGAGAAAGAGAATCTCAAACAGGCTCTGCGCTGTCAGCACAGAGCCCGGTGTGGGCTCAAATCCAGAAACTGTCAGATAAAAGCTGAGCAGGAATCAAGAGTCAGGTACTTAACAGACTAAGCCACCCAGGCACCCCTCACTTCTTACTTAAATAAATATCTCTACCTACATAATCTGCCAGCCTGAGGCTACCATGGAGAGAAAGCAAAAGAACCAACAAATATCTGTACTAGATTTTGACTCATTTCCTTTTCAATGCTTTTATTACTATTTTTTTTCCTTTTCCACTGCTTTCCTCTTGATTTTTGCTGTTCCCTTTACTAATGCCAGCATCCTCTTTGGGAGCCCCAGAGATTGATTACAAACAATGACAAATTCTGAATAGATCCTAGCACCCAGGATATCCCTCAAGTATCCTTACTTGCCTAACCTAAAGTTAATGCTTTCTAGAGAAAGCAAATACTAGCTGAGAATGACTAGATCCTCAAACCAGTGGAATAACCAATATGCAGGTTTTTTTAACCAATATGCAATGTAAGTGATTAAAATAATGGGCCTAAATATACAAGTAATAAATCATGAAGGTATAGCTAGTGTTTAATTCTATCATTATCTAGAATGAGAACCCTTAGCATTGCAATTGCTTACTGTTAGACCCCTTGGATTCCAGAGGCACCCTTAATATCACAGCGGATGGCAGGGCAATAACACAGATGGAACCTGGGGGCTTCAACGATTTTGTGGTACAGAGCCGTCTACCCACCCTGCTGGACCTACCTCCATATTGTTATAAGAGGTCAAAATAAACTTCTGTCTCATTTGAGCCTCAGTACCTACTAGTTATAGCCTACGTAATAAAGAAATCAATCTGTACAAGTGGGATAGAACCATAACAAAACCTAAGATACAAGACACAAGTCAGAACTGGACAACACACAGTGAGAAACAGCTACTCTGGGCTGGAGAGCTGCTGAGCCTAACGACGCCATGGCAGACCATTTGGCAAAATGGTCATTCACAGAAGCTTGGAAAGCTGCTAGTGTATCTCCTGAGTCTCTAGATCTAGGGAAAGTTATTGGAAAATTTCAGAGAATTTTTTTTTGTTGGCTACTTGCTTTTTTGCAAGGTACTGAGGAATGAGATGAAGGTAAGCAAGACTTAATCAGTTTGCAAGCAGAGATGGAACAGCTCTGCTAAGAATCATTTTCTGACTAACTGCAATGAGATATTGACAGAGTCCAGTACTGGGGCTTTGGAAGATGCTGCATCTGTAGCTTAAATAAGTGAAGATAAGGCTTCAGAGTGACCTTTCTTCATTATCTCACATTCACACTTCTCTGTCCGTGAAAGCTGGGGCTTTCAACTAACTAATACTAAATTATTTCAGTTTAACTGCTGAAAGAATCAAGGAATCAGGAAATAAGGAGATTCTCCAGTCTTACTAACTATAACCAGACAAGATCCTTGGCTGTGGTTGCTTTTTCACATAACTCACAAGAGCAAACAGACTGGATGTTTGAAGTTTTTAAAAAAGTTTTATGGTAAATGAACTCATCGGTCTGGCTTACAAAGGCAAATAATTACTTTAAAGCAATCCCAGATTCTAAAGCATCTTTAAAGCAATCCCAGATTCTAAACCATCCTTGCAGGAAGGAATTACTAATACGCTTCCAATTTTTTTCTGATGAGTGTGTCATAATTCTATTGCCAAACCATAGAATAAAAAGGATTTTCTTATGTTTAATTGAGTAAATATAAAAACTCAAAAATCACTGATGTTTACAAGCATTATTTATAATCAACAGTAATTCCTGAAGGCTTGGCTTCAGTAAAGCCAGGAGGCAGATACTCTCCAAGAGGCAAAGTCCATCAGAAGTAATGCAGATTAGCAACCAAGTGTATAAAATATAATATAATAATGTTCCAGGAAAAGTATGTACAAATTGTATGAGAGTTTTCTACGTGAAGAAGTTGAAAAGAGCTTTTTAAAAAAAAAATAAAGAAAATCAGGAAAAATGTGTATATAATTAGGAAGAACTGAAGACAGTATCAGAAACTGGCTGAGATGAGATTATAAAGAATCTGACATGTCTTGGAATCTGAAGTCTGGGCTTTATCTTTTAAGCCAATGTGGCCCACGGCTCAATCAATATTCCACTCATGATTCACAGAAGACTTTATGTGGCGTATGACAATATACTCATTTATTTTATTGTGTATTATAAAAATATGGCCAGCACATAAATGGTATAATTTCATGAATACAATTACTTAGGATGGCATTAAATCGGCCACTGCTATTGTAATCCACCTTATACAGAAATAAAGGCTGTGTTCACACAAACAGAAATGTTTCACACTTTCAGGGATTAAAACATCCATCCTAACCAGTTTGAAATCATTACTAGGTAATCAGTTACTAGACTGTGAAGTATTAATTTCTATATAAAAAGGTCAATTCAAAATTTCCACACACTGAGCAATTTGGACAAGGAAATTTTAAGTTCTGACAAGGGTTATGGCAACTAAATAGATGATATGGAAAAAAGAAAACAAAAATTGTCTACCATCTGTCAAAATAAATGAAACCTGTGTATAGATTAATCCAAAAATCCAGAAACATAAAAAGGGAAAAAAAAATAGCCAATCATTCAGTTGAATGCAGATAACACATATAAATGACCCAGCTCTCAAAATCAATGCAAGAAAATTATAAAAGGGTGGCAAAGGAGGACTTACTTAACTGATAGCAGCCTTGGATTTTAAATACCAGAAGTTTAATCATCAGTAAAAAGGTTCTATGTCAAATATTCGTATGGAAGGGAAATAGGATCTAAATCCCTATAAGGATGAAAGCCTGACATCATGCAGGAAAACACTCCTCCACATGACAGAACATTCTATACAGCGAGGAGACTGTTATCTTAGCCATAATTCACTTAACTCAAATATGTTGCTCATTTTTTTTCAGTATTGACTGCCTTTCTGAGATCTTACCCTCCCAATAAATCTATTTATATTTGGACCGTACTAAAAAATCAAACTGAGAAGTTCCTGCTGCAACAGTGCTGTCCGATACGTGAAAGCTTACAAATCTTTCAGCCTTAAGGGAATAAAGCCACATCATTTTAGGAATATGCAAATCCAAGTGAATCCTAGGGGAAAAATAGAATCCTCTTTTTCAAATAAACTGTTTGAAGACTACAGATTTAAATACACCTTTTAATTTACTACTCCAATAATGTGATGAAATAGAATTATACATAATTGAATGCTCTCTGTATTCATGAAAATTAAGTGAGGTCTTAATATTTTTAATTTGGAATCTATTTATACTGCCTGAAAATGTCTACTAGATTTCTGGTGGAAATGAACATACAAGACCATCACCACAGCAACCAAACCTGTAAATAATATTGTGTTAGTTACAAGGAGCACAATATATGCTGTTTTTAATATTTCTGCCTTTACCCTTTGTCATCACTAACTTATGTGCTAACTCTAAATTTAATATGTGAAAATTGTTCTCTCTAAGTTAAAAATTGTATATAAAGCTTAATTATTTTTCAAATATATGTCCAGGTTTATTCCATAAGAAGCTACCTAGTGACCTTTGCTAATTATGATAGTTATTAATACAATATTCTATTGAGATGCAACTTAGTTTATTGAAAAGCAAAAATCTTTGGTGTTAAGATAAATCTGGAAACTGATCACAATTCTGCCATTATGATATTTTTCCTCCTCTGAAAATAGGAATAAATATACAATCATTTAGGTTTGCTGTGAAAAGTAGAGATAATGTATATAAAAAGGACACAGATACTTAGCACTTTCCTCATATTGATGGAAACATAAGTATGCAGTATTTTTTTAAGTTTATGTATTTGCTTTGAGAGAGAGAATAAGAGTGAGTATGCACAAGCGGGGGGGGGGGGTGGAGGCAAAGAGAGAGAGACAGAGAGAGAGAGAATCCCAAGCAGTCTCTGCACCCTCAGCACAGAGCTCCAATGTGGACCTCAAACCTACGAACTGTGAGATCACGACCTGAGCCGAAATTAAGAGTCAGAAGCTTAACTGACTGACTGCCCAGAGCCCCAAGTATGCAGTATTTTTTAAATGACATGAAGCAACTTCATTGAACTATTATGATTCTGTTACATTATTCTGATACACAATTTATAAGTTTGGGACCAAAAACTCATTCTTTTCTATTTTATTTTTAAACTTGAATGGTCAACATTGCTTCCTAGAAAAAAAGAAACACTGGTCTTTTTAGGTCATCCCTGTGGAGCATTCATCACAAGTCCTGTCTTTCCCCTCATGGACATCACACTGTATCACTATGGATATATGAATCAAGCCCAGCAGTCAGTATCTGAAAAGATTATCTCTCAGTGGAGTTGCCAATGTTAGAGGCTCTGAGTCTGGTACTGTTCAGGCCATCTTGTCCACCTGCAAGAGAGAGCCTCTACACAAAACAAGACTTAATATGAGCTAGCAGAGCAAAGTGATGTAGAGAAACATAGTGCATAGGATACTGGAGGTCAGTAATCCAGATTTTCTAATTACATTAATCACAAAGGCCTTTTTGCTTATGTTCATTTGAGCTGAGTTTCTGTCACTCACAATAGGACATGATGTTTCTTTCCAAAAGCTTTATGACCTTTGACATAGATTTACAGTCAACTTGGAATTAATGTTCACATATGGCATGAAGTAGGGTGGATACAGGGTGGTATCTTTATTTTTTTAAAATATATAATAGCTCAAAACCATTGTTAAAAGACTCCAGTGCTCTGATATCTGTTGAGCTGACAGTGTTCATAAAAACATGAGTTTGCTTCTTTGCTCCCTTCTCTAATCTGTAGGTCTAATTTGCCCATCTTGCGTCAACACCATCTTGTCTTAAGTACAGTAGGTTTATAATTCTTGATACCAGGTGGAGAAAGTCCTCCCATTTTGTTCTTTCTTACGATTATCTACGCTATTCTTGGCATTTTGCACTCCCATGTATATTTTGGAATTGGTTTGTCAATTCTGTTATTTTAAACTTCTGCAATTTAATAAATATTACATTGAATTAATTGACCAACTTGAAGGGATATCTTTAAAATAATGAGTTTTCTAATCCATGTGAAAGCTCTCCACTTATTTGGATCTTCTTATTTCTATCAATTTTATTTTATTGTATTCTATAAAGAAGTCTTATGTTAAATTTATTCTTAGGTATTTCATGTTCCTGAGGCATTTTATAAATGCAGTTTACCTTTGTTGCTTTTCTCTACAGAAACCTTGCTAAATTTACTCAGTAATTATATAATTTATTTATTTTGCTTTCTATATAGCTAATCATATTACCTACAATTAATGATAGTTTCATTCTTCTGCTACAATTTTTGTATCTTTTATATTTTCTTCCTTTTACACTATGCTGGCTAGAAACTCTTGATAAGTATTAAATGGCACTGGTGACAGTGAATGTCCTTGTCTTATTCTTTTCTCAAAATGAAAGCCTAATTTTTTTCAAGTGTTGGCTCTAGGGAGATACTATCTAAGACATTCAAAATTAAATAATTTTTGAAGGAAAATATAATAGGAAGTGTATGAAGGGAAAGAGGTGGAACACATTTTTAAAAAAGAAAGAAAAAAGAACATACAACCAATTTAGATTTGGTATAATTGTTAACAAGTAAAAAAGTCATTGCTGATTGTCTTGAACATTTTATTTATTTATTTATTTATTTATTTATTTATTTATTTATTATTTATTTATTTATTTATTTATAATGTTTATTTATTTTTGAGAGAGAGAGAGACAGAGAGAGAGAGAGTGCAAGTAGGGGAGGGGCAGAGAGAGAGGGAGACACTATATTGTAACAGCTCTATGGAAAGTCCTTTTGCCAATAACCACTATCAACATGCCAGCCATGTGAGTAAATCATCGTGGATGTAGCTTTTAGGTGACCCTAGCTCTGTCCACCATTTTGACTCCAATTTTATGAGAGACTCAGAGCCAGAATCACACAGGTATGCTGCTCTCTTATTCTTGATACATAGAAACTGAGATAATAAATGCTTTTTCTAAATGCTTATCTAAAATTCTGAAGTAATTTGTTACAGAGCAACTGATAACTAATTCAATACTCTTGCTATTTTCTACAAAATGTATATCAGTATTGCCTTTATTGTTAACACTTTATTTCCATTTTTAATTGTATTTCTCCACATAAACTTGAAGCTATGTGAGAACACATACTTTCTCTTTTGTTTACAACTATAAATTCAAGCTACAATGGTGGTTGTCATTTAGTAGATGATAAATAAATAGATGTGGTAAGAAGGAAGACAAGGAAATTAGAAGATAGGAGGGTAGGAAGGAGAGAGAAAGACATTTCTGTTTGACCAAAAGTTCTGAAGTTTTGCCTCAGTGAACATGGATAGTCCTCATATCTTTCCCACAAAATGCATTAACTCACTTCTGAATGCAAATCTAATAGAAACTAAATGTAATTAACATCAAATTAATTCTAAAGTTGTTCTAGAATTACATCATGATACTTTTACTTGTAATTTAAGGAAGAATGATCTTTGTTGCTCAGTATAGAATCAAGAATGTTTTCCAAAATAACCAATGGCTTAGACTAAACAAAGAAGTTAGTCCAAGACAGTCCTTTTGGTAAGACCCTCATTACCTCCGATTTAGAGCTGTTTTGTTAATTTATGGTAAAGCTTTGAATTTCATTTCTTGGGACTCAAGTCTGTAATAGCAGGCTCATCAAAGATCTCAGGTATAGAGGGAGATAAAATTTAGGAATTCTGGCCCCAAATCATCTGAAATTTCACTAGACATCTACAAAGATGCTCAGTTTAAAAAATCTATCTTAGATGAAGTAGCCATTGAAGGTACACTAGTGCTGAAATGTCAAAATGTCTTTTAATAACCTGCAGTGTTGATGTTTAAATCAAAGTTATTTGAAACTCAGAAATAATGGAGAAAGTTGCAGGAACCAAATCAGATGCTTTGTTTAACTGTAGGGACAGTTTGCCGTGGAAGAGAATTCCCAGAATGTGAGGCAATCAATACATTGAATGAATTCAGTGGAAGCAAGAGTCGAAAGCCAGAGGTAACCTTGAATAGGTAAAAAGCTTTCTGGTAATTCACAGAAAACTTGGGGAATTTGAATCAATTTTATATCAGTCATAAACTGCAGAACGATCCCAGGTAACACATTGGAACAGATGATAAAAGTTAGTTGACTGCAAACAGCATATGCCATTGTCTGAGCGGTGTGTTTAGGAAAAAAACTGTTCAAAACTAGGAAATGGGCAAAAGAGATGACTGGGTGTCTTTTCAATGAAATGCTTCAGTGAAATGTTGTCTAGGGATCCCTCCACGAATTATCTGGTTGTATAAAATGTTCTCTTTTGATTGCTTTTCCATTGACACGGCAATTTTAGTACTCCTTAGAGACAGAAGTTAAATTGCAGAAGACTGGTAGTAATTCAAATGATTCATGTCCATAGCAATGCAAATGAGTTATTTTTATGGTAGAGATATAATTGATTCTCATCCAGTAGAAAAGATGACCTTAAAGAGTACATTTTACTGCTCTATAGGTTGATATTAACCAGCCTGCTGTATACCCCCACCACACACACACACAGAGAATGGTAGTAACTAAGAATCTTGTCTTCATTTTTCTGTGACATCTTTAACATACGTTTAACTTGAGTAAAATGTTGAATGAAAAAGAAAAAAAATAATTCTTTTGAAAGGAAGCAAAAGTTTTACATACAACTTTATCTAAATCAATGTACTAAATGCTAATCAATAATAGGTATAGATTTACATTCCTTTTTACAACAAAATAACTTTTATCTTGTCACATAGTCACTTTTCTTACTTTTTAAAAAAACGTTTACTACCATGAAGTTGTATTTTGAACAATAAGATAATGTGGTGCCCATTGTCTTTTGGTTATGTTCTATTTCTGTCTATAATATTTAGCATCAAATGCCAAGTTTAAAGGAAAGTTACTTTTTTCTAGGATAAAAGGGGAAGTTTTAAACAATCAAAAACTAAGCCCAACTAATCAGGAATGCTTTGGATTAGTAGCTTTGGGGTCAAGTTTTTCTATGTTTCTCATTCATTGTAAGCCACAGTCCACATTAGATCTTGAAAGGATTGTAATTGCACAAAGTTCCAGCTTATACACCTATGGACTTCAAAATAGTTCTTGAGTATAAACAATCAAAGAGCCAAGAGATTCGATTGCCACAGTGCTCTGATTTAATGAAAAACCCTTCTTTAAAAAGTATGCTTTTTCCTGCAAGGTATACTAAATTCTAACCATTCCCTTTACACTTGTTTCTTTTATCCTTACTACTTTTATTTTACACCACTATCCTTCTTGATTTGATGTTCTGAATAATGCTTTCTACAAAGATAAGAAAATCAATATTTTAATCCAATAGTTAGCATTACATTTGACAGACTGCTGCAGCGGTCTATGAAAATGACTGAAGAGAATTTTATCATTATAAAAAATTAAAGCAAAACAGCTGGATTATCTTTCCCATAGGAAGGCTAGCATTCTGTTCCAATTCAGCACAAATTCCTTTACTACTATCTTGTTTTGGGTGGCTGAGGTTTGTGCTATAACTCAGCTCTTAATAAATAGATATGACCAGGAGTATTTGAACAGACCTCTTAAAATGAAAGACATTAGCCAAATGAAAAAAATACATAAAAATAATTCCACTTTTCTTTTTACTGAATGTGCCCTTAACTAACTCATTTTCATGTCTCTCTCTCTCTCTCTCTCTCTCTCTCTCTCTCTGTGTGTGTGTGTGTGTGTGTGTGTGTGTGTGTGTGTGTGTGTGTGTGTTTTAACAAAGTGCTTTCTCATTATTTCCCTTTATATGTGAGAGCTTTGGGGCAAAACTGGAAAGAGAAATGGAAAACTCCATTAGAGAACAGAGATAAAGATAAGAAAAGAACTGAAATGCTTCTTTTTTCTCTATGGAAGTCTGAAAATTAATATTATACTTAGGTTAGCCACTTTGCACTACTAGCTTTAGAGAAACTTGTAATCTTATCAGTCTATATCATGACAAATTAAGGCTCATGTTTTGAGGAAGATAAACAATTTACATGCAAATAATGATTTCAAAATTTCAGTCTTATTTCCTATTCTCTCCTGGTAATTAAAGAGGTGACTTCTCCCTCTTCCATAGTCTATAACACTCCTCCCGCCACCCCAGTATTTCTATCCTTTCCCAAACTAAAGTCTTTGATCTAATGACTTCTGAGATCTGAAGATAAACCTATCTCCTTACTTAGTTTATTTCCCATTGGAGTCTTGAAAATTCCTTTTTAACTTACTATAAAATTGTAATATCAGTCTCTTGATCTAAGTTTTGCATGTTTTGTTTTTTTCTTTAGAAAGTAAAGGTATACATTTGTAATCAATATTAAAAAGGAAAAATTAAATAAAGAGCTAATAGAAATTCTATCACTACAAGTTTCCCAACCATAAATGTCATTTTGATATTAATGCAGAAAAGTATGAAAAACTCATTTGGGTATCATGATTGGTCTACCGCTATGAATGGTTTAAGTAGAATGATTAAGAATAAATAAGAGGGGCGCCTGGGTGGCGCAGTCGGTTAAGCGCCCGACTTCAGCCAGATCACGATCTCACGGTCCGTGAGTTCGAGCCCCGCGTCAGGCTCTGGGCTGATGGCTCGGAGCCTGGAGCCTGTTTCAGATTCTGTGTCTCCCTCTCTCTGCCCCTCCCCCGTTCATGCTCTGTCTCTCTCTGTCCCAAAAATAAATAAAAAACGTTGAAAAAAAAAAAGAATAAATAAGAAACATATAGCTCTTAGGAGGCCCACTTTGTGTCATACCAATTAAAGAATACATGCAATTACACATCACTAATAGCAATTTTGAAAAAGCTAAAATATCAGAGTTACTGAAACAGTTGAATAATAATTACACTTTTACCAATGAAAAATGGATAACTCCATACTTGTCATAGGAAAAGAAAGGAGAATCATATAGTAGCAATGAACTGATGATGATAATTTAACTGGCTTTAAATTATTCCCTCAGTTTATGACTTTTATTGACAACTTCCAAATGTATTAATCCCTCAGAAAGAATACTTAAGAGCAAATTCTTTGACATTAGTTCCATTCTTACAAGAACATTTGAGAAGGGCAGAAGGAAAGGGCTACCTGAGAAAAGACCAAGGTATGTCAAGTGGTACTGCAATGGAAACAACTTCAGAAAGAAAGGAAGGAAGCCTTATTTTAGAATTTGATGAGTATATTAATGGGAAAATCTAATCAAAGATTTCCAATGAGGTTAGTGTTCATAGATCATTGAATTCCAAAGCTAGAAACTGTGGGGCATGTTTGCAGCAGGACCTAGGTATAAAATAATAATGTTAATAGGACTTCTCGCCTTCAACTTTGCTCAAGTCTTGAAAGCACACCTAAATCCTGACCATGACTGCATAATTGTGGCTGGCTAGGCAAGTTCATGAGTCCTGAGGCTCTTCTATGATGACTAAATCGTCTTCATTTGTCAGATTTCATCTCAGGGATTAAGGAGAGTCCAGCGAGAGCCATCTCAGTAGGCTTCCAGCATTGAACTTGGAATCTCAGGATCAAGATGAGTACCCAAATTTAACGTTTATTGCACACTTTATGTTCTAGGCATTATGAAGATGATATAATACTTTGAAATGTTTTTAAACTGTCAGTGGTCCCATAATAACAATTACAGAAGAGGAATCCAAAGTTGGGGGAGTTAAGTAACTTACCCAAAGTTGGTGAGATGAGATTTAAACTCAAGATTTAAACTCAGGCTGTGGGACCCTACAGCCTGAATATATCCTTAACATATTCAGGATATCTTTTCCTTGACCTAGAAAAGTGTGTTTTTCCTCAGACTGTGTCATGATGATCCTAGAATTAGAACATAGGTTGACAAATAATCTCAAGACTATGTCCTATAAATCATGGAAAAGCCTGACTAATCTGCCCTACCTAAAATACAGCACACCTCTCCAGAAACATATTCATGTTGGCTAAATCAGTGCTGGATAAACAAAGTGCCTTTGGATGTGGGTATGTCTTATAACCTTGGCTGTCCTTTACAAGGCATAGGCAAATGATTACTGCTGCTAAGCCACAATCACACTGCCACTTCTACTTCTATGAGATTATAGCCAGGTCTTTGGAATTAGATTTCGCAGCGTAACTAGACTCTTTAGCTAAAAATGTAGTCTTATTGTTGACTCTCATAAGTAGCTAATCATACCTGTTATGTGCAGATTCAGATTCATACTTAAAGAAAAATGTAATCTTCTTTCTTATTTAGTTCTTTCAGAGCCATTTCACTGTTATCTCTGTGTAACATCTCAACCATCTTATTAGGTATTATGTCACCTTCCTTAGAATTCCTTTATTCTAATTATCAGAAATGTGCCAGACTATTTTTGGTGAGAAACTGTCTGCAAAGCCTCTTTCTTTATGCAGCATGCCCCCCTTGAATGAACTGAAAACTGTCACTCCAATCAAATGAAGCCATTTTCTCTCTCAATTTACAGCTCAGCTACTCAGTCTGCCTGCTATTTTCACTTGAAAACTACAAATGCCGACTTGTTCATAGGATCATGAAAAATGAAAAATAGCAAACACTAAAGGAATATTTAAATAAGAAAACAAACTCATTCATGTCAGGATTTTACTCACACCTTGCAAAAAAGAGTTGAATGGTCACATCTTGCTTAAAGACTATGTTTTAAAACTAATGGCACCAACAGATGTCACATATAAATGGATATAAGTTAAGAAAATTGTTCAAAAAGTAAGCAATTCTTAAAGACATGTGGTAAAGCGCTAGCTCTAAGACCGGGATACAAGAAATTAGACAATCAGTAGAATATTTTATCTTTGGATCAATCAGGTTAAGAACTAAAGCCTCCATATAATGCTAATTTTACTAGGCAGTTAAGAGAAAGGATATCAACAGAGTAGAATTAGGGTTTCCATAGGAAAAAAAAAATCATAGCAAACTGGAATTCAAGCTGCAAAAAGGGCATGAAATATTCTTGGTGGTCTGTTAGGACAAAGACCCAAAAGAGCTTAATATAATAAAAAAAAAAAAAACAGGAGACAAATGTAGCTATGAGAAATAAAATAACTGGTAGAAAAATGTTATCTACAGATGCAGGTAAAAAAGTACATTAACAAAGGGCAACAAACAAGGCAAAACTAAAGCCTTCCATGAAATGAATTTCCACCTCCTGTCAAAGAAAAATAATATCTTATAGTAAAATTATACCTGTAGAGATATAAGCCACTTTAATAAATTTTCTCATTTTAGCCTCCTAAGAAATCCAGAAGGTAAATATTCCCATTTTATGTGTGAGGAAAATGTTAAGTGACTAGATGGTTTTCCCAAGGTCTTCCAGGAATTTAATGAGTCAGAGCTCAAACCCAAGATTTGTGTACATTATTTTATAATACCCATAATACTTAATATTTTTATAGTTAGTTTCTCAGATTCAATATTATTTGCTCAAGTAACTGTTGAAAATATATCACAATATTCTTCTTCGGACCTAGACTCTGCCTCCATTTCCACTCTTTCTGCTTTGGGAACTACATTTAGGAGAGACTTTATATTACCATGGTGATTGGCTACAGTACAAATTTATGGTTTCCAACCTCAGCTGGGCCTTCACTGCAGCACGACGAATTATTTTACTCATCACTAGTTGGCTCCTTACCCCATTTCTCACCACATAAAACACAGCAGCTACCACTTTCCTCCTGCATCAGCCCTCTCCCTCCTCTGTCTGCCCTACTTCCAGCAAATTAGTTCACCTGCTGCTCAACTGGGACAATGGAAGCCATTTGATATACGTTTTTCCTCCATTAAAAACTTAGTTACCTTTCCCCTATTCTTGTATCTTGTTTTGTGCCCACCTCAGATGAAGAAGTGCGGCTGCTCTTTCTTTCTATGCCTCTCATCTTTATTTTTCAAATGTATTCCTTATCTAACTTTCACGTAATCACTTTTCTCTTTCCTTTCAAATCTATTCCATTTCCTCCACTTTGCAGAAGGAAGGAAGGGCAAACTCACATGCTTATTCATTCAGAAAACTTACTCTACATAATTACAAAGTAATGATTCAGCAGAGATGCTTAAGAAATCCTTATGGAAGCTGACAAATTTTAATCTATTTATCGAAAAAAGATTATAGAGCTTTCAAGGCTTTAAGACAACTGAAATGATAATGTAATATTAAGCAAAAATGCTAATCTGGAGGACTTGATAAGTTGCATAATAAACTATTAAAATCCAATAGGATTTCTAACGTCATATGATTACTCCATCTGCATATTTCCAATATGTGTAATATGCCTAAACTCAAACTACATTTTATGTTTTATAAATGTGTTACTTACAGGAAACCACATTCTCAGAAAGGATTTCCATTTACTTTGAAATATTATTATTTCAAAGCTGAAAAGCCTAAGTATAATGTTATATAAGAAACACCAGATGGTAACCATATCATGCTATAATGAAATTTGCAACTGAAAACTGGAGAGGGAAATAATATTCCCAATGGTTGATATGCTGAGATGATTGTGTTGCTAAAGAGAAAAAAATTAAATCCAATCTGTATATTAAAGTTACAATGCATCATAAAAATATTTTGCAAAATAATAATCATCTATACTTATCCTAAAAGGTTAAGTGTTTAAAACTGAATTTATTCAGAATATTACAAATACTCCAAAACTTAAATGTCACTTCAAAAACAATAAAATATCAAAAAATATTTACTTTCTTCACTCATTCCAATCCCACAAAAGAAAATAAAATATTTAAAGTTAACATTTGCCAATTTTTCTTCACCAAGATATTTCTGTACAGCATTTATTCTCCAGCATGACCTTCTAGTATTTTTTTTTCTCTCAGTCTCTCTTTCATTTCTAAATGCTCTCATATTCTGCCCTCCCAAATCTCCAGCTCCTTCCTACAACAAGTTTGGCAGGTTCATTGGTTGCCCCTTAACCACATCAATCTCCCTTTGAGTTACACATTAAAACAATTGAATAGAAGAATAGCCCCAAAATCTCCTTTATACTGTATGATTTCAATGGATTATAACCCAATAGCTTCCACACCCCATTACATATTACAAATTAATAAAATGATGATTAAAATTTGGGTTGTAAAATTAAGACTTAGAATTTTTATTTAAAAAATTATATATGGTCCTTTTATGTAAAATTTTATTCAGAGATCTTAACTACATGTGTTCTCAGCAGAAAAAAGATCCATTAACCCTAACTTCAAGAAGTATTTCCTGATGGTGATTGGCATATTGTCTTCATATGTATATTCAGTCTATTGATTATTGATTTCAACTACTTTTTTCTTTTTTTTACAAACCATATATCATCAACCATTCCTAACAGGGGTCTTAATAATTTTCAGTAGAAATTGAATACACCAAGATTATTGCTTATGTACATAGGTCCCTTTTATTGTGTCATTTGTAAATTTGCTGGAGGTTTTTCTTGTTTTTTTTTTCATCATGTTTAGTAAAATAACAACTAGGCTTGTAAGAAATTTAACATCTTCAATAAATATTCATTAACTGGATGGTAGGATTATACTTTTGTTAATATTATGGCATTCATTTTATTTTAAACAAAAACTGCTTACAAATTAGGGATCCTCACCCATTGATGAGTTCAACTTGTCATATTGACAATATCTGGATTCTTAGTGCTCTGAGAAATTTTATATATGATTAAAGGAAAGCCTAATATTTTCCTAGAATCATCCTAATTTTTCTCTTCATGTTTTGGGAGGGATTGGAGGGTGGGTGGAGGACCAGAAGGACATGATTCTTCTACATAATTAAAGCTGCGAGGGGGTATCTCTACAGTTCTAGCTCCAATTGTTTTTGCCATCCCTCCATTCCATTGACCTCAATCTCTACAGTTCTAGCTCCAATTGTTTTTGCCATCCCTCCATTCCATTGACCTCAATCTGTGGCCCGTGTTGCTGCTGATTGCCTTTGAATGGCTGCCCTCTGATGCTCTTCTCCCTTTCTGAACAATAAGGATGTCCTCTCATCTCCTCATTCATTGTCAGCTTTAAAAGAGCTCACCCACAGCAGGGGTTTAGGATGCCTAAACCACAGCTCTTTCCCTTAAGGAGGATTACACAGATTTGAGGTATTGGACCACATAAGCCCTTGTACAAAATAAAAAGAAAAAATTAAGACCTTTAATTGCGGCATGTATCCTTCATTTTACAGCCTGCCTTACTACTTTCTACTGTTTTTCATATCTCCTTCTTCCTCCCTGAGCCTTGCAGTGTCCCACCAGCAGCCCTGGTTGGTGGTGCCTAGCAGACACCCAACAGCAAACCAACAGTGTAGTTTGTAGAATCATCAGCACTACTCAGACATCTTTTTTTTTTTTAAGTTCAAATAGTCAACACCAAGAACATCACCCAATAATCTGAAACTATAAAGCCTTAATTCAATGTGACATAAAAAACATTCTGATATTAGCCCTTTGTCGTTCCTAGAGTTACTTTGATTTTCCAATGCAGCATTTCATTGCAAATATAAACTAGTTAGTAAACATTGGTTCTTTTCAAGCTGGGTGTATAATTCCTTTTTACTTTTTAATCCTAGGATTCTTTTGATAGTCTGAAGTATTACAGAGTCTTAGCCTATAATTTAGTTAAATAAAGTGAAAACTCAACACTGCTCTTAGAAGGTAGGGAAATGAAATAATGCTCATAAAAATGATGATTAACACAGTTATGAAGAAACTTGGCACCACTAAAGAACTGTTTAGAAATCTAAGATTGAGAATGACAATATAAGAGTAACAACTCGGATAGAAAATGCAGTCAATAAGTTCACTGTGAGAGAAAAAGCCTTATCTTAGGGTGTTCTGGGTTTCTCATTAAAACAAACATCTCTGATTCTTTCCATGGTTCCCAGAGAAAACGTGAAAATCACAGCGATGGAAGTGTTCCTGATTATCTTATGTTCTTAAAATCTAAAATTGCATATTGAAATGAAAGAACTTTCTACTGGAACAGCTATAAAAGTAGCAGTCATAAAACCATATGTAGCAATTAATCAAGAATAAACACTTTTTTAAAAAAATTCTACCAGATAGCCATTTATTTCTTATCATTATATTAACATAAATACTATGGAATAACTTCTGTTATTTATACTAACAGCATTCACAACTATAATTAGACTTAATACAGCAAATGTCAGTGTATTAGTGAATTAGGTGACCTTCATTAAGTAAGTAGAAATTGTTATAAGAACACAAAGAAAGGGTAGAGTGCACTAGTATTTATTTAGCACCTATTGCTAAGTGTTTGGTCATTTACATTATCTTTTTTAATTTTCACATTTTAATAGATTTTGTACTTATTATTCAAAGGTCCATTTTATATGTTAAAACATGTCAGGCTCATGGAGTCAAGCGATTTTCTCAAGGCCATGCATCTTATACGTGATAGAACCTAATTCCAGAACCATGTTCTTGCTACTCCTCCTCTGCCTCACAATTGCAACTGTAGAGAAAAGAGCAAGTTTCTTCTCACATCACTTCTCATGTTCAAATAGCCTTACCACCTCTGCAAAGGTCCCTTTTTAATTTAATTTGATTTAATTTAATTTAATTTAATTTTATTTTATTTATGTTTATTATTATTTTTTAGAGGGAGAGAGAGCATGTAAGCATGTGAGCGGGAGAGGGACAGAGAGAGGGGGAGAGAGAGAATCCTAAGCAGGTTCCATGCTGTCCCCTCAGAGCATGACTCAGGGCTGGGGCTCAGGAACGGTGAGATCATGACCTGAGCTGAAATCAAGAGTCAGATGAGCCACCCAGGCACCCCAAAGATCGCTTTATTTTAGTATTTGTTTGAGATAGTGATTATCATTCTTCAACACTTTCTCCCATTGTTGTAATCTTATATTGCCTTTTCCTCCCTTTGCCCCTTCTTGATTTAATAGATTTATACAATTTGTGAATTTGTTGAGCAGTACTCACACACAGAAGCATACCCGTCAAATAAATTATCTGAAAATCTCAATACAATCTTCTGAAGGTTGGCAGTCATTCAAGGCTTGGAAAAATATGATTCTCTTTAGATGATCAGATTAGTTCATCCAAAGATTCTTCATTAGAAAAAATAAATGTCTCATTATAAATTTTACATATCACATGATAATTTTTTTTAATTATTAAACATTCATAGTTGCATTCTAGTTGCCGAACACCATTAATTTTTTTATATTGACTACTGTGTCATAGTAAAAACTGTAATCATTCTCTACATACAAGATTCGTGTTTACCTGTTTTCGCTAAATTTATAGTATAAATAAGTCAATATCCTAAGAGGAGATTAAAATGACCCTAGTTATTTGAACAGAGAATTTAATATATTTTTAAAAGTTGACTCGTTGTTGGGACACCTGGGTGGCTCAGTAGGTTGAGTGACCAACTTTGGCTCAGGTCATGATCTAGTGGATGGTGAGTTTGAGCCTCACATCAGGCTCACTGCAGTCAACGCAGAGCTTGCTTCGGATCCTCTGTCTCCCACTCTCTATCCCTCCTCCACTTGTGCTTTCCCAAAAAATAAATATTTTTTTAAGTTGATTGGTGCTTAAATTATGAATAGTTGTTAACTGGTTAGGGGAACAAATGGAAAATATTGGAATTATGAAGACTTGCCAGAGATTGTCTTATTTTATTAATCTTTTCAAAGAACTTAATTTTGTTTACAGATATCCATCAGTTTCCAAAAGGTCATTAACACCACTTCATTTTTTTGAAAGACCTACATTAGTATCTGTTTTCAGTAACCTAAAGAAATCTGAACAGGATTTTCACTTTCACACTAAAGACCAAAAGCAAAAATAGCCTCCACACTTGTTTCTCAGTAGCCTTTACAAAGGCAGTGTGACACATTGTACCTGTAGCAGGGACAGTGGTGCCACCAACCTCCTGCCCAGGAACTGCATCAGCATCAGGCCACCAGAGCTTTGATTTGTGTGCGTGAGCATTTGTGCTCTGTCATTGTTTTGTGCATGTTAGCAAGATGTGTCCTAAAGAATCAGAAACATCTAAGAGAGGTTATTTTGGGGGTCTGGGAATGTTTCCACAGGTATTAATGGTAATTGCTTCTTCACTTAAGGCACTGCTTGCTAAGAGTCTTAGGAATATTCCACTTTCAGATAGCAGGGGAAATCGGTATCTGGTTGTTTTTGTATAATCAATTTATTCTCTTAACATTACTATTTTCTTATCATTTGTGTTTGCTACATTGTTCATTTTCTAACTTCTTGAGTTGGATGCACATATCACTAATTTCTCAGTCTTTCTTCCTTTCTAATCTTTGCATTTATGAAGGTTTCCTTGTAACTTTAGTTACATTCCATTCATCTCTACTCAGAGTTTTTTTTTTTTTTCATTTTTGTTTAGATCCAAATAGGATATAAGTTCTATTATAGTTTTTTCTCTGATTCAAAAAGGAATTTTCTGATTTTCCCATAGAATATCAGGGGTGTGTTTATTATTTTCATGTTGATTTCTAAAGTTATTTTATTATGATCAAAAAATGTGATCAGCTTAAACTCAGGTTTTCAATCTTTGTTGAGTTTTACTTTGTCACCCACACACACTCTTTAATTATTGGGCATAAGGTTTCCAACAGACATCCATCAAATATGTTAGTTAGTTATGTGAACTCTTCAATTTTCTTGTTAATTTTTTGCCTCTATTATCTGTTAATTTTAAGGGTTTTCTATTTTCATTTCTCCACTGTGATTGTGAATTTGTTTATTTCATCTTGTGACTCTGCCAGATTTTTATTTTTATTCTGATACTCATTTAGGTACACACAGATTCAGGATTCTTGAATGTTGGTAAGTTGTTCCTTCTGTGACCATGGCTTTCTTTATCTTCAATAATGATTTTTGCCTTAAAGTCTATTTCATCTTATTAATATAGTTAAATCAACTTTATTCAATTTAATATTTATCTGGCATTCGATTTTCATTTTATTTCAAACTTTATTTGTTCTTATATTGTAGGCATGTCTTTTGCAAATAGCATATAACCTGATTTTGTTTTATTTCTGTTTTAACCCAATCTGAAAATCTTTGCATAATAACTGATAAAGTGTTTTATTTCTGTTCTAATTGTTAATATATTTGGATGGATTGCTACTGTTTTCATTTACTCCTTCTATTTAACAATGTTTTTCTTTACTTGTTTTTTTCTGTTAGGTTGCCATAATCTCCTCTTTCCCCTTCCGCTCATGTGAAAGTTATATTGTCATTTCTATTCTTCCAATAAAGTCTTTAGTTTTTAGCACGCACGCTTAACAAAGTCTAAAATTAATCAGGATATATTTTCTCACCCAAAGTAAAAGAATTTTAGAAATACTCCTTTAACTCCATTGACTACCTTTCCATCTTTCGGTCACATAACTTAGTCCCATCCTACCATTAAACTTCTGACTTTATAACTGTTATTATAACTATTATTATAATTATTATAACTATTATAACTATTATTAGTTTGGGGCACCTTGACTGAGTCAGTTAAACATCTGACTCTTAATCTAGGCTCAGGTCTTGATTTCAGTGTCTTGAGCCCAAGCCCTGTGTTGGGCTCCATGCCTGGCATGGAGCCTACTTTAAAAGCCTACTTTTAAAAAAATTAAGAAAAAATTTAAAAACTATTATCAGTTTGTATAAATAATTCTTATTTAAAATTACTTAAATGTTTACCAAATTCCCTTTTCACCACTTTTTTGTTTCTAAGCTTAGTTTCCTTATTCATAAAGTAGCTGCTTCTTTAGTCTTGCAGAAACACTAGTTCACCCGTCACTCTGAATTTTTGTTTAGCTGGTATAGAATTCTAAATTGGTAATTTGTTTTCTTTCAAACCTTTCAAGACATTATTATCTGATTTCTACTGTGTAAAGTTTGTTAGTCTAATGATTGTTCTTTTGTAGGTTAATTGTCTTTATCTTTGAAAGATTTCAAGTTTTTTCAGTTTCCCTTTGATGTTTTGCTGTGGGAAAACAACATGTCTGTGGGGACTAGACACAGAACTGGTGCTTATTGGGCATTTCCAAACTGGTGGTTCACATCATTTATTAATTCTGAAAAATTGTTAGCCACTACATCTTTGAGTATTGTTTTCTTAATTGTCTCAATTCTCCCCTTTCAGAAGTTCTCTCTTAAATCTTCTAATTCTATCCTTTCTTTAAATACTTTTATCATTTGAGTTTTTCTTTCATTTTCTTTCTTTCTTTCTTTTCTTTCTTTCTTTCTTTCTTTCTTTCTTTCTTTCTTTCTTTCTTTCCTTTCTGGCTGCTGTGTTCCTTACTCATGAGTTATATTCCTTTTATCTATTTAGTCATTTCAAACATATGGACACACCTCCACAGAAATCTCCTTTTTAAAAGTCATGCTTCGTGTCAGTAAAAGGGTTGTGTATCTTCAATACAGCTGGCATTAAGAGAAGCCATTTGTTTACCAACATAAAAAACGGGCATGTAAGCGGAGCTCTAATTAATAAGAGATGTTATCCTAAAGCATCAATCCCTTCACTTTTCATGAAGATTTTTCAAAGTCTTCTTGTTCAGGAGTCTCCACAGCAGCACCAAAATGGTGGAGAATTCTAACTATTCCTCAAAACTGGATAGCTTCCCTGAAATTATTCCTTTATCACCAATGTTGCCTACACGATTAACTTTTGCAACTAATTGCGAACAGTGATGATTTCAATGAGTTTCCCTTCCTTCCTCCACGATTCAAGTTCAGGTTTTTTACTCTTGTTGTTGAGTAATGCCAATTAATTATTGGAACATGCCTTGGTCTTTATTATAAAGCATGTCTGCATTTTTTCTAACGGATTTATTCATTGCTCTTAGTTTGCTGCATGAGATGAAAGTCCAAGTACCATGCTTACAGTGCAGCATGCAAACTTCTTTACTGCATGCAGAGCAGCTATTAATAATCAATGTTTTAAGCATTTTACATGCTAACGTGATAGTTTTTTCCTTGTTTGTCTGTTTGTTTTTCGTTCATTTTTTACTTACATGTAAAAATTTTACAGTGCCTCAGTTACATTTTAAGGAACTGGGAGCTTAGGAGTAACATGTAGCACATTGTCATTTTCCTCATTTGAAATAGTGGAAAAATAATGTTCCAGTTATGGTTCTTCTTCAGAATATCTGCTTTTCAGAATTTTCAGATAAGGAACAACTGTACTTTTTTTTTTAATCATCCTTTTCATTGTTTTCATAATCTCAAGTCCATGGGGAATCATCCTCCTTATAATGTCTCTAGACGGAGGTTCAACTTGAATTGTATCATTGTATGGTTTTATAGTATTTGTGTGTATGATATGTGAGTATATGAGAGAAAGAGATGGGGTGAGGAAAGAGAGAGAGAAAGAGAGAGAGCAAGCTCTTCTTCTGCAAGGAATTTTTTCCCTAAGAATCCTGCATAATGTTGCTGCTAGAAATGTTCCCCTAAAGAGGGTGTCTGTTTGCTACTGCTTTGGGCCTTATGGACATAACCAAGCTAGGATCAGTTTTATGTTAACTCAGTTTAGAGATTTCTTTACCACTTGTGTATTATAAATTCAGAGACAATCCCTTGTTCAGTGCTGACTTGGGAGTTTTTCCTTTTTTATAGAATACTTCCTTTTCCCTATCCAAAGTATCAGGAAAAATAAGTTTCATGCTCTCTAGGGTGGTAGATGGGAATTTTTGTACTCCTCTTTCCTGAAGATAGCTCAGCCAGCTTTCTCAGATGTGTTTATTAAGGGTTTCAGTTCTTTCTTTCTTGATGGCTCTGAGGTCTTGTTTTATGCCTCTAAGGGAAGAAAAACAATTTCCCTCTGTTTTTCAACGTTCTTGACTAAAACCCCCTACATTAAAAGACAGATGAATGAGAGAAAAACAAACAGAAATTTAATAATATGTATACTTCCTGTATACATGGGAGAGATCCCGGAATGTATACTTCCTGTATACATGGGAGAGATCCCGGAATGTATACTTCCTGTATACATGGGAGAGATCCTGGAAAACTCAGTAACTTCTCGAGATGGCCCAAGCAGCTACCTTAAATACCATCCATTGTTAAAGACAAAAGAGGGTTATAGAAGGCTCTGCTGGGGTGCAGAGGGCAGGTATAGTAAACAATGTGAGGTTGTTTTGCGGATTTAAGTTGCTGCTATCTCCACTGATAAATTTCTAGTGATTTGGCTATCCTCTCCTTTCTGGTTACAGAGAAGGCAACACCCTTAAAATGGAGATTTCCCTCATAATTGTAAATGTCCCTTACAAAAGGGCAACTTCTATACTTGATTTTTAGAACTTCCTCTGCAGTTTCTCAAAATAACCAGTCCAAAGTAATCCTTCTGCCAAAGTGGCATATACTGCTCCCCTTCATGCCCTTTTGTGAAAGCTAAACTAACCAACCTTTTGCCCCAAAGGGCCTAGTTCTGGGCCTCGTGCCTATCAGAGTGCCACAGTACCACCTGGCAATCTTACCACACTAGATTTTAACTCTTAATTATTTTCTGACGAAGGGGCATTATCTTTCTTTGTTTGCTAAATCATGGGAAGGACATTTTGAATTTCTGAACCTTTGAAATGGGAAGTGAAGGAATGGAAAAATTTTCCCTTCTTCCCTTCTATGTTCTTTTGGCTGGTCTAGTAATGAAATTGTCCTAAGACAGATTAACAGGAGAAAAACTAACAAATTTTGTGCATATGGGATCCCTTCCCTGTAAAATATGAGACCCAAAAGGCAGACAGGTAATTGGGGCTTATATAACATCCGAAGCTGAGGAAAGAGACTGACAGGGGTCTGGGGACAGGAAGAAAGGCCATTCACCGGAATGTAGGAGAGATGTAGAAAACAAAGGTTACACTGTTTTGCAGATAAGTTTCTTATGTAAAAAGGTATCTCTGATAATAGCTCACTTCCTGATACAGGCCCCCTTTCTTATGTAAATTTAGGCAGTTGAGGGGGAGGTAAAGCGCTTTTCCTGAATCTGCTGGGTTTTGATTGCCTTTAACTCAAAATAATCCTTGCGCCAAAAAGACATATTTTGGGGTGGCAAAATCTGCTCCCCTTCAGAAGCATTTCCATATTAATCTGTTTCACATCGGTTCATTCCTGGAACTGAACATTGATCAAAAAAAGTTAAAATTCTTTTTCTCAAATCGCCCAGTTTTTAAAACTTTCTGCACCTTATCCTCGATTTCCTTCTTCTTCCTCTCCATGTGGTTATTGTATTATGCTCAACTCCCTCTCAGAGGGAGCATAGAAGCAAGAATTTAACCATATTCTAACAGGACTATAGTGGATTACATTATTATTCACAAATAAGACCTTCTCGGTGGTAGGAGGAAGTATCCTTCCCTGCTTCACAATGTTTGTGTTTGGCCATATGGCGTGATATCCAATGGGACAGAAGCAAATATAACTTAAATATCATTACATACTTTGATCTGGCATCTCTTGTTTCCAATTTCTGCCACAAGAGAAGGGCTTGTTCTACACAAAACCATTAGGATAAAAAAACCAAAGAATCAAGTAAAACATCTACAACAGAACTAGGTGGTGAAAGGGAACAAAGTGAAAACTATGATACCCTAAAATATGACTCTTTGGCATAAAGATTTTTTAGGCTGATTATTTTTTTTTTCAACGTTTATTTATTTTTGGGACAGAGAGAGACAGAGCATGAACGGGGGAGGGGCAGAGAGAGAGGGAGACACAGAATTGAAAACAGGCTCCAGGCTCTGAGCCATCAGCCCAGAGCCCGACGCGGGGCTCGAACTCACGGACCGCGAGATCGTGACCTGGCTGAAGTCGGACGCTTAACCGACTGCGCCACCCAGGCGCCCCTAGGTTGATTATTTTTAAGAAACAGCAGATAACAGGCGAAGTTCTGAAAACTGAGACGTTGGCTTTTGTAAGAGACATATACATTTATTAGGGAAATCTCCTTTCATAAGGGCATCTCCCTGTCCCTGTCTGTACCAGGAAGAGATGGAAGATTTAATTTCTAGAAACTTATCGACGGAGAAGACAAATGACTTAGATGTGCAAAACAACCTTACCCTGGATTACCTGCTTTTCCTGGTGACTATCCCTAACTGGCCACCCTCACCCCCAACAAAATCTTTGTCGTTAGCTGGAGGTGGTATTTAAAGTGGTGTCTTTAAACAGACCACTTTAACTCTCAAAACAGAGTTACTCAGTTTTCCTAGGTCTCTCCCATATATATACAGGAGGTATGCCTGTTATTAAGCTTACGTTTGTTTTTCTTCTATTAATCAGAGCTTTATTACAGTGGGGTCTCAGCAAAGAACCTAGAAGAGTAGAAAGGAAATATTCTTCCTTCCCCACAGTGGCAAAGTATCCTCAGCTCTTAACAGTTGTAAAATCATAATAACATGGTATCAGTAACTACTGCAGAAAGCAGTGAGGAGGGAAACCATAGGGGAGATGATAATCTTGATACTCCTAAAAAAGGAGCATCCTCAAGTCACAACACATCCCTACTGGAATGAAAACCAAAGCTAGGAGGAGGTTTTACCAGATCCAATTCAAGGGTGAATGCAAGAAAAACCATGATGCCATTTGATAGTGCCAGAGTAGTCAGGGCTAAAGGACCTCTTGAAAATAGTAAACCAAAACGCTCTGCAAGAGCAAAGCTACAGGGAAGAAATTCTTGAAAGCAAAATTCAAATTAGAAAGGCAAAAGAAAGATAATGTTTATATAAAATTGGGGAAGGGAAGCAGAAAGTGAAAGTCATTTTATGAAAATCACAGAGGAGAGAGTTCTAGAGTATTTGGACTAGAAAAGGTATGCTGGTTGACCACACTCTTTTAAAAGTCCAGGAGGATGGGGGCACCTGGGTGACTCAGTCCGTTGGGTGTCCAACTCCTGATTTCAGTTCAGGTCATGACCCCAGAGTCATAGGATCAAGCCCTATGTGGCACTCTGTGCTGAGTGTGGAACCTGCTTGAGATTTTCTGTCTCTGTCTCTGTCTCTGTCTTTCTCTCTCTACCCCTCTGCTCCTCTCCCCTGCTCTCTCTTTAAAAAAAAAAAAAAATTTTTTTTAAGTCCAGGAGGATGCATTTCATTGTAAGAAGTCTGAAAAAAAAATTTTTTTAATTAAATCCCATTTAAACTTATTGGACAAAAGCAATTAAGAACAGAATATGTCCCTACAATAAAAGCATGTAATTTGGATGTTCTAATGCTTTAATGGTTTAAGAAAATTAAAAGATTGATGGGGTGCCTGGGTGGCTCAGTCGGTTAAGCATCCAACTCTTGATTTTGGCTCAGGTCATGATCTCACAGTTCCTGATATCAACCCCCAACCCTCCATCAGGCTCTATACTGACAGTGAAGGGCATGCTTGGGATTCTCTCTCTCCCTTTCTCTGTCTCTCAAAAATAAATAAATAAGCTTTAAATTTTAAAAAAAAGAAAATTAAAAGATTGAAAAGAATTAATTATAAAAAAAAGAAATGAAGAAAGATTAAAAAGATACAAGAGCAAGTGATCGATACAGAAGGTAGAGGAAGAGAGTGAAACATATATAATGACAAAAGAAGAAACCCACAGTAATGAAACAGAACTGATTTAAGGAAAGTTACAAAAAAAAAAAAAAAGAAAGAAAAAGAAAGAAAGAAAGAAAGAAAGAAAAAAAGAAAAAAAGAAAACTTTAAACTATATATTGAAACTACACACCTGGTAAAACAGTCTCCTAATGGCCACACCAAGACATACCTGACAATAGCAGTTCACAACGTGTGCTCTGCAGGTTCTTGGGGAAACCTCAAAACCCACTCTAAAGACACACAAATGTCAGTGTTTTAACATCTGCACTAACAAAAAGCAAAAGGGAATAGTTTATATTGCCTTGCAAAAGCAATCAAAAAAAGTAAAACTGGTGGCCTCTTAGCGTGAATAAAAACTGTGGCATTAAAATCCTTTCTTCATCAATACTGATGCTGGAAAAAAAGATTGATGTAAGAAGTTCCTTGATAGGGGTGCCTGGGTGTCTTAGTCAGTTAAGCGTCGGACTTTGGCTCAGGTCATGATCTCATGGTCATGATATCATGGTCTGTGCATTCAGCCCCACGTTGGGCTCTGTGCTGACAGCTCAGAGCCTGGAGCCTGCTTCAGATTCTGTGTCTCCCTCTCTCTGCCCCTCCCCTGCTTGCTCTCTCTCTCACACTCTCTCAACAATAAATAAATATTTAGGAAAAAAAAGTTCCTTGATAAAGCAGTAAAAATTAATTTTATTAAATCTTGACCCTTTTTCTATTACGTGAGAAAATGGGAAGTATATATAAAGCACTTGTGCAGTACTTGAGGAAAAACACCTGTGCAATTATTTGAATTGCCATCTGAAACTAGTCACTTTTTACAAATGACTTTTTACTAGTTTTTATTGCATTTTTATTGCAAATAACAATGTATAAACAAAGTTATGATTATTAAAATGTGGGTATTTGGCAGAAAATTTCCTAAAAAATAAATGAAAAAAGCATCAACATTATTTTTTAGCAGGGATAAAATTTGAACTTTCAAGGAAAAATTAGAACAAGTTTTAGAAAAAAAGTGTATATATTACTGTGAGTCATAGCTTTTCCAACAAGACTTTCCCAATAAGACCAAGAGTGATATTAATATGTGATGTTATGAGAGTGTATGATGAGATGTGTCAACAATTGGAAGGGCTGCATAACTCAATGAACCCAAAGTTTCTAAATGACCAGTACATAATGCTAGAGAAAAGACTTAGTCAAACTGTAAGACAGACAAAAGGATTTTAGTGTAGCCAAAAACAAAAAGTTCATTGCTTTGGTTTTAAATTCCACACTGCAACTAAATTTTAAGAAACTGTCACTTGTCAAATCTTGTATAATATCAAAGAAGAATATCCACAATTATCTGAAAATGTACTTAAAATACTTCTCATTTTTGGGGTGCTTGGGTGGCTCAGTCAGATTAGTGTCTGGCTCTTGATTTTGGCTTTGGTCATGATCTTATGGCTCAGTTCATGGAATTGAGCCCCATATCAGGATCTGCATTGACAGTGTGGACCTGCTTGAGACTCTCTCTCTCTCTCTCTCTCTCTCTCTCTTGCTCTCTCTCTCTCTCTCTCTCCCCTCCCCACTCCCCAGCTTCTCTCTCTCTCTCTCTCTGAAAATAAGTAAATAAACTTAAAAAATACTTCTTACTTTCATCTACATATTTATGAGGCCATATTTTCTTCAAATACTTTAACCCAAACAACATATTTCAAAAGATTGAATAATTAAATATGTGAATCCAACTGTCTTCTTTTTTAATTTTTTTTCATGTTTATTTATTTTTGAAAGATAGAGAGAGCACGAGCAGGGGAGGGGCACAGAGAGAGGAAGATACAGAATCTGAAGTAGGCTCCAGACTTTGAGCTGTCAGCACAGAACCTGATGTGGGGCTCGAACCCATGAACTGTGAGATCATGACCTGAGCTGAACTCAGATGCTTAACCGACTGAGCCACCCAGGTACCCCTGGGACTCCAACTATCTTCTATTAAGCCAGACATCAAAGAGACTGGCTAAAATGTAAAATAATTATTCTCATTATTTTTTTTATTTAGGAAAATATATTATTTTCACTTAATAAGTATTATTTCTGTTAATAAATAATAGGTATATTATTGGTATTATAAATGAATTTATAAATAACTTAAAATTTCTCAATTTAAATAGGTAAATATCATTAGATGTAATCCACATAAATCAAAGGTCTTTGGGATCCTGTATAATTTTGAAAACTGTACAGAATTCCTGAAACCAACATATTTGAGGATCCCTGTTCTAGAAAAACTGTGGGACTTTGGAAAAAAGGAAAAGTCAGTTTAACCCTAAATTTTTCAAAAGCAATTCTGTAGGGTGGAAAAGAATATTAAGACATGTTTCAAATATTCAATATCTAAACATATAAAGATATTCAGGAAAGGAAAATATGAGCCAAGATTTTATATCTGGTCAAACTGACCCCCAAGTGTAACAGCTGCAAAGTGTTAAGAATGTAAAATAATTCAGGGAATTGTTCTCATTAGCTGATCTAAAGAATCTGTAAGATAAATTTTAGACATTCAAAGAGACTAGTGAAGAACATTAAAACCATATTTGTCTTCTAGAATTGTTCCTAAGTTATTATTTTAAAGGGGCATTTATAATACAGAATGTCTGCATGATCTGAAAATATAGATACATTGCAAATACCAAAATAAAAAAAGAAAAGAAAAATGGTAACAAGGCAAGGAATGGGGAGTATGTTAAAAGGTAAAATAAACCCATTTATTAACTAAATATTTACTGGGAGTATGCTATTCACTTGGGTGCTAATTGGGAGTAAAAGGATAGCCCCTCAAATAAGATATGGAGGGGGAAGGGAGTAACAGGAGAAATGAGAATTTACTAGAAAATTTCAGTATTCCTCATTGTAGTTAACCAAAAGACAATAAAAAGAGAGAAATGGGGGAAGGAAGGGAGCATGAAGAGAGAGAAAGGGAAAAAGAGAAGTTAAGGGTTTCATATAAAGATATTAGCACAGGGGTGCCTGGGTGGCTCAGTTGGTTAAGTGGCTGACTGGCTCAGGTCATGATCTCATGGTCCGTGAGTTTGAGCCCTGCATCGGGCTCTGTGCTGATCAGAGCCTGGAGCCTGTTTCAGATTCTGTGTCTCCCTCTCTCTGACCCTCCCCCATTCACGCTCTGTCTCTCTCTGCCTCAAAAATAAATAAATGTTAAAAAACATTTTTTTTAAATAATAAAAAAATTAAAGATATTAGAACAAAGGTAATTATTAGAAAAAAATACAAACTTTCTTAAAAAATGAAAAGATACACCCCAAAGAAAGAATGAGTAAAAAAGCCACCCAGAGAAAGACTAGAGTCATAGAACATTAACCTACGTGGCAGAACAGAGACCAAATATATACCATATCAGTAAATATACTTGGGCCTACCTCATCTTTTAAAGAGAACTTGAAAAAGATTTTAAGATTGGCAAACAAAACAAAATCCGATATTCCACCAACAATCTAGACCACTCAGCCAGCCTTTCTTGAACATGCCCAGCACCTTCACATTTTGTGCCTTGGTTCATGCCTTTTTCAATTCCTTTGTCTACAAAAATTCTATTGAGCTTTTAAGTCTTAACAAGAAATAATACTGCTCTTCCATGAAGCCCTCTGTGATTGCTTGAGTCAGAAATTAGTCTCAAAACTTCATTGTACCTTTATTAGAGAAGCTAATTAAATCTGGAATATTGTAGAAGTTTATATACTTTCTTCCCCACTAGAATATGAAACTCTTTAAAGACAGTAACAATGGATGGTATGTTGGGAGCAACTCAATTATTAAATGAATGAACCAAAGACTGAAGGACATGCCATTCATTTAATTATATCACTATGGAAGTTCAGTCTAATTATCTATAACTATATTTATAATTCTAACTGATTACATCCTTTTAAATTTTAAATTCACTTACATCATTGAGATTGCCTCTAGGCGTTTAATTAACATTCTACCTCCCTGGATAGTTATTGCTTCTAGATGGTTAAATGTTTATAAATAGATCTGCCCACTTTGGAATCTGTCCTCTCATAATTGTGAGTTTCTGAATTAATGAACACTTTTTTATGGTATGTTTTTTTCATACATGCTAACAAACTTAAATTACTCTCTCTTTTGTTTCTCTTGTTCCCTTATTTCCACTTCTGGTTTTTTGTTAGCAGTTCCCAACATTTTGTGTTTGTTCCTGCACTTTGTTTTCTTCTAGAATATTTGATGCAACATTTGAAGGCATTAAAAAACTCACAAGTCAGCAATGATTACAATTCAATGACTGTTGTAACTAACCATGTCCCACGGTGCTATAAAAAAAAAAATCTTACTGTTATTTCATTATCCACTTGACTGCCCTTGAATACAGTGTTGGTGTTTGAACAGAACAATTTACTGTCTCTTTATATGTATAATCATATCTCCCTGTGTCTATAAAAGCATCTTACTTTTATTGCAGTACTCACTTGGTCGTCCTTCAACATACTGTTACTTTTTTGAATAGAATTATTTACTGGCTTTTATAAACGTGTAAGTGAAATTCCCCGAATGTTCCAGCAAATGTTCAGTCTTTCTTTTCTTTCAGCTATGCCTTTTACTTATCACACCCAGCAAGTGGTAACTTGAAATCCAGTGCTTTAAATGACCTACCTATGGCTCAGTCAGCTAAGTGTTTGACTTCAGCTCAGATCATGATCTCATGGCTTGTGAGTTTGAGCCCAACGTCAGGCTCTGCACTGACAGCTCAGAGCCTGTAGCCTGCTTAGGATTCTGTGTCTTGCTCTCTCTCTGCTCCTCCCCTGCTTGTCCTCTCTCTCTCTCTCTCTCTCTCTCTCTCTCTCTCTGTCTCTTTCTCTCAAGAATAAATAAATATTAAAAATAAATAAATACAATAAAAATAAATGATCTATGTATGTCAAAAATCTATTTAACATCTGTTCAAGAATACGTTCATTCAGGGACACCTAGGTGGCTCAGTCGGTTAAGCCTCCGACTCTTTGTTTCAGCTCAAGTCATGATCCCATGGGTTTGAACCGTGGATGAGGCTCTGTGCTGGCAGTACAGAGCCTGCTTGTGATTCTCTCTCTCCCCTTCTCTCTGTCCCTCCCCTTTCACTCTCTCTTTCTCTCTCTCAAAGTATATAATTAAACTTAATAAAAGAAAACAAAAAGAGTATTTTCATTATGGTGAAAAAAAATTTACAGACTGATATTTCACTTTACCTCAAGATGTTTGTTCAACATTTTCCATGTTGGCTTTCATTTTTGTAAGCCAGTAAATAGATACAGATGATCCCTTAGATACCACTCAGTCTTGATATAAAGTTTTATTTATCCACTAAGCACAGCTTTTATGAAGGAAACATCAACTTTCAAGAACTAGGAAGGGTATGAGATTTCACCCCTCTTGCAAGCTAACAATTTATCTACCACAGTGGTAGGTAGCAAAAAGTGTCATGCTGACAGAAAACACAAGGTTCCTGGGTCCAAGAGAGAGAACATTATTACTGACAGCACCGCAAGCACCAGAAACTTCTGTATATTTGCCCCAGTTCCCAAAAGGTAATATGGAGGGCTGGATGACACCTCCACACACCATGGCTTGTATTGAGGAGGAGAAGTTTCATTCTACCATTCAAGATTCTTCTAGCTGCTCTAAGAATTAAAATGACATGAGATAGATTAACGGGAGAAAAAAACAAAGTTCAGTTACATGCTCAGGAAGGCCCAATAATAAAATTGAAACCCAAAGAAATGACCAAATCGTGCTGTGTTTATATGTTGTAGACTAAAAGACATAAATGTGTGAGAAGTTGACAGGACAAAGAAAATGTATATTTGGGAGCTCCAGTTAGTAAGGAATTATAAACAGGATTTAGAATAGTAAATTAGTAAAAGTAACAAGGTTTGTTTATATAATATTCCCAGCCCTGAATTCCTTATCTCTGGTAATGAGGACATTTCTTTGCCACCTGGTACAGGGAGGGCACCTTTTAGGTAGAGATTTATTTTCTGCTTTCTGAAGACGAAGATCAGGGTGTTCCTCTTGTACTGGTTGTTTTTTAAGTAACTTTTAAGTTTTTTTTTACCTAATATATATTATATAATATATATTAGAGAAAGAGTGTGAGCAGGGGAGGGGCAGAGAGAGAGGGAGACAGAGAATCTCAAGCAGGCTCCAGGCCATGCCCAGCATGGAGCCCAATGTGAGGCTTGATCTCAGAACCCTGAGATCATGACCTGAGCTGACATCAAGAGTCAGATGCTCAACCGACTGAGCCACCAAGTGCCCCATTTTTTTTAAGTAACTTTAGTTAAAAATAATCAATAATATCTCAAAGTGGAGCTTATTTGGGGGATAACCTGCCCTTGACTCCCACAGTTGCATCACAGGAAAGAGGCTGAGGGAACAACAGCTGTTGAGTGAGCAGCAAATATAGTAGCAATCAGCAAGCAAGCCTATCCCCCCTTTCCTAGAGAGCAGCAGGTTACACAGATGATGCACTGTGGTTACCTGGACGTCCTCTGTTGTCTGTAAAGGTAGCTCCTAAGATGGCTCAGGATCAAGAGACTGATAAGCCTAAGGGTCTATAAAACTCAGCAAAAACCCTCAGAGATGCTCAGAGCCCATAGCTAACTGCCTTGCCCAACACCACAAATCAGATATTTCTGTCACACAGAGAGTTACCTAATCTTGATTCCACTGATTCTAATTCCATTGAAGATGACCTCGTATCAAAAAACACTGCAACAAAGCAACACTTTCGAAAGCAGATCAACCCTTGACCATATTCACAACTATCAAGCTCCTCCCTGCTCAGGTGCCAACCTTCAGAACTTATACAGATCTCAGAACTTATTATACAGACTATACATATCTCATTACTTTCACCTGAAAAATGATGAAGCATCATTGAAATCACAGATGTGCTTTGCCTGGGTGTCCTTTATAGCCAAAAACATCCGCTGTCACCCACTTCTCCATTTCTTCCTCTTTTGAATTATTTTAAATATCTCTAAATATTCAAATATTCCTTCAAAATTCAACTTTAGCTCACTTTTTTTTCCTTCAAATGAATGCTTTTCCAAAATTCAAAAATAAATTGTCATCTTATCCCATTTGAAAAGTTTTCAGGGGCGCCTGGGTGGCTCAGTCAGTTAAGTGTCCAACTCTTGATTTTGGTTCATGTTCTAATGGTTTGTGAGATTAGCCCTGTGTGGGGCTCTGCATTGACAGCACAGAGCCTGCTTGGGACTCTCTCTACGCCTTCCCCACTCGTTCATTCTCTCTCTCTCTCTTTCCCTCTCTGTCTCTCTCAAAATAAATAAATAAATATTCAAAAAGAAGTTTTCAAATAAATTCATTTTCATAAAATGTATAGTTGACATTAAACGAATCTAAAGCATAGTAATTACATTCATTAGTTATCAAATTTCATCCAAGTCATAGGAATATAAAGATAAAGAACATAAAGTTCTTGCCTTTAATAAGCTCACAAATTAATATAAAAAATTAATATGAAATTATAATTAACGCAATAACATGCATATACAAAATACAGAGTAATACAGAGTAATACAAATTATTATGAAGACTTCACAGTGTGGATGACCTAAGTCATTTTATTTCTTAAAATAAGAAAAAGAGTCAGATTAGGTGAAGAATACTCCAATTGAACTAATAATATGTTTCTAAGGGAAAACAGAGCATCAGACCTGTAACTTTATTTTATGCAATAATTTCCTCTGTCAGAATGTATGTTTTTTAAAAAAGTCATCTGCAAAGGAGATTACTAAATTAAAATTATTTATTCAGTGAATATTTTTGGAGACGCTTGTGAGTGTTAGGCACAGTGCCAGGTATCTAACATTACAGTTATATTTATATACACAAGATAATGGCTTTAGAAGTAATAATTTAATTAATTTAGTCACTATAGTATTTCCTTATTCATCAACTGAATTAGTCAAATCTGAATTTTATGAATTAAACAGGAAACATCAAGGTACAATTTAAAAATGCTAGTGAGTGAGTTTGTGTGAGTGTGTGTATATGTGTGTGTGTGTATACAAGTTATTGTTACATTGCTCAACCAGTTATGGTACACTGTATGAAATTGCTACTGACAATTTTAAATGGTTCAGCCTAACATTTAAAAAAGAAAACCACTATAACGTAAAGAAGATCAGCTTCAGATTCTGATAGATTGGATTTGAATCTTGCAGAAAGTACTCACAACCTGTGCAGCTTTGAACCCGTTACAAAGCCTCTCTGATCCTCCATTGCATCATCAATAAAACAGGAAGGGTGGAATCAATCTGAATTAGTCGTGCTTGTGTTGAGTTGTACAAGGAAACCTCAACCACAGTGACCCAACTAAATAAGGGCTTTCTTTTTCTCACATAACTAAAAATACAGAGGTTGGGAACACAAAGGTGAAGCTGTAGTTTCTGGAAGTCATCAGCATGAAGAAGCAATCAGAAGACACAGAAAAGACAGTGGGGAAGGAGTGGAGGGCAAAGTTCTGAGACCTATTCAAGAACTCAGTCTATAGAGCTCTGATGAAGCTGACTTGTTTGTTACTGTTGCTGTTTACCGTGGAAGTGGTTTGCTTTTGGGTGGTGTTATTTCCTGGTAGTTCGTCTAAAGTCCCAAGCGATTCTTCCTGATGTTTTATCCTTATGATCCTTCTTCCCTCCTGTTTTCAGAGAGTCTGCTATACTTCTAGGCGGCGGGAAAGTTTTAAATAAACATGGGGAAAGGCAAGAGGCAAAACTCTTTTCCTTGAAAGGTTTTGGGAAGAGATTCTCTCCGTGAGATTTCCACCTGAGGAGGAGAACAAAGACCAGAGAAATGCAGCTAAAATTAAATCTCCGCCCACTGATAAATACCTGAGACAAGAAGTACTAGACCTTCCTCAAGGAACTCATGGCTGCCTTAATGTTAATGTTTTGCTAGAGACTAAAAGCAACCTTATCTTGATAATAGCCAGACCTCCAGGATCCTATTTTTCATACAGAAACCCCTCAGAGACTTATGATATCTCTACCCTCCCCTAAGCTTAAAAGTATATAATCAATCACTCCTCACAATAGCAAGTACAGCTTTTTCTGCCCATGGGTCCTGTCCCTGTGCTATAGTAAAAGTACCTTTTTGCACGGTGAAGCATCTCCAGAATTCTTTCTTTACCATCACACTCACCAACCCACATCACACCTGTATCTCACTGGTTAGAATTGTACCACATGAGCACATTTCATTATAGGACTGTCTGGGAATTCTATTACTTCACTTTCTAACCACTGCAATATACAAAGGTAAGAGAGAAGGTATCCGAATGGATATTAAGTGAGTCCCTTCAGTGTCTGCCATACTACATTTATGGGGGGGAGGGGATGGATCTAGAAATAAATGAGGAAAAGTATGCAGAACAACTACTTAACAACTACTTAAATACTTGGCAAATACCACATACTCAGTAACTGAGAGAGCTGCTAACAATGATTACGATGATAATCATGACAATGATGATGATTTAATGCTACTGATGAAATAAAAGTTCAAATCTTGAACATATGTGAATAATTTTACTAACTCAAGTGTATATTTTTTTAAATCATGAGTTCAGCGATAGCTTTCTCCAGTAAATGACAATTTTGGTACCAACAAAAGTGCTAATTAATCAAAGTCAAATCCTCTCTAGTTACCTCATACCTATAACTTTGTTGGGGTTGAGGGGTATATTTTTAGGTTGAAATATCTCATGTTTGATTTCTCTCCAAAGTTTATTTTCTTGGAAAGTTTGAAGACCATCTGTGGAGTTATTTTGAGATATGAATATAAAAAACCACTATTTTATTCATTTTGAATACAGCATTTTTTTAACAGTCAGAATATTCCCACCATAAAAGAAGTGAAGGAATAAGTTGGCAATGTAAGTAACTTTTTAGAAACACCAAAAAAATTTATTGTAAATTGAATTGTTTGGTTTCACCTAACCTATATGCTTTTAGTGATGATTACCAACTCCTTTTCAACTCTGCATGTCCTTGGGTCCTACAGGTTTCATCTTGATCACCTGAGCATAATTTTTGAGGCACCTCTATAACCCTGGATATATTCAAATCTTTTTATATACTTATAGCCACTTGATCTTAATCATTTGACAGACGAAGTATAGACATTGCAGACATGGGAGAGAGGCTAAGACTGTAACTCAGATCAGTCTCTGCACTTAGGTCATAATCTTGTAGGGCAAAGAGACCCATGAACAAATAACTACAACACAATATAATTAGTGAAATAACAGATGTACCAACAGAACGTTATGGAAACACTGAGGAGAGGACAACTGGCTCTTTCTAGAGAATACTGAAAACCAAGGGCAAGGTATTAAAGGATTGGTAACATTTCTAAAGACGGTAAAGGGAGAGGAGAGCATTTTAAATGAAGTGACCATAAATTAAAAGGTCGAAGACAATTAAAAAAAAAAATGAACGCACTAAAACAAATATCCACCTGTGTGATGCAGTGCAGCAGAGGGCCTGTCACATGGTGTTTCATGACAAATTAGACAGGCCAGAGTTCTAGCTACCACCTTATCTGTTATAGGGCCACAGGGAACCACAGAAGGCTTTAAAGAGGTAGATAAAAATACATCAAGTTTCTGTTTTAAACTACCAACTCTGTTGTGAGTATGAAATTTGGATCATCAGGGCAAGAAGTTAACTGCAAGAAGAGAAACTAGAAGATTCATAAAAGGTCAAGACAAGGGCAATGAGGATAAACAGGAGAGCAAAGTTTTGAGAAATATTCAGGAGCTCAAATTTATAACATTTTGATTAAATTAACACAGCTATTTAATTATGATTTTGGTAGTTGTTGTTTACCATGTTACTGGTAAGAAAAAAAAATATATATATGGGTTTTTTTCTGGGCTATCTGTTCTATTCCATTGATCCTATATGTTAATTTTCATGCCAGTACTATACTGTTTCAATTATTGTCACTGTGTAGTATAGTTTGAAATCAGGGTGCTTTATTCCTTCTCAAGATTGTTTTGGTTATTTGGGGGGTTTTGTGGTTCCATACAAATTTTAGGATTCTTCATTCTAAAACAAAGAATTTCAAATTCTGTGAAAAATGCCATTGGTATTTTCATGGGGATTACATTGAATCTGTAGATTGCTTTGGGTAGTGTGGACATTTTAACGATATTAATTCTTCCAATCCATGAGCACAGAATATCTTTCCATTTATTTGTGTCATCTTCAGTTTTTTTATCATTGTTTTCTAGTTCTCAGAGTACAGACCTTTTATCTTCCTGGTTAAATTTATTCCTAAAGCTTCTAGAATAAAACATAAGCAGTAAGTTTTTTGACATCAGCCTTAGCAATATTTTTTTGGACCAATATCATCAGGCAAGGGCAACAAAAGTAAAATAAATAAACAAATGGGATTACATTACATTATGCTTTTGCATAACGAAGGAAACAATCAGCAAAAATGAAAAGAAACCTACTGAATGGGAGAAGATATTTGCAAAGAATACATCTGATAAAGGATTACTATCCAAAATGTACAAAGAACCTACACAACTTAATATAAAAAAACCAAACATTTGATTTAAAAATGGGCAGAAGTTGGTGCCTGGGTGGCTCAGTCAGTTAAGCATCCGACTTCGGCTCAGGTCATGATCTCATGGTTTGTGGGTTCAAGCCCTGTGTCCGGCTCTGTGCTGACAGCTCAAAGCCTGGAGCCTGCTTTGGATTCTGTGTCTCCCTCTCTCTCTGCCCCTCCCCCATTTGTGGTCTGTCTCTGTCTTTCAAAAATAAATAAATGTTAAATTAAAAAAAAAAATGCGCACAGGAGTTGAATAGACATTCTTCCCAAGAAAATTTACAGATGACCAATAGGAACATGAAAAGATGCGCAACATTACTAATCATCAGGGAAATTAAAATTAAAGCCACAATGAGATGATATCACCTCACACCTGTCAGAATGGCTATTATCAAAAAGACAAAAAAGTAACAGGTGTTGGTGAGAATGTGGAGAAAAGGGAATCCTCATACACTATTGGTGGGAATGTAAATTAGTGTAGCCACTATGGAAAACAGTATGAAGTTTCCTCAAAAAATTAAAAATAGAACTACTATATGATCCAGCAATTCTACTTCTGGGTATTTATCTGAAAAAAAAAAACACATGAATTTGAAGAAACTTATACACCCCTATGTTTATTGCACCATTATTAACAAAAGCCAAGAGATGGAAGCACTGGTAGATGAATGTATAAAAAGATGTGGTGTGTGTATATATATATATATATATATATATATATATATATACACAATGGAATGTTACTCAGCCATAAAAAAAAAAACAACAATGAAATCTTGCTCTTTGCAAGCACATGGATGGAATTTGAGGGTACTATGCCAAGTGAAATAAGTCAGGCAGAGAAAGACAAATAGCACCTGATTTCACTTACATGTGGAATCTAAACAAACAAGCAAACAAACAGAAACAGACTCATAGATACACAAAACAAACCATTGGTTACCAGAAGAGGAATGGGTGGGGGAGCAGCCGAAATAGGTGAAAGGGATTAAGAGGTACAAACTTCTAGTTGTAAAGTAAGTAAGCCATCAGTATATAATGTACAGAAAGGAATATAGTCAATAATATTGTAATAACTTTGTGTGATAATAGATGGTAACTAGACTTGGGGATCATTTTATAATCCATACAAATATCGAATCACTATGACATATACCTGAAACTAATAAGATATTGTATGGCACTTATATTTCAATTTTAAAAAGTTAATGAGCATCTTTAGGTGCCATATTTTCAAAATGCACCCTATTTGCTCTAGTGAAAGGATTTTTATTTAATGCTAATGCACTGGAGGAAAAAAAAATCTGCCTAGTTAATTGCCACTGTAGGGAAAACAACCAGTAAGTTGATTTTTCTTTTTTTACAGTTCAGTAAGCTACTAAGATTTCATATAAAATTTAATTCAATTCCTCTGGAATGTTCAACTTGTCCTACAGACGAAAGAAAAGGCAGAATCATATATCACTCCCTTCCATAGAGTGGTGGGATGACATTATTTCTATTCTGACTGTGACTTTCAAACTTTTGCCTAACCTAACTTGACTGAGGCTTGGGGAATATTTATAGCCACCTAGTTAATTTGAAATTTTGTTCAGTCAGCAGTAACTCAAATGGACCCCAACCAAATATTATTGAATCAACCAGATGACATACTCTCAGAGTAGCCTTTCAGAAAGGAAAAGTATCTCCAACAAATTGGCAAGATGTTAGTCTCATATTTATAGAGCATTTTAAATAAGAAATCTTATCTTGTTTTTATACAGAAAATATATTGCAAAACCATGTTGAAAATTTCAGTTCCATTATTATTCATGTAAACTGTCAATCATTGTCCATGTCTTTCAGAGATACACTTGATTAGAATCTCTCTACAAATGAGTAACAATAAATCCTTCATAGAAAATATTATAGCCAATATACTGATGCCAAGTTAATTTTAAATTTTCATATTTGAAATAATACCACTGCTTGTATTTTTATCCTCAGGTTACTTACTTAATAACACTTGCATCTGGAAGTAATAATGGTTTTCATGTTTACTAAGAGGCACAGAGATGAAATCTCATGTATAATTTCTTCAGATACAAAGACATCTGTGCTACATTGTGAAAAACTTCAATTATAAAATTATTTTGTACTTCATTAAAATATCCATATACATATTTCCCTTTAAGATAATGATACTGATATCATTTGTCAGCCATGTAATAGTCAGTATAATATTTTAAGTCCTAAAAGTTTTGTTAATATTTACAGAGAAGGCAAATTTGGCAAAAGAATCAAACTCTACATTAAGGGCTGGGAAAAGATATTTATTGGCTAAAATAAAAGTAAAAGCTAGCAGTTCTAATTCTGCTTTTCTGCCTTAGTTTTTCTCAATTAGACTAAGTAACCTTAAGTTCTCCTTTGTTCATCTCAACTACTGTAATAAAGGCTTTAGCCAGTCCAAAACAGCCTGTAGGATGCTGAGTGAAATATATGTAGAAGTAGTCATATTCTGTGTGTAATTTTTATACAAACATTAATAGTATTATTCTGATTTTACTCTCTGTATAATTTTTCTATAATCACCAAGTGAATTCTAATTGATAAAGACTTGAGAGATGATTCATAATGAAATTTCCCTGAGATATAGCAAATTCTCAGTGAGGATATTTGTATTGTTGTTATGATAGTCTTTGCAATATCTCCCTTACTTTACCTAACCGTCTCCATAAACTCCCGTGGAAAGAAAAGAAAAGGAAAGGACAAAAAAACAAAAACCCTAATTTTATAAGTTTACTCTCTTAGCTTGAGCTGCTGTAACAAAATACTACAGACTAGGTGGATTATACACAACAAATAGGTAGTGTTTCTCACAGTTCTGGAGGTTGGGAAATCCAATATCAGGCACAGGCCTGTTTGGTGTCTGGTGAGAATCTGATTCCTACAAGGCTGTCTTTTTTTTTCTTTTATTTATTTATTGTGACAGAGAGAGAGAGAGAGAGAGAGAGAGAGAGAGAGAGAGAGAGAGACCATGAGCAGGGGAGGAGCAGAGAGAGAGAGAGAGAGGGAGAGAGAGAGAGAGAGAGAGAGAGAGAATCCCAAGTAGCTTCCACACTGTCAGTGCAGAGCCCGATGTGGAGCTCTAGCTCACAAACTGTGAGATCATGCCCTGAGCCAAAAGCAGGAGTAGGAAGCTTAACCAACTGAGCCACCCAGGCACCCTGGAGCTCTTTTCACTGGAACTTTACATGGTGGTAAGGGAGCTCCATGAGATCTCTTTCATAAGAGTACTTATCCCACTCATGAGGACTCCCCTCACGACCAAATCCTCTCCCATGGGTCTCACCTCCTAATACCATCACATTGGGGAAATAGGTTTGGGAAGGACATAAATATTCAGTCCATTGCACCTATGTTAGGCAAGAGCTTTGCATTTGACCAAAGCACGTGTTGTCTGCTATGTGACTCAGGCCTTCATGGCCATTTGTTCTGTGTGTGCTCATGCCCATATCTATTTTAGACCAAAATGTCCATATGTATATTGAAAAGCAACTAATCACATTCCAAGTACATTCATATGAAAGAGAAAAATGAGCACAAATGTCCCATATTTTCCTGGTTGCTCCTCTTGTTTTGATTCAGTAACATTTCTCAAAGGCTTCACCTAGACCTTTTCAGCAGCTTGCAACCATATATAGCTGACTCTTTTTTAGTAAGGTAGCTCAGAAAAATAATCTATCAAATATAACTTGATCAAAATCTAAACTTAATTATTATTTGATTTTTTTGGGCTCATGGTATTCTCTAAGATCTATTTTTAACATTTAATAATTTCATGGGTGAGGACAGAATGATATTTAAGAGGTGAATCTGCTTGAACAGCATTAAATAAACATTCTACCCTAAGTGTGAATTAGTCATGCAGTGATTTGTTTTTCTTCCATCTGACTCCAGTGTCAAGAAAAAAAAGAAGACCAGAAAATACGCGTTCATGTTAGTTTGACAGCAAGTGACGGAGCATGCCAAGAAACCATCATCTGGGTCAGCTGAGGAATATGTTCAGAGCAAATGTGGTTACTACAAGGGATTACAGTGTAAATTTTCTTTGGGGAATTCATTCCAGTGTCATAAAAATGACAATTTTCAATACATGATAGAGGATTATTTTTTGACAGTTGTTTTGTTGTGAGACTATTATTGTTCTTTAGTAATTGATGCTTTTCTATGGATCCTAAGGTACTAGGACTAAAACTAAACTTTCATAAATTCAAAAGGCAATGAATAAAAGGGTGTGAAGAGAGTGAAGATGCAATTTATAATGGAAGCCCAAAAGATTAAATTCCTAGAATAAAGATGACCAAATATTTCCAAGACCTATATGGAAAACTTTCCAAGTTGCTAACACACATACAAAAGCAGTCTTCTTCAAAGGCATGCTATTTTATTGGATAAGAACACTTAACATTATAAACATGTTAATTTTCATTAAAATGGGTTATACATTTAACTAAATTTCAACAAAAATGACAGAAGAATTTTTGAAAAAAAACAATTATGAAATTTCATATAAACAAAGTAAACAAGCAAGAATAGCTACTAAAAATCTAAAAAAGATGGATATTGAATGGTGTTAGCACTATCAGGCATACAGGCATATAAAGAAAACCAAATGGTTTTCAAGACACATACCAATGAAACAAATAAAAACCAAGGTCCTGAAATTATTCCAAATACATATAAGAATCAGTATAATAAATCCAGCATTATTTTTATTCAAGAAGCAGGAATATAACTTATAAAACTAATGATTCATTCTTTGACTCAATTCTTCTTGCCAAAGATATTTATTAAGAAGACAGATATTTTGTTAAAATTATAAACAAGACATTTAAATTACTTTCTTGAAACAAGGAGAAGGGAAGTGGTGAGCAGAGAACGAATGCTTCTCAAGAGTCTATGATCTTTTGGTCTTTAAACCCTATGAGGTAGATTTGTTTAGCCCCATTTTTAAAGAATTAAGTAGCTTTCCCAAAGTTATAAATGTAACAAATAGTATAGCTAGTATTGGAAATTAGTTATCTGACTCAAAAGTTTTCTTTTTTTAAGTAATAATACAAACTTTAAATTTCAGAGTAACTTAAAAGGCATGCTAAGATAGAATCACACTCCTTATGGGGAGTAATGTATGTCTATAAGCTTACTTTTTCTAACAGGAAAATAAGAATAAAAAGACACAGAATAAAGGTCCACAAGGACCATATGAAGAATTTTCCTGGTCCAAACAGAAGCCAGTCACAGACATTCTTGGTCATCAGTCGACATAGCTAACAGTTCTGAAAGTCTCCTAAGTTTGTAAGTACAAGGTGTGAAACAGGAGGGAAAAAAAAAGTTTCGTTCCTAGAAGAAGGTAAGCAGAGAGGCAAGAAAAGGAATGGTAAGAAAGAACACACAGTTTCTACGCACCACTGCTATTAGTTACAGAGGAGAGGAATGGGAAGACCTTAATTCTAACAAAGAGATTCAGGTTAATGGAGTCATATGGGTTCATTTAATACAATTAGATCATTTAGAATCACATGAACTACTAATGGAGAAGAAAAGAACCAAGTTTGGGGTGCATGGGTGGCTCACTTGATTAAGCTTTCGACTCTGATTTTTGGCTCAAGTGATGATCTCACAATTCATGAGTTCCAGCCCTGCGTGGTCAGGTTCTATGTTGACGGCATGAACCCTGATTGGGATTCTCTCTCTCCCTTTCTCTCAGCCCCTCCCTCTGGTGTGAGCTTACTCATGCTCTCTCTCTCCCTCTCTCGCTCTCTCTCTCTCTCAAAATAAATAGATAAACCTTAAAAAAGGAAGAAAGAAAGAAAGAAAGAAAGAAAGAAAGAAAGAAAGAAAGAAAGAAAGAAAGAAAGAAAGAGAAAGAAAGAAAGAAGGAAAGAAGGAAAGTACCAAGTTGGCTTGAAGAAAACTCTATAGTCTGCAATTTACTCACCTGAAAATTAGTGAATTAGAGATGATCCCTAAATATCTTTTTAGAGCTGAGATTACACTCCAATTTATTTCTTTAAATCTTACACTTTTTTAAGTTAGTAATCTGATGCATGTTTAATCTTTCTTATTTTTATGAACTCTAATATATCTCTCTAAAATCTATTTGAATAAAAAAAGTCTGATATGATAATCATAAACCCTGCTATTCGGGTATTAAAGCCACTGCCACTATCCACTAGCTGTCCACAGTTACAGTAAATTATGTATAATAATATCCTAAGAGCTGGCTAAGAAACCCAAATCTATGAGGGGAGAAATGTTGCAGACAAGTGATGTGGAAGAAGGACAAAGGGGGAGAAAGAAATTTAAAAGTTAGGTAAAGGAAAGCATTTTTTTTCTTCAAAAATATTTTATTACTGGGGCGCCTGGGTGGCTCCGTGGGTTAAGCGTCTGACTTCGGCTCAGGTCATGCTCTCGCAATTCGTGAGTTGGAGTCCTGCGTTGGGCTCTGTGCTGACAGCTCAGAGACTGGAGCCTGCTTGGAATTCTGTGTCTCCCTCCCTCTGTGCCTCTCTCTCCCTCTCTCTCTTTCTCTCTCTCTCTCTCTCAAAAATAAAGACTAAAAAATTAAAAAATTATATTTTATTACTTATAAAATGTAAGAGAGATAATAGTGATACACACATGACAACCTAACCTTACAAATTGCCAAAAATATATGTTCCTGGGGTCATGGTTCTCTACACAAAGTAATAAGTAATAATTTATTATGATATCCTGATTGTGCATATGAGTTTTCTAGCTCACTTTTCTGCAAACTCATTTTATTAGGTCATCATAATTTATACTTTTAGCAACTTCATTTTCAGTTAATAAATTGAAAGTGATATCAGTCCTGGAAAATGCAAAATTATAATTTTGAAAAAGTATTGTTTACTTTGGAAAAGGATCTTTCTGCTGATGCAACCATTACTGGAGCTGTTGAGAGTGCTTTATAGGCTGTCACAAATTAGGTCAAATTTCTAGTAAATTACTTAAAATATAGGTTTCAGTACATCTAGAGATGCTATCTCTTGTGGAATATTTCTTCTAAAAGTATTTAACTCTTCCCTTTCATGTCAGACTGAATTTAATTTTAAATGTGAATGTACACAAGACCATTTTCATGTCTCCTCTGACATTCTTTTGCAGCTCATGGAGGGCATTCAAGAAAACAAGTAGCTTCATGATTTGTATAGAATTCAAAGTACTGTTAATGCATCTGTTGATGTATCTTCAGGAACACGGACAAAAATAATATTCAAGTTGTCCTTCTCAATAGTTGGTTTATTTGAAGCTTCATAGAAAAATAATTTCTTTTCAATCAAATGCAGAAATCTTTAAATTTAACATCTATTTGTAAGCTTGTGAATATCTGCCTTACAGTGCTGTAGCATTTTTTAAACCAGAAATGCTAAACTCTAGAAGAATTCTAACGATTCTGGTAGACCTTATTGTAGCGTCCATGTATACGCTTTTATTTTTCAATAATTTGCTGACAGTTTACTGCCTGAGCGCCAGCAGTTTCTGTCCTATCGCTGAAGCCAGAGACTTAGTATTCATGCAGTTGCCACGGGGATAAGGTCTGGGGGGGGGGGGCGGTCTAGGGACTGATGGGCAAGCCCACACTGCTCCCAAGTGGAGCCCCACCTCTCTCCTGGGACTGCAGCAGGTGCCACTACTGCTGCCATCACTGCTTCTAACGTCTGCTGTGGCATTAAATAAATATACTTTCCTTATTCACACACCATTCCATCTTCTTAAAATATCACTTTCATTATCTTACAGTCATCCTCAAATGCAATGCACATAAATGAGAAATAAATATCTAGCATTGCACTTGGCATATAGTAAATTCTTAACACCTGCAATTTCCTACCTCCTTTTCTTCCTTGTGGATTAGGACAGCACCTCCTTTATTTTTACAAAGTGAGGGTAGTGAGCCAAAAGTGAGATGGAGGGTGGGGGGAAGCGGCAAATAGTGGCAACAAAAGAAATGAAAATTCAAAAAGAACCCATTGGGGTGCCTGAGTGGTTCAGTCAGTTGACTTTGACTCAGGTTCGACTCATGGTTCTTGAGTTCAAGCCCTGTGTTGGGCTCTGTGCTGACAGCTTGGATTCTCAAGCCTGCTTTGGATTCTGTGTCTCCCTCTCTCTCTGCGCCTCTCCCCTGCTTGCACTCTGTCTCTTTCAAAAATAAACAAACATTAAAAAAAACTTTAAAAAATAATGAAAAAATGAAAAGAACCCATCAATTGCCACTCAGCTATTACAAAATAGAGGTCAAGCATTCTGTTAGATGCTATGTACACACTGTTTCCTTTAATCCACAAGATAATTAGATCAAGTCAATCAGATCTGGGCTGAAAGGCTCTACAACTTGAAAATTGTATAATTGTAGGAAAGTTATCTAATGCCTTTATCTTTGGAACTGTGTTGCTCATCACTGAAGTGAAAACATACCTTTTTCAGGATTGTTTTGAGGTTTAGGTCATGTGTACAAAGTGCTTGCCTCCTAGTATGACCTCAGTGCACAGTGGTTATGGGAGTTAACCCATGTGGTATTCCACATGTGGTCAGCAGTGAAGCTGTAACCATCATCCAGCCACATTGGTTTCTACCTGCTATCCCTGCATTAGGCAGAATTGTAAGGATGTGTTCCCACCCGGGGATTCCTGACATTTGGTTATTCAGTTAACATCAACCTAGTTAGTGCTGTAAAGGTACATTGCAGGTGTAATTAGGTTATGGACCTGAAGATGAGGAGATTATCCTATGTTATCCAAGTGGTCTCCATAGCATCACATGAGCCCTTTAAAGCAGAGAAGTTTCTCCACCTGGAATCAGAAGAGAGATTCAGTAGGAGAGGAAGGCAGAGAAGAGAGGAGGCAGAGGGAAGGTCAGGGAGAGTTGAAGCATAAAAAGGACTCAACCCTCCACTATTGGCATTAAAGATGGACAAGGGGGCGGGGGAGGGGTGGCTATAAACCAGAGAATGCAGGCAGCCTATAGAAGCTTTGAACTCCCAGCCAACAGCCAGCAAGAAAATCGGACCTCAGTCCTGTAACCCCATGAAACGAAACACTTCCAACAATTCCAGTGAGTTTGGAAGCAGATTCATCCCTACAGCCTCCAGAACACAACTAGCCAACACCTTAATTTTGGCCTTGTGAAACCCAGATTAGAGAACCAGCTTAGCCACACTGTACTTGGATTTCTGAACTGCAGGCCCAGGAAGTAACAAATGAGTATTGTGTGAACACCCATTTGCAGCTAAGTTTGTGGTACTTTGTTGTGGCAGGAATCTTCCCATGGAGAAGATTCAAAAGATTATTGGAAACAAGAAATATTTGAAGTCACTAAAAGATTCAAGAGAAATCTTTGTCTACTTCTTACTACACTTATCATCTACGTTCAGTTGTTATCAGAATGACATACAAATGCCCTTGTCCATGAAACTAATAATAATGCAGCCTAACAAGATAATCACAGGCTATCTTCCCTTCATTTTTACCAGTCAGCTAATGTAGAAAAAGAAATATAATCTCTAAATAGATCTGTTGTTACATTTAATTTTTATATGATTTGTCATTCCAGCAGACGAATCTTACAACATCCCCAGGTTTTCAGGAAACAGAAGGGAATTTTTACAGCTATATTTGATGGACATTTTCAGTCACATTATTAGGAAGCCAACTCTGGTATCTGCAAACAACAGACACAGCAATTCCTGTGTGTGCTGAACAGGAGAAATTAACACAAATGTTCCTGACAGCTGAGACTGAACTATTAAAAACTGGGGGAATGCTCTCCACAGAGACGCTACCAAAATAGAATGTAATCTTTAATTGAAGAATGACAACTTGTAAGAGGCTCTCTGTTTCCCCTCTCCCCCGTCTCTAGTGACCCAATTTTTATTTTACATTATATGTAGCAATCATTCTACTTCTGATCTGCTTGTTAGGTATTGATTTTTAAATAAATATTCTCCAGGATTTGTTGATGGTTTGCCATCTGTTTGGAAAAAAGAAAAAAAAGAAAGCATTGATGTTCTTAGTCATTAAGCTAAAAGAAAGGCCGTTTTATCATATCCCGTAAATTATCAAAATGCCCAGATGAGGAAATGGAAAGGGCCAAGTCTCTGACCTAAAGTGATGTTCCTGGAGGCAGCTGTGAGCAGGGAAGTAGAGTTGACTGCCTAGCATCCATTCATTCGTTCAAGAAACGATGATCAAGCAACTACTTTATGTCAGGAACTAGGCCAGGTGCTGGGAACACAAGGATAAGCACTACAGACACAGTTCTTTCACGATGGAGGGGAAGGTGTATGATAAGACAAGTCTAATGAGACCTATAGAGAGCTACATGAAGTCAGGACAGAATCCACAGTGGGGAAAAAAAAGTTGTCTACAACGAAATGGAGAATCATAGTAAAAGTTAATTCCAAAGAGCTGGATAAAGGGGTTGACACCTGGGGAGAAGCAAAAACTGGTGCAAGAAACTTAGGGAAGGAGGCTCTAGTGGGAAAACTGGAGGTGCCAGAATTTCTACTCAAAGACACATAAAGTGCCTCACATCTAAGCCCTGGGTGGAGAGAAAGCTATTGTATCAGTACAGCCTGAAAGAAAACCATTAGAAGTGTCCAAATGAAGAGCAGCTACTTGTAATTCAACCCTCCCCTCCTTTTAAGAGAAATAATGAGTTATATCAGAGAGACACCTTCCCAGGGCACCTGCGTGACTCAGTCGGTTGGGCATCCAACTTTGGCTCAGGTCATGATCTCATTGTTTATGAGTTTGAGCCCTGAATCGGGCTCTCTGCTGTAAGCACAGAGCCTGCTTAGAATCCTCTGTCTCCCTTTCTCTCTGCCCTGCTTGCCCTCTTTCTTACTCTCTCTCAAAAATAAATAAACATTAAAAAGGGAGAGAGAGAGAGAGAGAGAGAGAGAGGACACCTTCCTTACACTGCTTTGTCCCAGTTGGGGTCACTGTAAATAGGCATCAAAAAATTCTTTTCCCTAGATACTTCCTCTACTGTTTCTCTTTAGAAAGCCAATGTTCTGTATCCCTAATCATAAAGAAAAGCCTCCCAAAAGAAGTGTCCTAAGCCATTTTTAGCTAATGCCAGCAGGGTTTAGTTGAGGGTTATTTGACACTGTAGCTCAATAGTTTAGGAAATTAGAAGTTAATACAATGAAATGTTGGGTTGGAAGGAGAATCACTGGATGGAAACATTCCTAATCTCCTTCCAAATTCAGCGTAGAGTTGACCACAGCAGCAGCAATGGAGGATAGAATGTGTGAGGGTCACATTCACTAGTAATGAAGGAAAGAAAGACTTGCATCAGAAACGAGCCACAATCTCCCCTTGAAGAGGTACAATGAAATAGGTGTCACAAGCATTCAAGTCATCCAAGTGCAGCATTTCTGAGCCCACCAAAGAAGACTCCATTGTGGACAGGGAATGGGGGAGGAAGGACAGGGATTATTTGTACATTTTCTTACACCTAGAGCAAATTTCCTAGAACAAAGGATGCCAATCTGAGTGTAATTCAGGAAGTCCTCGAGATCACCCCTGCAGTCCACTGATTTGCTAGAAGGACTCACAGGACTCAGAAAGTCATTATATTCACAGTTAGAGTTTATTTCAGTGAAATGATACAGATAAAAATCAATAAAAGGACAAAGCACATAAAGCAGGACTCATGATAAACCAGATGCAGAACTTCCAGTTGTCTTCTCCTAAGAATCTTGCAGACGGCATTTATTCCTCCCAGAAATAATGTGTGGTGACACACAGGAAGTATTGCCAAACAGGGAAACTCACCTAAACTTTGGTGTGCAAGATTTTGTCAGGGCTGGCACATAGATGTGAGTGACCTCAGTCCCCAGACCCTCCAGTAGATACTGCATGGCCCAAGGCCCCCACCATAAATTACATTGTTGACATAGAGCGTTTGGCATGGACCAACACCCTCTGGCAAGCACTGTTAATCAGGCAGGACATTTTAAGGACTTTGAAGTTATCTTTCAGATGCTAGTCAAGGGCTTAACTATTCTTTGGGCAAAGTTAATCTTTTACTACAAGCTAAGCAAGTGAACAAGTAGTGTCACAAAAACTATAAACCTTTTTTTTTTTAAGTATTTTAACAGTTAAATTTCATATGGCTCATAGCATTAAGCAACTTGATGGGTCTTCAAGTCTTCAGTACTTTAAAGGATATTCTACTACTTTTAATGTCAATTGTAATGTAATTAAGACAAGAATATTTTACTCCAAGTTTCTTCTAAGAATCTCATATGGCTCTCCCAAGAGTTTCACACATTTGTAGGACTGAGATCTGGTCAAGGACCTCATGGGCTTCAAGTGGATTCTAGTAAATCCAGTCTCTGGTCACATTTTTCTGAGTGACCAATAATTTCCATTCCTGTGATAAAGTAGACCAGAAAAGTTGAAAAGAATGCCCTGTGTTCAGGTTGCTAAAGCCTCCACTGGATGTTTTGTTGAAGGGAAGTCACTTCAAAGTGAACCATACACATGCCTTCCAAAATTGTAACCTTGATGATCAAACACAGAAAGGAAACAGCAACTTCAGCCCAAACTTTCATATACCAGAATCAGGGGAAAGAATGTGCATTATTAGTTAACCACTAAGGAAAAATGGAGCTGCAAACATTAGCAGGCTTCGTACATTTCCATATTATTTAAGATCTTCAAGGAACTCAAAAAATGACTAGTGATTAGATTTTCAAACCACATCAGAGGACAGCCCTCAAGTTTAGGAAAAACTGTGGCTGAAATGCCTATCTTCTCAGCCACCACCCCCATACATATGCTAAACACATTATACCATCAACGGAGGATTTTAAAATATAAAAAGCATCACTGATTTTGTATAATGTACATCAAGAAGTCCAAATTAAAAGTGGAACTCTTCTAAAAAAGAGCATGCCATTTTAAAGACATTTATTTTAAAAAGAAGAAGGAGGATAAGAGCAGTACATGTGATTTCCCAAAAATGGAAAATATGAAAGAAAGTGAAAGTATAGTAATGTAGATATAAAACTCAGCAACCCTAATATCTATTAGGATATTGGAACGTACCACCAGTTAATTTTGAATCTCTAAAAGATCAATAAGGTTTGTACAATAACTGAAATCAGAACTACTTAAGTCTTCAAAAAATATGTAAGTCCCTTTAATACTTTTTTATGGAAGAATATCATAAGCAAATCAATCTATTTCTCCTTCATACCAAAATGAAGTGCCTTATATATGGGGAAAAGTGACAGATCACGTTCATCTTGCCTTAGCCAGACTTTTTTTTTTTTTTTTTACTAAACCTCCTATAACTGTACAATAACAATCCGGAAAATGGGGTTTAGCTCGTAAAAATCATGGGCCGGCATACAAATAATGCAGAGAATTACTACAAAGCTAGTTTTCTATAATTAAATGGAGATTTTGAGTTTATCCCATTGGAGTTGGGCTGAGTTATGGTATTGAGGGCTTTCTTCTTAATTTGGAAAAGGAACTTTTCTCACAGTGATTTTACCCTTGTGGCATATACTGTCAATTGCCTGCTCAACATCATTACCGCCTTTTCCCCAATTTCTGTTGGGGTGGCATTGTGCTCACTTTCACAACGTCCCTTCTAACTAGTGGAGGCCATTTAACTTGGTGTTGGCCAAGAAGACGTAAGAGGAAATCTTCTGAAAACATTTTCAAGTTTTTTGCATTCTCGGTATGAAGGGATGATGCCCCTGGTACCACACTTCCTTATTGCTTCTCCTGCTTTAAACACTGAAATGATTGCTGGAGTGGCAGCAGCCATCTTGAGAATATAAGGTAACAAACAAGCATGGGGTAGAAACAGAAAATGGAAAAACATAGAAGATAAAGCTTGTGTCTTTTATGGCATCTGTATCAGTAAGTATATTCATTAGGTAGATATGCAGCAATGACAACTTCAGAAACCCATCAGGCTGTCATGTGATATGTCACCAGTCACCATTGCAGGGAGAAGGGGACATGGCAGAAACACTTCTGCCCAGAAATAACACAGGCCATATCTGCTCAGAGAAGGTTCACATTCCCTGGGATCACTTCCCAATGTAACTACATGCACGAAAGTCTTTGTCTTAGAGTCTGTTTTCCAAGAAACCTAGACTAAGATAACATGTTTAAGATTCCAAATCTTCTTCCTATAAACAATTTGGATTGCCTGAAGAATTTTGATCAGAAAAGTGAACTAATCACTTCTGCAAGGATGAAAATTCATTTTGATGATAGTGTAAAGGAAGAATTACAGAAGTGAAGGCTGCGGCACTTGGGTGGCTCAGTCAGTTAAGCATCTGACTTCGGCTCGGGTCATGATCTCACAGTTCATGAGTTCAAGCCCCACATCGGGCTCTGTGCTGACAGCTCCAAGACTGAAGCCTGCTTCAGATTCTGTGTCTTCCCCTCTCTCTCTCTCTGTCTCTCCCCTGCTTGTGCTCTGTCTCTATCTCTCAAAAATAAATAAACATTAAAAAAGAATTAAAAAAAGAAAAGAAGGGAAGGCTGATGTTATAAAAGCAAGTCAGCAGATAAATCCAGTAAGCCAGATAACAATGAGTAATTAAACTACAGCAATGAAAATAGAGAGGGAGAGAGAATAAAACAGAATGAGAGAGAAAGTAGGGATTGTAAAATAATCATGAACATTTTATAAGCACTGCAGAGTAAGAGAGGTAAGTGTGGGTGGATAGGTGCTAGTGAAACAGCTATGGGGAGAATATCGCCCATTTTATTGTTGAGGTACTGTGACGCACTGTCCACCGTTCCTCAAAGAGGAAGAGTGATATGCCGAAATCCAGAAAGACTGTGGCACCTGCTTCTCAAGAAATTCCATAAAACTGGCACCCATTTTTCTGGGATGCTTTAAACATAGACTTCACAAAGATAAACTGAGAGTTCTAGAAGACCCTTTTGAATTTGGGAGTCTACAACAAGACTATGCTCTTAGCAATTTTTTCAATTTTTTTATTAATGTTTATTTATTTTTGAGACAGAGAGACAGACAGAGTGTGAGTGGGGGAGGGGCAGAAAGAGAGGGAGACACAGAATCCAAAGCAGACTCCAGGGTCTGAGCTGTCAGCACAGAGCCCAACGTGGGGCTTGAACCCACAAACCTTGATATCATAACCTGAGCCAAAGTTGAACAGTTAACCAACTGAGTCACCCAGGCACCCCTATGCTCTTAGCAATTTTTTTTAATGTTTACTCATTATTTTTGAGGGAGAGAGAAAGAGAGAACAAGCAGGGGAAGGGCAGAAAGAGAGGGAGACACAGAATCTGAAGCAGATTCCAGGCTCTGAGTTGTGAGCACAGAGCCCACCACAGGGCTGTAACTCACGAGCCATGAGATCATGACCTGAAGTTGGATGCTCAACTGACTGAGCCACCCAGGTGCCCCAACTCTCAGCAATTTTTAAAGTATTTTTCCTATTAAGTAATTTTTTAATCAATTTACTTTTTCCGTGCTATATATTATATGAGGAATATAATTTCCAGTTTTATTTCATTTGGAAAGGAACTGGAGAGTGATTATGTCTTAAGTATAACTCTACATATGGAGACTAACATGTGTAGCAAGTAAGGGTTGCAAGCTCAAAATGCCTGACTTTCAAAAGCAGCCCAATCAGGAAGGACATGATAAATGTTCAAAGCAAGTCCATTACAATGGCTGTTGGGTCACTGGGCAAGAGAAGAAAGGTGTTAGAAGAACATGAGCTAACAAGTAACTACAGCTCATTAAATCTGACTGAGGTCAATAAGTGATGTCCCTTCCATTCACCCACACTGAGCAAGGGGACATTGGAGATAAATGAAAGCCTCTTCTGATTAATGTAACAGGAAAAATATACTAAATGGAATTTTTAACGTGAATGAATGCTGACTACTTCTTGCTAATAATATCATTTCATTTTGGTAGAAATAGCCAAAACTCAAAATAACACTGAAAAGTCTGACAAGAAAACTCAATTATAAAATGTAGAAAAACATAGGGAAATTCTAGTGATGGATATAGTGCAATGCTATCTGACCTTTACATTCCTTAATTATATTGAATTAATAGCCTCGGTGCTAATGGTAATTACTTAAAATGGCATAGTGAAAAGGCCATTGTGTTACATAAAATCTCCATGGAAATGGAAACCCACTAGTTTATCTTTTTAAAGGGCATTAATTTGTCATTGTAAACACATTCACATTTAATAAACTCTGACTTTGAGTTGATACGTCTCCGTTCCAAGATATCTATTTTTCTGCAACCAACCTCAATCCCTCTGCTGAACTCCTGACTTGAGCTTTAGGGTCAATAACCAATCCTGAATTACACACCACAACTAAATATGAGCCAGTGTGATTTATAGTTGAGCCAGAGGTCTGGAAAATACTGCCTGTGAGCCAAATCTACAAACTGTTCTTATAAATAAAGTTTTATTGAAACACAGCCATGCCCACTGTTACTGTATTGTTTGTCTGCTTTCACACTACAAAGGTAAAAATCAATTGTGACAGAGAGCATACAGCCCCAAAATCTAAAATATTTGTCTTCTGGCTGTTTACAGAAGTTTGACAACCTCTAATCTTCCGTAGTCATTTAAAATCAAACTGATTACCCTCATTTGTGATCATCAGAGTAGCTACCAAGATGGTAGCAGGATTTTGGCAATATACAAAATGCTCTTTTCTTGAATTCTAAGGCTTTTGCCGTATCCTCGAATTTGAACAAGGATAAGAGTATCTATTCTAAAGAAGTGAAAACGCAGAACGTCCAAAATCTGAAGAATCATCGTGTGAAAGTGACCATCTTCATTCCCCAAAATTACTAATTTTTTCTTCCTTACCTTACTCACTTTTCTGCTCATTCTTCTGCCAGCAATACCATTCACGGTAGGGCATATTGTGAGAAAAGAAACAATTTCTTCAGAGTCTGGATTTTAAAACATGTAGCTACTCATATAAAAATTAAACAATTCAACCTATCCAAAGAAAACACGATTCTATTAAAGCATTTGTGCCTCCTATACAGAGAAAATTACAATTAAATAACCATGTATGTAAGTGCCAGTAGCCAAAAGGTGGTAAGGATTTCTGGAGAACAAATTGTAGCATCAACCATTTAGAGAAATTATGGATCTCTGTGAGGACTGCTGGGAAGCAACAAATCCTGCTTCTTCACTACAGAGAAAGAGCTAGAAGAAAAAACTATTTCCACCTCCTACAGTGTGGAAAAGAATTACCCAAAGCCAGAGTGAGTTTGTATAGGGCTGGTATGAGAGCAGGAATCTGCACTTTAAACAATTAACCAATTTCCAAAAGAGATAATTTTTAAGAAACACAATGTTTATTTTCTCCACTGTTAATATATATTCACACACTCCCTACCTGAAACTAATCATTTATAAAATTATAAAAACAATATACACGCATGTAAGAAAAGAAAAATCATTTTTATTTTATTAAAAACAATTTTTTAAATGTTTATTCTTAAGAGACAGAGAGACAGAGTGCGAGCAGGGAAGGGACAGAGAGAGAGAGGGAGATAACAGAATCCAAAGCAGGCTCCAAGCTCTGAGCTGTGAGCACAGATCTGGAAAAAAAAATCATTTTTAAAAGGCTTGGTAAGGTAAATAGGATTTTTTTTAAAGACATGATATTTTAAATGACTAGGAAAACTTAAAATCTTGGTAGGTGTAAACATTGCAAATTTCTTCTCCCATTGTATCATCTATTAACTTTCTCTCTAGTGTCCTTTTTTGAAAGTTTTTATTTAAATTCCAGTTAGTTAACATAACAGAAATATTTGGATGCAATTCAATTCATCAATTTCTTTGCCTTCTGGTCTATGTGTTGAAAATTTAAGGAGTTTTTCTTTATAACATAGGAGACTATTTTTTTTCCTATTAACAATTATTGTTTACCTTTCACAGTTAGGTCTAACCCAAATAGAGATCCCAGATCCCTCTTGCATGAATGAATTTTTTTTATAGAGAGTTAGTTTCTTTATAATTCATATATTTCATATTGATCTGTGGTGCTATCATTGGTGGGTGTAGTGTATCCACAAATTACCTAGATACAGAGAAGAATTCAATCCAGATAAAGTAAAAATAATGGAAGAATAAGGAAAAGGAGTTTTGCCCTAGCATTAACAAGCAGTAAATCAAGGAATACCATTCATAAGGTAGAATAAGAAATTATGAAATATGCATTTAGAAATAACATAAGAAACATATCTGAAAAGAACTAATTAAATATCACTGATTAAGATGAATAATAACCACTAATTTTGGGGGGAAAATGCAAAATATATTAAGAGCTGTCAAAATAATATTTTTAAATGAAATAAACCAAATTTAATACAATCAAGACAATATGAAAATTAAGGAAAAGATTAAGTAAAGAGTGAAAAGGCAAAACAGAAACACAGAAAATGGGGGCGAAATCAAAGAGAAATGTCCTCAGGGAGAAATTTCTTAAGCTTATAGGGAATCCCCTAGAGCATTTAGCAGCCCAGATTTTTTTGCTTCAATTTTCCTTCTCACTTGGAAGCTCACAACTCATCCCAATATCCAAATTTCCTATTTAAGTACAAGGCAAGCTCACCATCTGTCCACACTTGTTGAAACACCAATTCTCCCCACCTACCACGTGTGCACATGCACACACTCACACACACACCATAACAAACACATTCATAATGGGATTTTCCTTATCACATGTTTTCTGAGTTTGCCAAGCCTCTCCCAATTGTGAGAAGAGCAGGTGTTGAATTAGAAAATTTTCAGGACTAATATCTTCTTCAAGTCATTAATTTTTTTTTTTTTTGGTTAAGTAGGTTCCATACTCAATGTGGGGCTTGAATTCATGAACCTGAGATCAAGCATCACATGCTGTACTGACTGAGCCAGCTAGGTACCCCAAGTCGTTTTTTGAACTTGATTATCTTTCTTTCATAATTCTTGGTTCAGACCAGCACATTAAGAAGACTGAGCAGAGGGGCGCATGGGTGGCTCAGTCGGTTAAGCGTCCGACTTTGGCTCAGGTCATGATCTCACAGTTTGTGAGTTCGAGCCCCGAGTCAGGGTCTGTGCTAACAGCTCAGAGCCTGAAGCCTGTTTCAGCTTCTGTGCCTCCCTCTCTCTCTGCCCCTCCCCTGCTCATGCTCTGTCTCTCTCTGTCTCAAAAATAAATAAACATTAAAAAAATTAAAAAAAAAAAAAAGAAGACTGAGGAAAATATTTCTTTGGAATTCCTGAGTACAAGTAGCCAGCAGGTTGTTGGAAATACTTGCCTGGATTGGAAACTGGTTGCTGGTGCATTCCCAATTCAAGTTCCCTTTTTTGTAAGGTGACTCTCTCTGTTCCACTATGGCACTTTTTTTTGTATTTCTAATGTAGTCTTTATGAAACACTGAAACACTGGAGGGGAATGTTTGTTTCCATGTCTGTCTTTCTCTCAAGACTCTGAGATAATAATGAGCAGAGACTGTACCTTTTATCTTTACTTCCCCATCACCTATGACAGATACATAGAAATTCTTTATAATTTTTGATAAAAGAATAAATTCAAGAATCTATAAAACAATTCTTGTGTGTGATTTAGTACAGCTTAAAGCTATGGAATTCACACCATACAATTATTGAGAAGAAATGTGCAGAAAAAAATAAACACTAAAAAGTATCCCTAGGAGGGAGCCACATTTAAAGCACAAGAGAAAGAGGCACAACCTGAAATGACATAAAAAGAGAAATGTGAAGGTTATTGTAGTAAAAATCATGAGGCCTTCAGGCTCCCAGAATGAGGAGGTAATTAATGGTGTCAATCAAAGTTGTGGAAATTGGAAAGAGGATTTAGTGAAGTCAGAAGATTGTGTATTATTCCACTACTTAGATTCATTCTTCATTCTTGAGATAAAGTTTTCCAAAGTCAGTAGATATCTATTTAATGCAGTATTTTACACTAAATAATGGACGGTTATAACATTGTATTAGAAAAAGTATAATCTTCCCTGGTAGAATGAATATTCATATATTTTTTCCTATAATTATATTATATTATAAAATTATAAAAATTATATTATATTAAAAATTATATTATATTTATAAAATATTGATTGATCAATAATCAATATAAAAATCAAATCAAGTTTTTCCTAATATAATCAAAACCCACACACTTCTCCATATATACCTTCGAGAGCACTACATGCAATGGAAATTGAATAAATTACTTTTATGGTGATTAATATAGTGACTATAAAACAGCTTCCATTTTGTCCACAATAGTAAATATAGGTATGAAAGAAAGTCCTTTTTATTATAGTCATAGCAATTCTTGAAATGGAGAAATATTCAAACTTTACTCATGTTTACCCTATAATAACTTCATAAATGTTCTTTCCTTTTTATCTTTCTTTTACATTTCTTGTGAAGACAAGTCCCCTAATTTATAGTTTTAAAGTATTATGTTAAAAGTATTCTGATGTATAAGAATCCTGGTGGCAGCAACATCGTTAGTGCTGATTCACTTTTATTTTTAAATTAAGGGTTGTTCGTTCTTCAAATTATTGGTGTTAAGACATTAATAATAATGTTGATTTTCATGATCTGTAGAGTCTTGCCACATACTGGGCATGGCACCAAACGTAAAGATGAAACACTGTTCCTCAATAGCTTTTAATGCAATCTATGGTTCTAATCCTAGTCTTTTTTGGAAGAAGGTGGAGGGTGAGTGGAGAAAGCCATGATTGAAATTAAACACAAAGTAGCAAACTTTAAGAGCCAAATGATTTTAAATTGAATGCATCTTTATTTGTTTCAAATCACTGATATCAAATGAATAATACTATTCCTGTGGCATAAAAGATATATTTTAAATGATATTTCTGATACACAACAAAATGAAGTATCACATCCTAAAGAAACACATTTATGGATATATATATATATATATATATATACATATATATATATATATATATATATATATATATACATGGGTTATGAACTATGGAATAAAAGAAGGATGAGGAAAACATAATTTATGCTGTTTATCCAAAGTCAAATACTGACTTTCTCTCAAGAGATAAATGTATCACTATTTTCAAAAAATAAATTTAAATACTTCAATTTGAAAATTGTATTAATGTAACAAATTAAGAAATAATCAGAATCTTTATAATTATTGCCAAAGATCATATTGTCTATATGGTAAAATGACATTATGCTTTTATAAGTAAATCAAACTAATAAAGTATTTTGCTCCAAAATGATTAAAACACACAACATGGAATACCCAAAGTGTTTACTAGATGCCCAGAGAAGACTCTTGTAAGCAGAATAGAGTGACTCATTTCAAGTATTCTAAGAAGCCACGGTTGTATCATTCAGTATCACCATTTGGGGGCACCTGGGTGGCTCAGCCAGTTAAGTATCTGACTCTTGATTTCGACTCATGTCATGATCTTGCAGTTTGTGAGATCAAGCCCCATATTGGGCTCTGCACTGACAGTGCAGAGTCTGCTTGGGATTCTCTCTTTCCCTCTCTCTCTCTGCCCCTCCTCTGTTCTCTCTCTCTCTCTCTTTCTCTCTCTCTCAAGATCAATAAATAAACATTCAAAAAAAAAAGGAAGAAAATAAAAGAAAGAAAAGTAGGCTGTTATCTCACAGGGAAACACAGATCTCCATAAATCAGGTTTCAAAGATCCGAGGATTAAGTAGAAATATGCATAAATACTGAGAACTGAGATGCAGAGAAGAAATGGCAGGAAACACTTTTGGGGCCAAAATAGTGAAGCAGAGGAACAGAAAGAGCTAAAATAATACCCATATAGAAAAAAATCTATACCAAGAAACCACTCAATCAACCTGATGCTGAAAGCCACATGAAATAAAGAATAGAGTTCACCCTGATATAGGACTATTCTTGACACTTTCTATTTCTCATTAAATGAGTTGATTCATTTAACAAATATTTTAAAGTCACAAATAGTATCCAGGAATGTTAGGGACTACATGTTTTAGTTCCCCCTAAATTCATATGTTGAAATCCTAACCCCCAATGTGATGGTATTGAGAGATGGGACCTTTGGGAAGTAATTAGGTCATGAAGTTAGAGCTCTCATGAATAGGATTAGTGCCCTTATAAGAAAAGACACAGAAACCAGAGAGCTTTCTGTCTCCTGTCTCTCTGTCTCTCTCTGCCTCTCTGCCACTTTGTCTCTCTTTTTCTCTTTATCTCTCTCTCTCTGTGTCAACACACTGAGAGAAAGCTACACATAACCACTAAATCACCCAAAACAGTCTTGCAGGGCATATTTTATGAACCACTTATTCTTCATTGACTTTTAGTGAACAAACTGAAAATATAAGAGCATACATCGAAAGGCCATATTTCTTTAGATGATATTTATAAATTTAAAAAATGGCAGCTAACATGTGATCTCCTTGAGGAGTCTTGCATACTATTTAAGAATCTAGACTCTGAAGCCAGACTGCCTGGTTTATTGACTCCTTCAGTTACTATCTATTAGGTACTGGACAGGGTCTCATATCTTTTGAGTACTTCTTATGTGCAAGGACTATTCTGTTCTCCATTAATTAACCAGTTTTAAGAGATGAGGCAGTCAGGATGCAGAAAGTAAATTAATTTGCCCAAGGACATCCAGCTAAGTAAATGCAGAGCTGAAATTCCAATCAAAACCACTTAACTCAGGGCCCAAACTTGATTTAATAGCCGCACTATAACTTTCATTTTAGTACTCTGGATATAATAATTATTTATAAATGGGCAATTATGCTTTTGGGGGCCAGCAAACAATCTTCTTTAAACAGAGAGAAGTCAGCTGACGGGGCATAACCCTCTCTGTAGGGGATGCTTCTACATCTGTACCCTCACAGCTTTATTAGGAGAAAGCCTTTTTGGAGACAATGCTACAATTTGGTACCAAAATAAGTGATTAACTCTCACCTCAACAGATCTTAATTAAAACTTCAAGGCAGTGTTCTACTGGTCTCTTTAATGATCTGCCACAACTGATAAATCTCTTCTCTGCTCATGAAACCTACATGTGCATCCCATGCCCACACCTGTGCCCATAAGATGAGGCACTAACTCCAAGCTACCTGATGGGATCTCTTCCTCTTCTGGATTTTAAACATTCTATGTGTACACAGGATTTGTACATGTTACTCCTGTCTAAGGCCTATCCCTCTGCCCACCTGCTGGCTCCTACCCCACCTCATTTATTCAGAAAACATGCTTACTGATTATGCCATTTCCAGCTTGTGTTTCACTAATCTTCCCTCCTGCCTCACAGTCTCCTCCAATTAGACCTTTTCTTACTCTCCACCCTTAAGAGCCAAACTTCTTGACAGTGTTACCTGTATTTTTATCTCCATATTTTTATCTCCATTGTATCTCACACTGCCACTCCCTCTTCAGTCCAGGATTCCACTAATAACATTCCATGGAAACAGCTTGTACTAAAGTTATCAGTAATCTACAAATGGCTAACCTGAGTCCTGTTTTACTTGATATGGCAGCAGCATTTCACACACCCAACTCCTGAAACACAAATTTCCATCTCCATCAGAGAGCTGTCCTTGACTTCTGTATCAACATACACAACTGCCTACCTGATGTCCCTGCTGATGTCTCAAAGGCACATCAAGCTGAATTTATGCTTCCTCCAGACCCATCCCACTGTAATGTTCTCTGTTTCAGTGAATGGCTCGGTGATCCATGTAGGTTTGCAAGTTACTAATCCATGAGTCTCTTTTCAAGCCTACCTTTCCTTCACCCTACCCCAATTTTCTACTGTTACTAATTTTCATCTCCTAAGCATCTATTTAGCCCATCCATATACACAGTATATACCATATATTATGAAACATCCCTGGCAGGGTATGGGACATTACCCTACAATCAAACACATTAATATAATATTTTTCAGTGAAACATTAATTAATATGTCACTAAATGGGATAGATAATAGCTATAAATAGTTCATGTAACTTCATTTCAGGCTTTGCTGCCGCTTGAATTCAGTCAGGTCAGCTTTTCCATCAAGTATACTATAATTAGAGCTTTTAGCTATCAGAGCTGAATAGCAAAAGTGTGGGTAAGCAATTGTGAATCTGTGCTACCATTTTTCAAGAAATAATGTAGATAGTAGTTAAGAGCATAGACACTGAAGCTAGACTGTCTGGGTTCAATTTTATTTCCTCTACTAAACAGACTAAGCAGAAGTGACTTAATTTCCCTGTGCCTTAGTTTCCTCATCTCCAAAATGGAATAACAAATTACCTACCTCATAGGACTGCTATGGAGATTCAATAAGTTAATACATGTAAAATTCTTAACACAAAGTAAGTACTCAATGAATATTAGCCTCCATAAAGTTCTTATTGTTACAAACAATGCTGCAGAGTTCAATGGGCTTGTATGTATGCCACTACGAATACTTCCTAGAAGTAGGGTTATTGGGTCAAAGGAAATGTCATTTAAATTTTATATAAATAATAGAAATTGCCCTCCCCCAAACTTTAAACAATTAATAATTAACAATTAAGTCCCCAAAAATGGTATATGAGCTTACCATCATCCCAATATCCTCAAAGCACTGGGTCATTCAACCAACTTTTGAAAATCTAAAAGATGAAAAAATATCTCATTGTTTTTATGATTCCTTTAATCACAAGAGATTCCTTTAAAATTCCTTTAATTATGAAAGAAGAACAGATTTCATATATTTATTAGCTATCTGTGTCTGTTTTCATGTCTTCTGCTCATTTTTATTTTTGATTCCATGACTGTATTTATTTGATATCTAGTCTGCTAATTTTTTTCAAAGTTTATTTATTTTGAGAGACAGAGAGTAGGGGAGGGACAGAGAGAGAGAGGGAGAGAGAGAATCCCAAGCAGGCTCTACACTACCAGCACAGGGATGTGGGGCCTGAACTCACTGAGCGCAAGATCATGACCTGAGCTGAAATTAAAAGTCAGATGCTCACCCAACTGAGCCACCAAAGCACCCCATATTCTGCTCATTTTTAATTGTGATACTCCTGAGGCTTCTTTCTTTTATTGAGATATAATTGGCATATAATACTACTTTATTTTCAGGTAGTTTGGTTCATAATGATAACATAATGACAAAACCTAATGAATCAGTATCTTGACATATTGCAGAATGATCACCACAATCACTCAACTAATTCAAAACCTCTTATTAAAGAAATAATAAGAAACTAAGATGTTTCCTTTATACCCAGATGTACATAAGTATGTGTGTGTGTATTTATATAGAAAATATTTTTAGTATGTCCTATGTCACCCATATGAGTTGTCCCATACCTCACTAGAATGATCCTGCCATGGAAGCCCTGCCATGCTCAGTCACTAAGTAGGAGCAGCCATCAGGAATCAAGGTCTCCACGCAAACACAGTGTAGACTCCCCAGGCAGCAGCAGAGGCAGCAGTCCGCTATGCTCCCTGGAGGAGAGCTCAGCAGTATGTTCTATAGCTACCACAGTCAGTCCACTTTTGTATCTTACAGATCTCTTCTCCATGAAGGCTCCTGTGGGTCTCTACCTCTGAGGAAGTTTAGTGGGATAAACTAGAACTTCAGCATGAAGTTTGGCATAGGGCCACAAATGGCAGTCATCCTTGCCCTCCTCCATGTTTCACTCCCTGCACCTTAACCTATTGTCTTAGGAGGTATGGGTGTCTCTCCTGGTAGTGTGACCCAGAACCTCCTTCCTGAGGGGTGTGAGCCCTTATCACTCATGCTTTTTTCAGGTTACACTGTTGTAACATGTTCATTCATGGTTCCAGTGGGTTAAGGGAATACCAACAGGTGCCCCAGGATCACCTGAGTGCCACACATATACCTGCTGTCCCATTGTAGAAAAGTGCCCTATATCCTCCCACTGACCAATGTTATTAATCCCTGTCATGATGGCAATCCCTTGCCTCTGGTCTCTGGGCAGAAAGAGTTCAAAGTGCCCTGATAACAGATGAAGCTTGTAGTTCAAGGAGACGCTTGCTGTGTCCCCTACAAGAGTAAGCCTGCTTTGGGAACTAAGATCTTCAATGAACCCTGGAGTTACAGGGACACAAAACACAAAGTCCCCAACGGGCCATTAGAAATGGTGGCCTTTATTCCAGGACCCATGTATTCTTACGAGGGACACAGCACCATATGGAGGTCTCTGGTTTGACAAATGTATCTTGAAAGATGGTATCCCATTCTTTCAGAGTGTTACCTCTGAAACTGTGCCTTTGGAAGGGTGTTCTAGCTGCTTCTGCATATGACAGAATATATGACACAAACGATGTACCCCATGGACTTACTCCTCCCCTGAACTGTAAAGTGTTGTGTGTGGGATTCAATGCCTATGGATCATTCCATAGCTCTAAGATAGTAGTGCTGGCTGAGGTTCTCCATGCAAGAAAGGCAAATTTATATCCAGATTATATATATCTACCACTCTAAAGGCAAACTGCTGGCCATTCCAGGACAGAAGAGTCTAATGTAGATGATTGCCATGAGGTGCCTTTTAGAATCATGTCATACGGGGGGCTTAGCATTGACCCTCAATTCTTCCAAGCCTCTAAAAGCCACCTTATCAGTGAGTTTGTCTCATCCCCTGTAGTCTGGGCAAGAGATTTAAATGCCTGGTCCAGAGCAAGTACCACCAAATAAATGAATTCCTGCTGGTTCTATTTTATATTCCAGCTCCTTGACAAATCACCCTGGAAATCCAATCCCAGGCATAATACTCTGGCTCTTGCCAGTACATTATAGCTAAGTCTTATAATGCCTCCAGTATATAGTTTCTCCCTTATCAGGCCCACCAGCTGGGATTTGCTGGGATTTAACTTTAACTAGTCTGGAAGCCAGGAAAGTAACTAGGAACAGTTCCTGAGGGGGACACTTATCACCTTACATTTGGCCTCTACAGAGTCTTCTAGCAAAGGGTGGACTATTTTTCAAACTATGAGGATTCTAGAGAATTTGCAAAGCAAACCTCTTTCAGAGTATCAACCCAAATATCAAATGCTTCAGAGGCCAGAGTCCCAATGCAGAACACTGAACTTAGCGTAACAGACCTGTCTTAGATGATGAGCCTTCAAAAGTCTCTGCAGCTCTGTGACTATCAAATCTGCATTTTTGTTATCTGTCTTTGACCTACTCAGAAAATGTAACTCTTTTGTAAGCTACCAAGGAGATCCCCTGGTTCCCACATTTCACTCTTACCAGCTCTCAGTTTCTCGTTACCCCTTGGCAGGATGGCAATCCAGTGCTGCCATCATTGTAAACATCCCCCACATTTCTTTCAAATGTCTGAATCCTCACGTTTTTATGAGAGCACTGCCCTGTACTGGGACGTCTTACCAGGTTACCACTGGTAGAACATTTAGCAGGTGGCATCTTCTTTGCTCACTACGTGCTTAGCGACTTAGTCCCACATCTTCATCCTACCACCTGTTTCTTATTTTTATTTTTTAATTAATTAAATTTATTTTATTTTTTATTTTTGGAGAGAGGGAGAAAGCCAGCAAGGGAAGGAGCCGGGAAGAGGGGCAGAGGGAAAGAATCTAAAAGCAGGCTTCATGCTCAGCATGGAGACTGATGCTGGGCTCGATCCCACGACCCCAGGATCATGACCTGAACCAAAATCAAGAGTCAAAAGCTCAAGCAACAGAGCCACCCAGGTGCCCCCTCCCCACCGTCTTTTTTCTTAAACTGCATTCATAACCACTTGTGTTACGTTAGGTCCACTGAAAACCATATATCAATATGAAATATATACATGTAAGAGATTTTTGTGGGGAAGGAGACGTCAGACCATGACTCCTGTGAAAAAAGGTAGGGAAGAAGGACAGGGTGGGAGGAGTCATTGATAGCAACAGTTTGAAGAAAGATGGAGTCCAGCAAATGGGGAGTTCTTGATCCAAAAACATATACGAGGAGCCCAGTGTCTCTTCAGAATGATTTTGCTGTAGTACCTTCCCCATACTCAGTCATCGGCTGAGAGCAGCTCACAAGAAGTATGGCCTCAGCACAAAGGCAGTGTTGGATCCATCGGGACAGCAGATGAAGCTATCAGTCAATTCTGCTCCCTATAGCCGGAGACCTGAGCAGCAAATTTTCGTGACCACCACAACTGTAATTCTACTCTACCACAGTCTATGAAAAGTTTAGGATTCCTAATTTTAAAAATATAAATAAGTATGTTTAATCAAATCTTTATTTTAAGAAAGGTCTCTAGGTCATTAGACTTTTAAAGCACAACTTCCTATCTCTCCTTAAGAACAGAATTTCTGTGTTTCATGGCAGTAATTTTTCTCTCCTCTGAACACATTTTATCACAATTATATTTTGAATTATGGAAGTTAACCATAGCTAAACTATAAGATTAGTGGATACTTATTGTACATGTTAGGAGTCAGGACATGTTATTAGAAAACCAAAAAGTTTTCTAAAACAAAAAGGTAATTTGTTATCCTGATTTTCTAATAATGGTAGAAGTCCGCAAGACCCACTGAAGGCTTTCTTTCTGTTGATCCCCCACTGAACCCAGATCAGTGTTCATCACTGAGCACTAATCGATTGCCTTATTGAATTCATGTATTGAATTGAAATCTCTATTTGAATTTTGAATGGATATGTGACTAGATTTTTCTACATTCCCACTTCTTTTCAGTTTCAGGTGCAGCTGACACTATATACTTAGATGGCAGTGGAAGCACTATTTATAACAGCTGTTGTTTTTCCTATTAATGCTTTTTAAATTGGCTTCTGTTTCTAGATTGACAACCTCCATTACAGCTCAGGTTGTTGGGGATTTGAATATAAAAGTCACTCTGGTGTATAATTAGCATACTATACTACCTCTGGGAAGAAGGTATATTTCTGATAAACTCTTATTTTCTGCTAAACTTCAAATGAACTCATGTCATGGGAAACACAGCCATTGAGGATTTTTGTTTTGTCAGAGATCTTACAACCTTAACAGTCCTTTGTAACCTTAATGCTCACTTACTCATAATTGAAAAGGCTGCTTTATTTAACATCCAGTGACCAGAAACATAAAGGGAAACTATATCTTTTTGGTTGACCCTTGGAGCTAGTGCACACGCAGAAAGCACTACTGGTGCCTGCCCAGGGCCCTTTGCCCATTCTTCAGCCGCTGTGAGTGCTGTCTGCTCATGGTTTCCAGCTGTTGCCTTCTCTGAAAACTTGTCCTCAACACATGGAAGCAGAGTCACCCCAAGAGTTACACCCTGCCTCCCCACTTCCTGCCCCCGTGGGAAATCCACAAACAGTGACTGATGCAGGGGTGCAAACTTCTAGTCTCCTTTCCTCAATGCAGGACAACCTTTGCAATGCAATTCATGCCCCAGCCTTCCCTCAATAAATCACTTGCCATCTCAGACTGCATCTAGGGAACCAGACCTAACAACACATAATATGATAATTTTAATAATACCACGAGCTTTAAATTTGATTCACACTTTCTTTTAAATAACATGGTAAATTTACCAGCAATATAGTTCTAGAAAAAAAAATCAGATTGTGGAAAACTTAGAGGGAAGAAATGCAAACCATTGCAGGTAAATTCACTTGCAGGCCTTGGCCAATGTGCTGCTGCACTTTTATAGCTTAAACAACAACAACATCAACAATGCATCAAATATAAACATCTCCATTTCCCTCTACATGTGAAGGAAAGATTTGGATAAAGACCCACACAACTTGCTATAGAAGCCATCTTGTTTTCAATACAAACAATTTTGTGTATGGATCACCGAGTAGTGAAAGGAATACACCAATCATTGGAAAAACACATTGTTTCAACAAAAGTGGAAAAATGGAAGTAAACTTCTCTTACAAAATGAAGTTGCAACAAGAATAAGAGACAATCATTAAAAGCTCCAACTTATCGGGGCACCTGGGTGGCTCAGTCAGTTAAGTGGCCAACTTTGGCTCAGGTCATGATCTCACAGGTCCTGAGTTTGAGCCCCGCAACAGGCTCTGTGCTAATGGCAGGCAGCCTGTTTCAGATTCTGTGTCTCCCTCTCTCTCTGCCCCTCCCCTGCTGGTGTGCTCGCTCTCTCTCTCTCTCTCTCTCTCTCTCTCTCTCTCAAGAATAAATAAACATTAAAAAATGTTTTTTAAAAAGCTCCAACTCCTCAAAAAGATATGGGAGACACTCAAACTAGTAAATAATGAAAACAGAGTATTCTGAAATCAGGAAAGATTTTTTGATGAAAAGCATGGTTGCTAATTCTACATCTAAATTGAGACCACCTCGGTCCGATCATAAGAAATGTATTAATCATGTCTTTTTATTTCCTTTTTTTGATGTTTTGATATTTAAAGGTTTTACTAACCCTAGAGGGTCCCCCTTCCAGGGCTGGTCAATTCCTAGAGATAAATAAAGGACTCCCCTTCTAGTGTACCTTTCATATGAAAACCAACCAACCCAGAGCTCATATCGCCACCACCTCCTCTATCAGGCTCTCATACCCTAGACCACTGTCCACTTGCCCAGTCATCCCAGGGCCAGGTACCAGATAACTGGAGACAGGCCCTATGCCCCAGAGTCCACTGAAATTATTCAAAAGAGCCCATCCTGAGCCTGCTTCTCCTGCATCCCGTTGCTTTCCACAGAAACCACATAATTTCTCTTGCCCATGTTTCTTCCCACCCCACCTCTTAGACTTGCTTCCCCTGCTTCCTGACCAACTGGTGCTTCCTGCATCGTGTAGCCAGCACTCCCTGGCATGCCACACATTCTATTTCCAGGAATCTAATAATAAACCTCTTCCTTCATAGCAGTCATTTCCATGTCTGCATATCTTACCACACCTGATTAAAACAAAACCCCGGCGACACGTAAAACAAGAAAACATCAGAAAAATCCCAATCGAAGGACATTCTGCAAGATACGGGTCTACAAAGTACTCTTCAAAATTGTCAAGGTCACAAAAGACAAATAAAAACCACCAAACTGTCACAGATTTGAGGTGCCTAAAGAGGCATAACAACTAAATGTAATGCAGTATCATGAATTGAACCTTGGAACAGAAAAAGAATATTAGTTTAAAAACTGGAGAAATTAAAATTATGTCTATACCTAGTTAATAGTATTTTCCCAATGTTAACTTCTTAATGTTTATAAATGTACTATGGCTATGTAAGCTGTTAACATCAGTGGAAACTCAGTGAAGGCTGTACAGGAACTCTCTGTTACTATCTTTGCAACACTTCTATAATCTAAAATTATTTCAAAATGAAAAGACCAAAATAAAAAAGCTAAAATTAAAAACAAAAACTAAATTAAGTCAAAGAACATCTTGGATGCAGTAGAAAATGAAATTACTGACAGAAGAAGCCAGAATGATTCACTCGGAGGTCAAAAGAGAAGTATGCAATATTAAAATATGCAAAAAGTAAAAAGACAAAAAACAGAATAAAAAAGATAAATTCATAATATTAATTACAAAAGGAGAGGTATGACAGAAAAAAATAGAAATTATAACAGAGGAGATACTTGAATTTCAAGTAATGCATATAAGTAATTACCAAGGAAAATTAATGAAAATAAACACATTTGAGAACAATTTTAATTCCAAGATCAAGGAAAATCTTTGCACCCAGGAAAAACATGACAGAACAAAAGTCAAACTGACCTCAGATTTCCAAACTACAGCAATAAATGCCAATGACCAAAGATTTTGAATAGAAACGTTCATGGACAATGAATTCCACCACACCAAAGAGAGCTATAATAGGTGTTAATAATAATATATACATATAATATTATATATACCTAATGCACTCAATATATATAGCATATGTATAATATTTTGTATACATAATGTACTCAAAATAGAATTTTTATGTAATCAATATATAATATTAGTATAATATTAGTATAATATAATATAGTATAATATTAGTATAATATTAATAAATTAATTTTTCATACCAAGTCTTTGAAATGTGTATTTTATACTCACAGTACAACTCAGTTCAGATAGCCACATTTCAAATGCTTAATAACCACACGTGACTAGTGGTCACCATGTTAGCACACAGACCACAACATAAGAAACTATCATGGTGACCTGAGAGTAGAAAGACACTTCTTTTCTTTATTTTTTAAAAATATTTTTATTCTTTATTTATTTTTGAGAGAGAGACAGAGAGACAGAGTACAAGTGGGGAGGAACAGAGAGAGAGGGAGACACAGAATCCGAAGCAGGCTCCAGGCTCTGAGCTGTCAGCACAGAGCCCAATGTGGGGCTGGAACTCACAAACTGAAAGTTCATGACCTGAGCCGAAGTCAAACGCTTAACCCACTGAGCCACCTTGGTGCTCTGTAGAAAGACACTTCTTAAACAGACTCCAAAATAACTAATCATGATAGAAAGATACATAAAAACTAAGGAGGGCACTTGTGGTGAGCACTGGGTGTTGTATGTAAGTGATGAATCACCAAATTCTATTCCTGAAACCATTATCACACTGTAAGTTAACTAAAATTTACATTTTTTTTAAAAAATGAGAAAAACAATAATAAAAGAATAAAGATACAAAAATTACATTTAAATTATTTTTTTCATCAAAATTAACCATAAGAGAGTTAAAAGATAAGCCATGGAGTGGGAGAAGGTATGTGAAACACAATAAAAGTGTTCCCCAGCCTATATAAAGAATACACAAATCAGTAATAAAAAACAAATGAAAAAGTATAATCTCTCAATACAAAAGAAAAAATCAAGACCATAATTTAATTATAATTAAAGACTATAATTAAATTTAATTTAAAAGGACTATATTAGTCTACTAGAGCTGCCATTAACAAAACACTATAGACTGTATGGACTAAGAAACAGAAATTTATTTTCTCACAATTCTAGAGGCTGGGAAGTTTAAGATCAAGGTGTTGGCCAATTCTATTCCTGGTAGGGGTCTCTTTCTGGCTTGCTGACAGTTGCCTTCTCATGGTGGAGAAAATGAGAATGAAAGAGGGAAAGAAGGAAAAAGAACATGCATCAGTTCGAGCTAATTAACATATCATCTCCTCACATAGCTCGCTTTTTGTCTTTTCTTATAAGAACACTGATCCTATTGGAACAAGGTCCTTTATGACCTCATCTAACCTTGATTACTTCCATAAAGGCCCTGCATTCTCCAAATACAGTCACAATGAGAGTTGGAGCTTGAACAGGTGATTTGGGGGAGGGCATAATTTGGTCCATAGCATTCTGACCCTGGCCCTTCAAAATTCGTGTCATTCTCACACGCAAACACATTCATTCCCTCCCACCAGCCTCAAAATTCTTAACTGCTTTCCACATCAACTCTAAATTTTTTTTAACGTTTATTTATTTTTGAGACAGAGAGAGACAGAGCATAAACGGGGGAGGGTCAGAGAGAGAGGGAGACACAGAATCTGAAACAGGCTCCAGGCTCTGAGCTGTCAGCACAGAGCCCAACGTGGGGCTTGAGCTCACAGACTATGAGATCATGACCTGAGCCGAAGTCGGATGCTTAACTGACTGAGCCATCCAGGCGCCCCTCAGCATCAACTCTAAAGTATGATCGGTCTTATCTAAATATCATCTAAATCAGATATAGGTGAGACTCACTGAATAATTTCTCTTAAGGCAATATTCCTCTCTACTATGAGCCTGTGAAACCACACAAGTTATGTGTTTCCAAAATACCATGGTGAGACAGGCATGGGATAGACATGCCCATTCCAAAAGGGAGAGATAAGAACAAAGAAAGGGGTGGCAGGTCCCAAACAATTCCAGAACCCGGCTAATTCCATTACAACAGAATGGGGTCCTGAAGGTAAGCTGTGGACAGAGGCTTGTTTGTCACTCACAGAACAAAATGACTCCTTGGTTATGATTCAAAAAACAAGGAAATCAATGCAGAATTACATCAGAAGCACATTATGGGTCAGAACGTTGCAGATTACATGCATTGCCCTCATGGAAGAAGATGAAGATGCTTACAAGAAACAATGCTGTCAGTATATAAAGAACAGTGCAGCTCCAAATGTAAGAGAGGAAATGTATCAGAAAGCTCAGGCTGCTATACAAGAGAATCCAATCTATGAAAAGAAGCCTAAGAAAGATGTTAAGAAGGGAAAGTGGAATCATCTCAAAATGTTTCTTGCTGAGAAGAAAGACTGAGTAGCTCAGAAGACCAACTTCCTCCGAGCTCCGGAGTGGGCCTCTAAAAGCTAAAAAACTAAGCTGCAATTTTCTTTGAAGATTTTTTCAGGTAAAGACAATAAATTTATTGAACAAGTAGCTTTAAAAGATAAAAAAGCAAATTCCATTAGATCTTAAGACTTAAGAATTGTCCCTCTGGCTCAATGTCCCACCCTCCGGGCTCACCAGTGTGGCAGCATTACCCCCACAGCTCTGTGGGGACAGCAGCGTCTCTTGGGCTCAGTGGGGCACCTTGGCCCAATGTGCGAACCGTGTCAGTAGGGCTTTCTGAAACAGGAAACAACCAGCTCCCTGGGCCTGTGATGAGTGGCAGCTCGGATGACCTCTGTTGGTCATTCGTCCCTTCCCCTGGGGCAGGCACATTCACAGCCAGATAGCTCTATGGTCCGGTCCTGTAGAATCCAAGACATCTGACAGCTTTCCTTCACTCCATCCCGCTTTCTCTCTCCCCTTTAGTTCAAACTGGCAAACTGGCAGAATCTCTGCTGGTATAATTCCATCTCTATTTCTGGCTCCTGCGGAGATGGCTGATTAAGTCCATGAGTCACACCCATGATGTCCTTATCAGATGGGTTTGTCCACACCTTTACAGTTTTCATCACAACAAGCTTCCTCTTTTTTTGCAATACAGAGAGACTCAAGAGAATTTTTCAAATCTTTAAGTTTGGTTCCTTTTTGATCAACAATCCCTTCCTCAATTCATGTCTCTTTTCCTGCTTTTTATTATAAGCAGTCAGAAGGACCCAGGCAGTACCTTCAACATTTTGCTTACAAATCGCCTCAGATAAATCTCCAGTTTCATTGTTCACAAGTTCTGTCTTCCACAAAACAGTAGAACACATCAGTCAAGTTCTTTGCCACTGTATCAAGGATCGCCTTTCCTCCAGTTTCAAAGCCTGTTTTTCATTTCCATCTGAACTCTCACCAAAATGACCTTTAACATCTATATTTCTACCAACCTTCTGTTCAGGATTATTTATTTATTCTCTAAAAAAGGTAGAGGTTTCCTCTGCAGCTCTCCTCTTTTCTTTCTGAGCTCTCACCAGAACGACCTTTAACATTCATATTTCTACCAACAATCCCTTCACAAAAGCAGGCAATCTCTGCTTTTTTTAGTGTGTACTTCAAAATCCACTTCCACTGTTCCAGTAGCACCCTACTTTTCAGTACCAAAATCTGTATTAGTCAGTCGAACACCACAAATCAGGTAGCTGGACCAAAAGAAATTCATTTTCTCACAGTTCTAGAGGATAGAAGTCCTTGATCAAGGTGCCAGCTGATGCACTTCCTGATGAGACTGTCTCCCTGGCTTGCAAATTGCCACCTTTTTGTTGTGCCTTCACATGGTCTTTCCTTGGTGCATGTGGGCAGGGGGAAGAGAGCCAGAGAACTCTCTTGTCTCTTTTTGTAAGGACACTGATCTTATCAGATCAGAGTCCCCCACTTATGACCTCATTTAACTTTATATCCAGAAAAGCCCTATGTCCAAATATAGTCACACTGGGGACTGAGCCTTCAATATATAGTCTGGAGAAGAACAAACATCCAGTCCATAAGAAGGACACTTCAAAATAGAATATCCAAATGGCAAATATGCATATGAAAATGTAATCAGCATCCTTTATCTTCAGGGTGATATAAATAAAAACACAATGAATATTGCTATATACTTAGCAAAATGGCTAAAATGAAAAGGAAAGAAAGTAACAAATTGACAAAGATGTGCAGCAACTGAAATTCTCCAGCACTATAAGCAATTGGAATTCTCTTTATAGTATAAATTGTTACAACCTCTTTGAAAAATATTTTAGTATCATCTACCAAAGTTGAATATATTACACAAATCTGACCCAGAAATTCCCGAATCATACATTTAACCAAAAGGTGTAAGAACTATTCATAGCAATATTATTAACAATAGCTTATTGACATGATGACATAAATTCATATAATAGTATACCACAGAGCAATGAAACTGATCAAATTACTTGTTATTAGATCAAGTTTCCAGAAACAGACCCTGAGATAAGAATCCAAGCCCAATTCATTTATTTGGAAGTTGAATTCAGGAAACATTACTAGAGAAGTGCAAAAATGAGACAGGGAAGGGAATGTAGCCAATAAAAGGTACATTGGCCAGAAAGAGCCAGTTACTGTTGTGAGTAGGTAAAGCTTATTCCTCCTGGAGAACTCTAAGAATCGGTATAAGATACATGCCCCAGAGTTATTCCACCCAAGGAGTGAGAGAGTTTGTTTACACACAAGCTCCTGTCAGTCACTGACTGAGATTTGCAGGAGAGTTAAATCCACAGTAATCTGGACTTCAGGTCCTCAGATGCCAAAGAAAGCGTTCAGGCAGGTAGGACTCTGCCTCCTTCACTACAGCGGTAGGTCTTAGAGAATGTGCATAGAGTAATAATCACAGAGTCTGCCATACTTCTGTCATGCATACCACCACAGATGACTCTCACAAATATTATTGTGAGAAATGAAAGCCAGAAACAAAAAAGTATATACTATATATTTCCATTGATATACAGTTCAAAACCAGGCAAACTAAAAGTGTTAGAAGTCAGGATGGTGGTCGCATTTGGGGAAGGAGAGAGGGGAGACTGGAAGAGGGCACAGGAAGACTTGGGGATGTTTACAATGTTATGATTCACACTATGGTAATTCATTGAACTATATGCTTATAATTTGTACACATTTCTGTGTGTATGCCATTCTCTGTTTAAAGTTTGCATGGTTTTTTTGTTTTGTTTTGTTTTTTAATAGAAGAGGAAATAAGGTCAGTCTTTCAATGCAGGCTGCCCCTATAATGGCAGTCATCTTCAGATGAACATTTGTATCTCAAAATAATGTCTGGAAATGGAGCTCCCAATCAATGCTTCTAGCTTGTTCATCAGAGATAAAACTTATGGGGGAGAAATATGACATCTAATTCCTATCAAGTCCAACAACACAAAATATATTTTGTGTTGCAGTGACTGCAGTGACTCCTGCATTGTAAACAAGAACAAGGAAACCATGGGCTCCTTCTTTCCACTTAGGCAGGTGACTCCTCTGTACAAATTAATGTGAATTTCTTGTTTATTGAGTATTTTTCATCTTTGAACTATGTGTCTAATTTGTGAGACATGTAAGTTATCAAAGAAAGTAGTAAAGATAAAAAGATAGGTATAGGAAGATTTCTCTCCCAAGGTGCAATCTGCCAATCAAAAGTGCAACTGATTTGCTTAATTTTAAAGCTTTACTTCTTTCTGCAGGACACAATATCAATAAGGAACCTAAAGCTCTCACGTTTCTAGCTGAAAGGAAGAATGTTTAGCCTCAATTCGTAGCTATAGAGATTAAGCCATATTTATTACACAATAGACACAGGCACCAGAAGGAGGAAGGTATCATGGAGTCATATACTCCTTAGTCATGTTCAGCATCCAATACCACACAAGCTGTTGCAACCTCTTGCTATGACAGAATCCTCTGATTAATCTGATTTCAGTTTGTCATATAGAGCAAATTCTAACATAATCCTTGTACCTCCCGCCAAAGCTGAACTCATCACCAAATATACTACTACTACTACTACTAATAATAATAATAATAATAATAATGTGGAGTAAAGTCTTAACTTATTGTGAGTCAGAATGCCACAATTCTGGAGAACAAGGCACTGGTACCGCAAATGTCAAGCAACTAATTTCAAATATCCTTCTACATTCTCCCCACAAGTTCAAAAATCAGTTGATCAGCCTGGAGCTGTCATAAATTTCCTGGAAAAAATTAATGGCTACCTTTGCAGTAATAAGATTAAGAAGAAGAAAAATAGCTGACAATTTCTGAGAATTTAGGAAGTGTTAGGCACGATTCTCAGTATTACACATGAAATAATTCAGTTAATCCTCACAACAACTGTGTAGAATTATCCCCATTTGACAAAAAGGAAATTGTGGAGTAGAGATGCTCAACGACCTATGAAAGGTCAGAATAAATGACGGAGACAAGGTTCAAACCCAAAAGCCTGGCTCCAGAATCCCTGATCTTGACCATTATACATGCTGTCCTCAACTCTTCATTTGAAGAGTGACACTGAACTCAACCATTATACGTGTTGTCCTTCAACTCTTCATTTGAAGAGTGACATTGAAATCACTATGTAAGCAAGCTCTGAAAAGAGAAAAATATTGAATATAAATTCATTTCCTATTCCTCTTATTTTGAAAATAAAGCAAAAGGAGTAAACAAAGAGCTAGAGAAAAATGAAAGAGGGCTTCTTATTATCTCATCCTCTGTACAATTTTCACAAAAGTTCCTGCTAGTCACCTCAGGTTTGTATTGAATAATCAACTTTTTCCAAAACCTCTTCCACATACAAGTGTCACTCAATTATGTAAGGTAAGAAAAAAAGTTAGGTTAGACATTCTAAACCCTATTTTTCAGATAAGCAATGTATCCATATAAATATATAGACAGAGATATAAGGAACCTAAGATCTCAAATCCACATTGTCTTTAACCACACATCCCTCCATAAAACACCTCCCAGTGATGTGTATGCATAAAGACCAAGGAGAGGTAGAGAAATACTTATTACCTGGGGTTTTGATTCCAAACTCTAATTTAGTTCCCTAATATATTGGCTGGACCACAAAGAAAACTACATTTGCCATAGCAGGAGGTAGACCCACTGCTGGAAACTAAATCAGGCTGAACATCCTTCTTCATCCTGTTACCACTAAATTCACAACCCAATCTTTGATCTTACATTGGATGACAAGGTGTATTAGACTGCCTCCTTATGTTACCATTGCTCTTATACAGTCCCTGGGACCAACGAAATGTGAACTACCATCTTTCAAGACTTTATTTATATCTCTTTTATAATACCTTCCCAAAATGTGCCAAGATAGAATAATTCAATTAAACTTATCCCAAGGTCATTCTTTTAAGTTGAGAATTCACCTCATGTTCTACTTCCCTGCTAAAAAAAAAAAGCTCAACTAACTTCCCCAACCAATCTTAGCAGACAGGGAGATACAATGTGAGCCAGCTGACAGAAAGCCCTAAGTAACTGGATGCCTATGAAACAAAATGTTCTAAACTTTATTCCTTGCTGTAAAATTTAACCATGTAATCTCTTTTGTATGATCAAGCTCAACTTTATTTATATAGAGAATAAAATCTAACTGTGGGCTTTGTCTATAATTTCAAGGTATCTGAAAGAATTACCTTTCATTTCCTCCAATAATATATAGGTCTATCTATCTATCTATCTATCTATCTATCTATCTATCTATAGAGAGAGAGATATCTCAATAATATATAGATATCTCAATAATAAAAAATCAGTATAAGTTTTCATGTGATGATTTCTGCAAACTCTATATACATCCCAACAACATGTTTAAATAGGTGTTGTTATCCTTACTTTAAATTTTTTTAATTGAGAATCAAAAAGTTCAAATTACTTATAAATCCATACAACTAATCTCACCTCAAATCTATTATTTCCTTTTCATAATGCTGTCTCAATCGAGCAACATAATAATCCCTTTATTTACTCAGTTACTTATCTCTCCTCCTCTATTGAATCAATGAACTGAAAAACATATTCCCAACCACAATGTTATAAATGGAAGAAAGCCAGCCCCTCACCTTTGTGGCATCTAAAACACTCTAGGAAACAACAGGAAACTAGATTTAGCTGTTTTCATAGTAAACATAAAAACTATAATAATATTCTAAATTTTGAAAATGCCCAATAAGAGGATACATGTAGTTTTTTTTTAATTGGTTCTAATCTGTGATTTCAGATTATTCTTTCAACCAGTATTCTGATGTTTTCCGGTTTCTTAATAATGAACTCTATTTTAATATTAGGAAGTTAATTCATTTTTTAAAGTCAGTTTAATTTAGTAAAGAAACTCATCACAAGTTTCCATGTTATCCTGACTCCATTAATGACTCATTTGGGGTACTGTATAGGGCTTTTCCACGAAATATCATTTCCTGTGTATTTTATAGGGCCAAGAGTATTTCCCTCAGTGACACCCAGTCATTGAACATTTCACTTCCAGTCTTGATAGATCATCAGTCTTCCAACTTAGAATCTTCCAGCTCTGGACTGATCTTCAATGTCAAACTCTAATGACTTTATGTGGGTGGTTTTCTTCTTTCAACAACAAGGAGTGTATTGTTCTTAGACTTAGTTTTACATATGCTCTCATTCCATCTAAGACTTCTGAGTCAAGCTAAGCATCTGCATTTATTCTCTAGTCACAAAGTGTTTCAAAATATGAAGATGACTCAAATAAGATAATATCTTTATTCTCTACATAGCTACCAATTTCTGTCTAGGTAGTATAAAGATTCACCCTTCGTGGCCTCTAATGCTTTTTGAAAAAAAATAAAGTATCAATATAGAGGAAGCACTTTCTGTCTTTAAAAAGTATTATCTAACTTGTAAATTGTAATGTTCCTTTGGGAATTGAAAAAGAATTGGGGAGTTTCCAAAATCCCACTTAGTTTGAGAAGTAGGCAGTGCAAATCTACCCTCTTAAATGGAGTATTTGGACATGAATTTCCTTAATTGAAGGTCTATATCCAGGACATATTAAGAAGGGACTGAAGTTTGATGACACAATACTATACTCTCCAAGAAGAAACTTCTAATTAGAAATCACCCTACAGGTAAGAGGGGGCTTAATTATTTTGAATCCTGCTCATTTTATGATGTCCCAGGATGCAACTGCTTTTCTTAAATCAGTTCATAAAGTCTCCTTCAGCTTAAATTTGGTTAAACTGGTTTTATTTAAAAAAATTCAAAAGGTGATTTCATACGCATGAAGTTAATTTTAATGCATTCTAAAGCTCTCCTAATTCATTCCAAATTTAGCAACAAAAGTAGAGCAATTCTATTTGTGAAGGCTATTTTAAAATGTAGTATAGTATATAGTATCTAAGAATATAAAATTTTAATAAAGAGTCAAAACAACTCTATTGACATTTATGTAGGTCCTGTATAATAAGTATTTTCTAACTAAACAAATAAAATATATTAGCTCTGAAGAGTTTCTCCCAGTAATTATGAAAGAAATGGAGGAAATTAAACTCCCCAGTTTTAGAGTGGGAGGAATATATTGTTCTTGGAAATTGTCCATCTTCTTCCTGCTGTTCAATTAATTCCCTACTTTCTTTAACTTTTCCTATCTTCTTTTATAATATTCATATTTTCTTCATATAAGTTATCTTGTTCTCTCTTTAGTTCTTGATCTTTCCATAATCTGTATGTTTGGGAAATGTAGACTTAAGCTTCATTAGTGGTTCCAGGTGGAGATTTTGTTGTTACTTAGAGACGCATGGTAGAATGTTATATTTAAAGACAGATGGCAACAATCATATGAACACTCCATGTGGCTGGTTCTCTGTATCCATCAATTTGCAGCTGAGGAGGCTAGTTCAAGCATCTGCAATAATTGGTAGAAGAGAAAATAAAAATGGAGAAGACTAGACATTTTCACTAATTAAAGATGTGGTTTTTATTTGCTCTGACATCAAAATATACTGAATTTGAAAGTTCTTCAGATGGCTGTGGTGTAAAGCACATCTCCAGAGAAGCAACTATTTTCCAAATACATATTGCTTATTTCTTCAGAGTAGAAATTTTAACTGGGAGCTATGACCATATACAGCCATCTTAATGCTTTATGGTTCTGGCAAATGCAACTCCCTATCATATAGGATTGCTTCACAGCTTGACTACAAATGTGATAGGTTAAAAACCAATAATATCACTCAGAGACCCTCCCTTCTAACAGTCATCATCTTCATCTTAAAATTTTGCTACTGCTGTTAGATGTATATTTCTACCCCTCAAGACCATGTGCCTTTCAAAAATTCAAGAATCTAATCCAAGCAAACAAACTTCCGTTATTTCTGAGACTTACCAAATTTCACTTCATCTTCAGAATTCTGTTCCATCTGTGAAGTCCTAACTACAAGCAAGGCCTCTCCAACAAAGCTTCTGCTCCAGTTACCAGACTCATTCCAAAAATAGGTAGGTTTCAAGAATCACTCACACTGTAAGTTGAGCGATCCTGGATCCTCCAGCCTGGAGTGCAAGAACACATATACTCACACAAAACTGTAAGGACTAATTGTAATTTGTACCAAATGTAATCTGATTGTAATACACTAAGTTTATACACAGACATATAAGCATGCATTTATACACACACACACACACACACACACACACACACACACACATGTAAGGGGTCAGTTATTGTCAATTATTTCAAAATCCTTTTTAAAAAAGGAAAAAAGCTAACTTTAAACACTGTGGCAGACACATCCAAAGGAAACCCCCAGTAAGTCATTTTAGGATGTATGGTCCACTCCTCACTTGAATAATCCCTTCCCCTTCTGTGTGGGTGGGACCTATGACTAGCTTCTTATCAATAAAATATAGCAAAGGTAATGGATGCTATTCTCCTACCTACGTTACATAATGTGACCAAGTTGATGGATGTCACTCCCATGATAACTCTTAACCAACTGAATTAATTAAGTCTCCAGGTACAATCACAGGTCCAACTGACACTTTGATTTCAATCTGGTTAGACCCTGAACAAAGGACCCAGATAACACATGCCTGAGTCCTCACACAGGAAAACTGTGAAATAATAAATATGGGATGTTTTTATCTCCTAAATGTGTGGTAATTTGTTACATAGCAATAGAAAACTAAAACATATATGTACATAAACTCATTTTGAATTATTTTATGACAACTTTCTTAATTTTAATCTTCTTAATTTAAAGATCTCCCTGCATATCAAAAGTGTTTTTAAAACACCCACATCACACACTAAGAATATTTCTGCTGTGAAAGTTTTAGAAAGTATTTTCATAATTTTATGTATTTGAGGACAAATATTCCATCTTTCTTATTATTATTCTATCCTAAGATATAACTGTTGGGTGAAGTTGCAGCCAGACAACTAATGTGATGTTATGTTTTGTGGATATTTCATTAAGTATTAATTCCTTTTGACTCACAGGGGTTTCTTTCATATTCTAGAGCTAATAGATCATTTTTTAGGTGACACATTTATTTGTGGATCTTCTGAAAGTTTATAGCCCCAGGAACTGTGTCTATATTACCTAATAGACAAAATGGCCCTGCACACACACACAAAAAATTCTAAAAATAAAAGACAAAGTTGAGAAATTCAATTTTCATTCTATTTCAATAAGGATTTAATGAAACTTTTAGCAAACTTTGGCTGAGCAAAAAATTTCCCTGATAGTTCTGTTCTTATCCTCCTTTTTTTTCATGGTCTGATTTGGTGTCCTTGGCAGATCTTTTGTGTTCCCTCTTGATCTTTGTCCTATGCAGGTTTGTACTGGAATGATAACACAGTTGCAAAGGCATTTCATTCTTTCTGAATATCATGCTCAAAAATCATCTCTCTAAGAGTTTTTATGAACAATATGCTTATAGCTCCAGCTGCTCCCAGTCCTATTAGTTAACACACAGACCTGTTCGAACATTAAAGGGACACACATCTTGTCTCCTTCAATTCTCTTAAAAATCATTGCCTCAGGGAGCCTGGGTGGCTCAGTCAGTTAAGTGTTTGACTTTTTTTTTTTTTAATTAATTTATTTTGAGACAGAGAAAGAGCAAGTGGAGGAGGGACAGAGACAGAGAGGGTGATAGAGAGAATCCCAAAAGTCTCAAACTCAGGAACCATTAAATCATGACCTGAGTCAAAGTCAGACACTTAACCAACCGACCCACCCAGGTGCCCCAAGTGTCTGACTCTTGATTTTGGCTCAGGTCATAATGTCATGTTCTCGTGAGACTGAGCCCCATGTCAGGCTGTGCACTGGAATTCTCTCTCTCCCTCTCTGTCCCTCCCCCTCCCCTTTGCTTTTGTGCTCTCTCTCTCAAAATAAATAAATAAACTTAAAAAAAAAGAGAGAGACAGAGTAGTAAAGGTATTTGAAGTACAACTTGAAGGAACAAACCATGGCAGAAGATTGCAAGAAAGTGCCAGAAGGTATTTGTTACATTCTAAAAAAGGATGGCTGGATATGTTTCTCCATATGTCATTAAGAGGCATGCATTTCTTTTGGTTTTAATACCAAGTCACATATGGAGACAAACACTGATATCATTTTGGGCAATAGAGATAAGGGGTGGCAAAACATCTCTATCAAATTTTCAAGCAAAGGTATGAATAATAGGGTCTTAAAACACCTAATTTTCTTTAAATTGCATACGCTCTTGATAAAGATTAAATATTCTACTACATCAAAAACCTTTGATAATTCTACAATAATATCAATCATTTGTCACATTATTATAATTGGCATGAAAAGGCAGGATAGTGTAATGACTAGTCAGCATGAATACTGGAATCAGATAAATGTATTAGCACCTCCGTTTACCAGTGGTGAGCCCCTTGATGAGCTGATTAAACTCTTAAAGGCTTAATTTCTTCATTGGTAAAATATAGGAAACAACACCATTTTCATGGTGAAGAATAAGTGACATATCATGTAGGGTTTTTCATAGGTCCTAGTACATAGTAAGTGTTCAATATATATTGGCAATTATTATTATATAATTCAAATATTCTATCTTTTTTAAGTTTATTTATTTATTTATTTTGAAAGAGAGAGAATGAGTGGAGGGGCAGAAAGAGAGAGGGGTGGACAGAGGATCTGAAGTGGGTTCTTCGACAACAGAAAGCCTGATGTGGGGCTCAACCTCATGAAACCGCAAGATCATGACCTGAGCCAAAGTCAGACACTTAACTGACTGAGCCACCCAGGCTCCCCTCAAATATTCCGTCTTATAGGAGAAATTACATTTTATATTTAGATACAACCTCATTCCAAAAATCATGTCATTTTCAAAATACATGCAGCATACGAAGAGGGTAAAGTGAGGAAATCATGAAGAAAAGGAAAACACAGAAACAGTAAGTTAAAGATAGTTGTGAGGTTAAAATACATGTCATAAAGTCATACAGACTTTGCTAAATATGAACCATGGATTTAACTCAGAGCTGCCTAGAAGCCAGTATGAGGAGGAAAACACAACCAGTTACATGACTTTTAAATAAACAGAAAGCTGTGTTTAAAAGAAACCCAAATAATCTGAGAAAAATGTGTCAACTCTTTAGGTCCTCATAAAAAAGGACACTATGTGAGGTGTAAACAATTTCCTCTATTACTTTTTTACAGTACAACAAATAGGAAAGAGTTTTGATTTTCTTATAATATCCCTCAAATTTGGTTACTGGAATACCATTAAAATGCAGTTTAGTGAAAACAATTTTTACAAAGTACAGCTTGGATGAATGACTTTCTGGTGAGAAACAATACACCAGTAATTAAATCTTAGTAATAACCAACTTTGGGTAGTACTTTGAAATTCATGATTATTTCTGTTTCCCAGAGCTAGGTGTAACAAGTATAGTCATCCTCATTTTACAGATATGGAAACAGGTAGACTCCAAACAGGCTCAATGATTTGCCCAGAGTTATGTAGGAGAAAAATAACAGAGTGGAGACTGTTTCTTAATCTCATGGCCCTTTCTTCTCTAATCCTGTTTCCTTTTCACAGAAGCACTGTTATGAAATGGCCAGACCATTGGCAAAGCACAGAAAGGACTCCAGCCTCTGTGTCTCGGGGACAGCAACCGTCTTCGACAGCCTTGTTTTGATGTACAAACACCAGACTGGAAAGTCTCCATGAAGCAGAGCTGTTTCTACGATAGTAAAAACTTGGAAGACTTCCCAAAGGTCATTCTTATAGTGCAAGTCACTTATAAGCCATAAGAAAATAATGATGTTTTTTATTTTCATAGCACTTTACATTTCTCAAGCACTTGCATATGATTGTAGTTTCGTAGCACCGGCCCCTTTAAGCAAATCAATGTATTCACAGCAATGACATGTGCGTCAAGCACACCTTTTGCAGAAAGCTGCAGGTGAAGCAAGAAAAAATAAAATCTGATCATGGGCATTCTGAAACGAGATCTTCTTGCACAGAAAAACCATAATTGGTGAATAGATGGCACAGAAATTACTCACATGTTGAAATAAAATAGTACATAGCGCTTTACCAGTTTGTAAGCTGATAGTTCATAGCGTATGAATGAAGAAGCGGCAGGAGCAGGCAGAGTAAAATTTTAAAGAGGAAGAAAAGCTAATAACCCGTGTTCAGACCTCAAAAGAGATAAAAGATCCCAACTGCAGCTTGAAAAGTGATACCGCTTGTTTTAAATGCAGCCCACAACGAAGGGCAAGATCGGGCTTTAGGGAAAATATTTGCTACATTCTTAAATTATGGAATATTCTGGTTTCCACAGGATGCAAATATTTGGTCTGTCAATAATTAAGTTTCTGTGTTTCTTGTGGGCAGTTGGTGCAGGGATAAGAGGTGGTGTGTGAAATTCAACAGTTACTAAAATTGAGCATCTTGGAATGAAAATGGGCTTTTAAATTTTATTATCTAATATAGTTCTGAATATGGCAATGACCTAAGGGTTATGAATATGGAAAACGTCTCATTTTGAATCTAACATTTTGATCCTAGCATCTCATCTTGTTCCCCGAAAATAACATAATCAGGTTGAAAAAATATATGCAGAGCAAAGATTAGCCAATTTTAACTAATGCTTTCTGGAAATGGCGCATAGTGGAAAAAAGGGGATTTCATCATCTGGGTGACGTGTGCCTGGTGACAGAAACCTGACTTCTCTGATTACCATAGGCTTCCATCTGGTGGCAAAGCAGGCTCCTTCTTCATCTTCTTTGGCTGAGATCTCAAACCAGTGTCTTTTGGGAAAATGTCTTGAAAATAAGCAATCCACCAAAATCATTACCTCTCAGAATAAGACAAGGTAAAAATTTTCTTTATAGTCAATCCAATAACAATGACCTTTTTTTTTTTAATTTTTAAGTTTTCAAGCAAGAAAACAGAACTGCTACTAAAATTGTGTCTGGGAATTATTCTTTTGCTATTCAGGGTGTAGGCTCAATTTAAAAAAAAGATAAGCTGAGTTTATACTTAGACAACATTTAGCAAAAAATGTACTCAGCATATAGCAATTACTCATGATAATTAGCCTTCAGTACCAGACCTCGGTCCTATATTTAATATGAGGTAATAGGAATATCATTTGTTTCCTTTTTATCATCTTCTCCTGCTTCGTTCCTTTGTTCTTTTTGTTTGCTTTATTTATGAACATAGTTATGTAGAAGTAAATTTATAGAAAATTTAATAGTTTTTAATCTAAAAATCTGGTTCCAGAGGTGATAGAAAAGTTCATTGAAACACATTTGGTTCATTTTTTTACTCAAAAATCATTTTGGCTGCCAAATATTCTTTCGACATATGATACGACTTCTTTGTCTAAATTCAGGCTCTGCTCCTATGATAACTTAAGCACGATGCCTTCCTTTTCCTGCCACTGAAACAGGTGCTGGGAATGCTTTGTATGACTGTATCCTTGTCCCCACAGCCCCTCAACTGGAATGATGAAGTGCAGGTGACAACAAAGAACTGGATGACATTCTCTAGACTTTATTTCATTGGAATCAATAGGAAACAATGGCGGTAAAGGGGAACATATTTACCCCACTTTTGGGTTCTGAGGTAAGAAAGTTAGAAGAAAACACCTCCTTCATTTAAAAGGATTGAAGGAGGTAAGTGACGTCAAGGAAGAGTTAGTTTCTATTAGAAACATAGAAATAGTTCATGTTAGATGTCTTGAGGCCAAGGGATAAGTGAACACCCTCTCAGAAGACTTTGATCAGAACTACCAGTCACTGAAGGACCTCTTCCCTCTTAACAGTGAAGCAGTATTGCAGTCTAGGAAGAGGCAAATCCTCTGGGGTGGGAAGCCAGGATTTACCTCTTTCCTTATTGAGCATGGTATGGTGGCTGAAGAACTTACATCACCAAAGTGGTGAAAGAACTAAATCATTGCAGAATGATCTACTATGGTATTAACATACATATTATTTTCACTAATACAGGGTGCTCAAAACAATGAGTGTTACTGTTTCCTTCGCTGTCTCCCAAAAGTTACCAAAACTTGCCCCTCTGCTCTGAGTTCCACTATCTCAGAGAATCTGATATTTGAAAGTAAAATCTTCTGTGCATAAGGAATAACCCCTCGCCCTGGGCTTAATTTTAGGTGAAGACCCTTGGAGTGAACAGGGATAAAAGGCTGGTGCTGGTACTAGAGACCAGTGAAAGAGAAGTTGTCCTAAACAGGGTAGGGTCTAGGGACTTGGGGAGGTAACATACATACAGAGATTATCTCTGATGGATTATCCTTATGGAATACTGATGGAGGCCAAACACTGATCAGCAAAGGTTTTCAGTGACCAGGCCTATGGTCCATGGACAGGATCTCTAGGGAATGCACTTCTGAGCCTACAGAGAGCATCAGTGCTCTCTGAAGGGAAAAATGGAAAGTAGCTCTTGCAGAAAGAGGAGCTATAAGAACTGGGAGGGCCATTCCACCTCCCACATCTTTCTATATGCACACAAGCATCCTTCTTTTCCCCCTCCAAATTTGGAATCCAAGGAGTGAGAAGACACTAAAACATATGACTGAGATTTAATTTCTCACCTCCACAGAGAGTAGGGGCATAGAGATTTTATTTGACTTAAAAAATTAAACCAAAATAACATTTCTTGTGCTGATGTGTGAGGAGGAAATACTTACCTATTACACATATAAAAAGTCCCTGCAAGTTATTTATGTTGGTTATTATTTTAACTCCTCTCAATCTCCCCAGGTTGCTATCAAACCAGGAGGTACTGAAAGTCTACATGTGCCAGTAACAGTGCATATATTATGTGATTTAATCCTCCCAACTTCCCTAAATAAGTAGCATCTCCCCCATTTTTTGAATTGAAAAAAGAGCGCAGACAGATTAAGGAACATGACCAAGACCACACAGATGGTAGGATGCTAACTGGGCTTTAAGTCTAAGGTTGCCTAACGCCAAAATTCATGCTCTTTTATTTTGCTAGGCTGCTACAAGAAGAGTATGTGAAAGCATTTTTTAATGCATAAAATGGTACATAAATGCAAGCATCATTATTATGTTAAAGGCTCTGGGGATCAGAGAGCAGAGGCACAGTATTCTCAAAGCTTTTCTCACTTCCAGGAATAACAAAGGTACCTGTACTTTTGAAGCACATAACTTTGGGAGTAGGATGTAAAGAAATTATATCTCTGTCTTAAAATATTATCACATAATGGTCAAATGTCAGGCATTCGGGTAGGCTGTCATTAAAGTCGTTTCAAATCTTTTTTAAATTTAGTTTATTTATTTATTTATTTATTTTTGAGAGAGAGCATGAGAGGAAGAGGGGCAGAGAGAGGGAGAGAGAGAATCCCAAAAAAGCTCCATGCTTTCAGTGCAGAGCCCAACATGGGGCTCAAACCCATGAACCATGAGATCATGACCTGAGCTGAAATCAAGAGTCAGATGCTTAACTGACTGAGCCACCCAGGTGCCTTTCAATTCTCTTTTTAAAAGTGATTAGATCAGAGACAGTAATAGAACCAAGGTTATGTAAAATTAAATTCACCAGTAAAAATCACTTTCCAACCTAAGCTAAAGGAAAAAAAAATAGGAAAAACCACTCACTTCTGATTGGAAGAAAGTGCGTGGAAATGTGCATTGATTGATCCTCATGGGGAATACACACAAGATCTATCATTGTTCTCACTTCCATCCTGAAAAGACAGTTCTGACTTCAGAAAGGTTCATGAAATTGACACAACCTCAGTGAAAGTAAATCTGAGTCTCCGAGAGGGATTCAAAATTGTGTTCCACTTAAGTCTGGAAGTTAAAATTTGGTGTTAGTTAAAACCAAATTTTTATAATAAATGAATGTTACTGTGTTAATATTTTATTAACTCAAGTTATTTTCATTACTTAACAGATGATTAAAAGCCTACAGTGTGCCAGAAGGGAGGCGGAGAGAGAGGGAAGGGGATCGAATAAGGACAAGACTGAGACCCAGACAAGAAGGAGGAAGTCCGAGGAACATATTCCCAGATCATTCCAGAGAAGAAGCCCACGTGGTCAAGACACAGTGTTTTACGATCCAACTTTCACCAACAAAGGTTCTGGAACTAGTTAGCATTATGATTTATAATTAAGAAGGTAGAAGAAAGCAACCAGATGATAGCTGCATACTTGATTGTCAAGTAAGAAATAGTTGATTAACACGAGATCTGTAAATATACACTAACCCCAAGCAGAAAGATGGTCCACTCTCAGGAGAACTGGTCCAGCTAGTCAAATAATACATAGTTAAGGTCAGGACTCCAGTTCTAGAGAGGAGGGGACACCAGAGAAGGACACTACTTAGAATGAGTGAGATGGGAACATGGGTCAATACCCAGACCTGGGACTGGACCAAAACAGTGAGAAGAGGAAAACAGGTGAGGATGTTTGATCTTCTGACCTACTCATACACCCAGAGTTCTTCCCTTGTGTACCAGATCCCAAGTCTATGGGTAGAAAAAAACTTACTGGAGTAGAGAAGGGAGCATGGTACAGGGATAAAGAAATTGAAATCAAGAACCCAGTGGTCATTACTAGAACACTAGATTTATTCCAATCTCCAATCAGCCATGGAGAAGATGGAAGAAGATAGAGAAAAGAGAGCCTTGGTGAAGGTGTGGATGTCATGCACAAGGTCTGTGAAAATTCCTTCACTTTTCCAGGGAGAGTGAGTCTATGCCAGAAGCCATCAGAGGGTCAGCTTGGAATAGCTGGAAAAGACAGAAGTTGAAAAGAAACATATTACACTGAGTAAAATAAATACATTTTAAACCATCTCATCTCCCTTTCAGAAATTGCTCATGTTAGATCCTATATTCATTTAAACTAAACTTCATCGTTTCCTCCCATTCAAATGCAAAAGTATGAAAAGAGTTAAAGGCAACCACTCACAAGTGCTGTGTCATTGAGCAGGTGTAACAGAATGAGCTCAGAGTTAGCTAAGAGAACGGAAGGGTAAGAGGCTTCTTGCAGAAGCAGAGGTCAAAAACCATGTCTATGGCTCAGACTCTTCAGGCCACTTGTCAAGGTCTGTCCATTACCAAGACTCCTCCCTGCCCTCTGTCTCGTCTAAAATGGATTAGCATCTTCAGGGCATTATTATGCCCTTTTTACTTTTTTATCACGTTAACTTTCTTCCACAAAAGAAAACTCTTGCTGACATAAATGTTTGATTAGAAGCTTTCATATATTCCAATATAAAATGTTCCCTCTCAACTGGGGCTCATGAAATATATATCAAACAAGTTCTTTATGCAGCATAAAACAAATTTCAGTACTCCTTTTCAAGTAAAATAATAACTGTGTTAGACTACTCCTAATTCCTATAATTGGTTTCCAGAGGTAATTATTATAGCCCATGGATACACATGCAAATTCAATTTTTCAATAAATCTAACCTACCCTAAACTCTAAAGACCAAGGTTAATAACTTCTTTTGGCTTTTACCCCAATTGTCTTACTAGGAGACATTTGACTGATGCGTTTTTCAATCACCTTACTTGTAAAGTTTTGCAAAACAATTCTTCATGATCCATTTTATTAATAATAACCCTAGTTTCTAATTACACTAAAATTTTCTTAGCATACATGGTTCAGACCCCAGATGTTACTTCTTTTATATCTGTATTCATTGTTAGATAATCTCATCCAATATCAAAACTTTAAACATTATCTGTGGGAATATAACTGGGTGTTTGTATTTCTATCCAAGATCCATTCCTGAACTTCAGATTCATATATCCAATCATCACCATCCCTGGTGGTCTAGTGGTTAGGATTCAGTGCTCTCATATATATCCAATCATCTACATAATATCACCATTTGAGATACCTCAAGCTTAACATTCCAAAACTAAACTCCTGATCTTCTCTCCAAAAACTTTCCTTTTCCACATTATTCTCCAATTTAGCAAATGGTAACTTCATATTCCAGTTCAGGCCAAAATCCTTGGGGACATCCTTGACCCACGGCTCCTCTCTTTCTCCATCACACCATATGCAATCCACCACCATATTCTGCCAACTCTTACTTGGAAATATCTCCATAACCTGATGCTTTCCCTCAATTCCACAATAAATCCACACCCCAACATTTCTTCGTGAGTTGCAATAACCTCTTAACTAGTATTCTTGCTTCTGCTGTTGCTTCCATTCAGTCTACACCCTACAAGGCAGACAGAGTAAACCTCCTCGTGTAAGTCAAGTCACACCATTCATCAGTTCAAAATACTCTAGCGGCTCTTGATCACTTTCAGAGTTAAATTTAAAGTCAAACTGTGGTCAATATGCTCTGCGTGATACGGTGCCTCACTACTGCTCTTATTTCATCTACTTCTACTTTCCTCCTTTTTCACTCTGCTTCAGCCACTGGTATCCCTGACCAAACTGAGCATACTCCAACTGCAAGGCTTTTGTACTGGCTGTCCTCTGCCTCATTTTGTTTAATCCTCAAAATAATCCTATGGGGTACTAAAAATCACCCACGCTTTCCTTAAGTTATTTAGATAAACAAATTCTCAGGTCTCCTCAAGGAGTAGGACCCAGAAATCTATGCAGGGGATTGTGATGTGTGCTAAAGTTTGAGAACCACTGTCACGTCTGGAGACATTTTTGGTTGTTACAACTTGGGATGGAGGAGAAAAATGCTACTAGCATCTAGTGATAGAGACCAGGGATGTAATGCAGAGGACAGGCCCCAGAATAAAGATGATCTAGTCCAAAATGTCAATATTGCCAAGGTTGCAGAACACAGTTGTAGCACCTAGACAAAAATTTCTCAATCTTTTTTCATTATCATCTACCTAAGGACCTTCTTAGATATTTTTCCCTTACTAACCCCCCTGATTAAATTTTAGTGCCGCAGATATACCATATATCTGTTTGTTTTGTAGTCCCTTGGAGGACAACACAAACTTGTAATATATATAAATATCTTTCATGCTCCCAAAACCCATTTTACTCTGGGTTAGAGTATATGCTATAGATCAATAACTAGCATATCCTGAGCAGACAAGCATAGTCCTATGTGAATAAATAGCTTATCTACCAAAAAAAGCTGTAGCATCTGGCAAAGACATACTAGCAAGAAATGGGGACATGGATTTGAATAGTTAGGGTGTAGGACTGGGGAGGTGAGGTTTATTGGTACGGGAGTACTCTCCCTTGATATTATTATGTCCCTAGAGACTCGATATGATGATAGCCTGCAGTCACCAAAAGTGAGATGCAGAACTGCCTTGGCAAAGTAATAAGGAAAAGATCAGAAGGAATGGAGGGGTAAGCAAGTCAGAATGAAATCAGAAGGCCAACATCTATGTTTTTTGGGAAGGTCTGAATGACATTTCCTTCACTAAAAAATAAGGAATGTACTAGTAAGGGAATACCAACATCCTCCCAAAATTTATAGAATTTTGTGACCTGGAATGTGGGAGGTGTCAAGAGGGAAGAATCCATTATGACTATTTTTGGCAACTGGATTGTGTCATTCCCTCAGAAAAGAAACACAAACAAAGGAATGTTTGAGAATAAAGATAATTAATTCATCTTGGGATTTGATAGTTTTGAGGAATCAATGACACCTTCACCTAGGTTTTAAAGGACAGCGTCATCTGACAAAGCCACTACATTCCAGCAGAGAGCCTTGGCATGAGTGGGGCTCACCAAGATGTGTGAGTGGATTGCCACCCCCTGCGCATTTGAAAAGCTGAACTCTGAGTCAAAGAGCATTCTTTTTGAGCCTTATGGTCTAATGAAATTTGCCTCATTAGGCTTTGGGCTTGCTTGGGACCCATCATTCCTTTCTTCTGTTGAGTGATAAACTGAGCCATATTCATATGGCAAGAGTTTATTTTACAAAAAAACAGTTTAAATCCAATATCACTAAACTGGAAGTGGTTAGGACTGCTCCACCAACAGGAGCTAGCAGAAAATGTTGTATAGAGAAGATAAAGAAACAAAGCAAAGCAAGAAAATTATTTAACTGGCTACAGCTTAAGCAGTTGCCTTATTTGGGAAAGTCTAGTTGGCTGCTTGTAACTGGTTGTCTTTAGGTTGCAGTTTCTTAAACATGAGGTGTTCCAGGTTTAGGTTTTGGTTTGCTTATGTAAGCTACTAAGGCATTAAAACCACCTCAGGGCAATAGCTTCCTTCTAAAATTAATTTAACACTTCTTTCCTACTTCTCCCTTTTGGAACAGGAATGTCTATCCTATGTCTGTCCCACCAGTATATTCTGGAAGCATGTAACTTGTGTGGTTTCAAAGGTCCACAGCAGGAGAATAAATTTGCTCAAGAAAAAGCATATCTCAAGTCATATCTAAGTCTTCCCATAGCTAATTTAGACAAAATTTAAATAAGACTTCAGACTTTAGACATCAGAGTTGATGCTGGAACATGTTAAGATCTGGGGGGGGGGGGTGGGGAATGAAATAAATATTTTGTATGTGAGGTCACACATTTGGGACATCCAGGGACAGAATGCTGTAGAATGATTCTGACCCCCCTCAACAAAAAAAATTCATATGTTGAAACCTAAACCCCTATGTGATGGTGTTTGGAGATCTGGGGTGCTGGGGAGGTTATGAGGTCATGAGGAAGGTGCTGTCAAGTATGATTCTGTTTCTCTGTCTGAGAGCTTTTTCAAGTACCACAAGAGCTGGTTCAATTTACTTGTAAGGTAGCCCAAGACACCAGGTAACCCTACACCAATGAGGGATGAGGGTTGATAGACAAATAACCCAGTTTCCTCTTCCATTGGTGAGACAATACTGAAGTCCTTCATGGTTTTTCAGAAGAGCCCCAGAGGAACTGAATCCCAGGTGTCCACACTGGTAACCCACTCACTCATGCTTGCTTCATTGGCTTTCTCCTTTTGCTCTCTTAATTTCCCCACACCTTCTTGTGTGCTTTCTGGGATCAACTCCCAAATGTAACACATGTAATTATTTCCTTTTCTCAGGCTCTGATTTTGGGTCAACCTAATCTAAAAAAGTGTCCTTCCACCCTTAATAAAACTTAAGTATTTGGGAGGAGCCAAGATGGCAGAACGGCATGGAAGTTTTTTGTGTGTCTCATGTCTGTGAAATACAGCCAGACCAACACTAAACCATCCTACACACCTAGAAAACTGATTGGAGGATTAACACAACAATTTGCACAACCTGAACCACAGAATTCAGCAGGTATGTGGCGCAGAGAGGTGAACGTGGGGAGAGAGAAGCTGGCAGTGGCAGGTAGCTGCCTTTGCAGGCGGAGAGAGGACGGAGACTGGGCGGAGGACAATACGGGAGAAGCACCCCTCCCCAAAAGCAGCTGGAGAGAAAGTGGAAAGTTGGAAACAGCCGCAGGGACTAAACTAAAAAGGGAGAAAGGAGAAAGGAGAGGGTTTAAATTCCAAGACTGTAAACAAGGGGAGCGCAAAGTCTGCAGCTCCGCAGCTCGATACCTGGCAGTGCTCTGGTGGGAAGGGCGAATCCCCAGGAGCAGAGTGGGGTCTGGGAGGTTCTCGAGCCGCACGGGGAAAAGAAGTTCCACTGCTGGAAGGGCATTTCGTAGAGACTGTAGCCACCTGGTCCCAGTAGACCCCAGAAAACGGCCACATTCGCTGGTGCTGGAACAAGGTCGTTAAGTGTGAAGCCTGGTGCCAGATGCGCGTTGTGATTTTCCATAATCCCTGAAAAGCTGCTGCTACAATATCTCATGAACTTTTTCTGGGGCAGGCTGCCACCTGGCCGCAGTCTCAATGGCAGCAGCAGGGTCCAGCAGGCATTCCTAGGTGCAGCCTGCATTCGGCCATTGCTTGGTGAGACCCTCCCACAGAGGGGCGGAACGGGTCAAAGCCGCAGTCCTTCAGAAGTAGGGGGCCGGGAAAAATAGCCGCATCTAAGACAAGACTCAGGAGAGGGGTACTACCTGGGGCTTGGTCACGGATAGTGAAGAAGCGGGGTGTGGACAAAAGCTGAAGACAGAGGACGGGTGCACAATTGTTGATCTGAGAGAAAGGAGTTCCCATACTAGAGACTGGGCACTGGGTGACGACATTTTCACCATTCCTGCACATGCGCATACGCACCTACAAGCTCTGCAGCAGTCCACCCCAGTGGGCTAGCAGCGCCATCTAGTGGAGAACGGAGCTGTTACACTGAGACCCGCCCAAGTGGGCCAACCTTGCTCTTCAAGAACACAAGTCTCACCGCCTACTTAGTTTATGGACTATAAAGCTCTACATAGTCTGACTTCTAGGGGAAAACGAAGTAATTTCAGTCCTATTTCAATCCATTAGCAGGTCCATCTATTCAATTTTTCTTATTTTTTTTCTCTTTTTTTTCTCTTTTACACTATTCTTTTTCTTCAATACATAAAAATTCATTTGTATTTTCAATTTTTATTAAAAAATATTTTAAATTTTTTTACTATATTTTTAAATTTTGTGTAATATTTTTCAAATTCTATCTTACTTCCATCATTCTATTTTAGTCTACTTCAGTGTATTTACCTTTTCAAATGTTCAAACGATTTCCTTGTTTTCTTTTTTCTTTTTCTTTTTTTTCTTTTTTGTTTCTTTTGTTTTTCCTGAGTGCAGAAAGTGAAAAACATCATTTTTACTTTCAATTTCTATTAAAAATATTTTTCTTTAATTTTTTCACTATATTATTTGCTTTTATGTAATTTTTTTAAAATTCTATTTTACTTCCATCATTTTATTTTAGTCTACTACACTGTATTCACTTTTTCAAATTTTCAAAGGATTTCTTTTTTTTCTTTTTTATTTTGCATTTCTTTTCTTTTTCTTGAATACAGAAAGAAAAAAATTCACTTTTATTTTTAATTTTTATTAAAAATATTTTTCTTTACTTTTTTTTCTGCTATATTCTTTACTTTTGTGTAAATTTTTTTCAAATTCTATTTTACTCCTATCATCTCATTTTAGTCTACTTTAGTGTATTTGTTTTTTCAAATTCTCAAATGACTTCCTTTCCCCCCTTTTTCTCTCTAATCTGTCAAACTACTTTCAACACCCAGACCAAAATACATCTAGAATCTAGCATCATTTATTAGATTTGTATGTGTGTGTGTGTGTGTGTGTTTTAAGTTTTTTAATTCTAATATTTTTTAATTTTAATATTTTTTAATTTTTATTTTTCTACCTCATTAATTCCTTTTCCCCCTTCAAAATGACAAAACAAAGGAATTCACCCCAAAAGAAAGAGCATGAAGAAACGACAGCCAGGGATTTAACCAACGCAGATACAAGCAAGATGTCTGAACCAGAATTTAGAATCACGATAATAAGAATACTAGCTGGAGTCAAAAATAGTTTAGAATCCCTTTCTGCAGAGATAAAAAAAAAGTAAAAATAGTAAAAATGAGGTTAAAAATGCTATAACTGAGCTGCAATCACGGATGTATGCAGCGGCGGCAAGGATGGATGAGGCAGAACAGAGAATCAGCGATATAGAGGACAAACTTATAGAGAATAATGAACCAGAAGAAAAGAGGGAAATTAAGGCAAAAGAGCACGATTTAAGAATTAGAGAAATCAGGGGCGCCTGGGTGGCGCAGTCGGTTAAGCGTCCGACTTCAGCCAGGTCACGATCTCGCAGTCTGGGAGTTCGAGCCCTGCATCAGGCTCTGGGCTGATGGCTCAGAGCCTGGAGCCTGTTTCTGATTCTGTGTCTCCCTCTCTCTCTGCCCCTCCCCCGTTCATGCTCTGTCTCTCTCTGTCCCAAAAATAAATAAACGTTGAAAAACAAATTTTTTTGAAAAAAAAAAAGAAAAAAAGAATTAGAGAAATCAGTGACTCATTAAAAAGGAACAACATCAGAATCATAGGGGTCCCAGAAGAGGAAGAGAGAGAAATAGGGGTAGAAGGGTTATGTGAGCAAATCACAGTGGAAAACTTTCCTAACCTGGGGAAAGACACAGACATCAAAATCCAGGAAGCACAGAAGACCCCCATTAGATTCAACAAAAACTGACCATCAACAAGGCATATCATAGTCAAATTCACAAAATACTCAGGCAAGGAGAGAATCATGAAAGCAGCAAAGGAAAAAAAGTCCCTAACCTACAAGGGAAGACAGATCAGGTTTGCAGCAGACCTATCCACAGAAACTTGGCAGGCCAGAAAGGAGTGGCAGGATATATTCAATGTGCTGAATCAGAAAAATATACAGCCAAGAATTCTTTATCCAGCAAGGCTGTCATTCAAAATAGGAGAGATTAAAAGTTTCCCAGACAAACAAAAATTAAAGGAGTTTGTGACCACTAAATCAGCCTTGCAAGAAATTTTATGGGGGACTCTCTGAGGGGTGAAAAGATGAAAAAAAATAAAAATAAAAAACAAATAAATAAAGACCAAAAGCAACAAATGTTAGAAAGTACCAGAAAACACCACCAGAAACTCCAACTCTACAAGCAACATAATGGCAATAAATTCATATCTTTCAGTACTCACTCTAAATGTCAATGGACTCAATGCTCCAATCAAAAGACGTAGGGTTACAGAATGGATAAGAAAACAAGATCCATCTACATGCTGTTGACAAGAGACCCACTTTAGACCTAAAGACACCTTCACATTGAAAGTAAGGGGATGGAGAACCATCTATCATGCTAATGGTCAACAAAAGAAAGCCAGAGTAGCCTTACTTATATCAGACAATCTAGACTTTAAAATAAAGACTGTATCAAGAGATGCAGAAGGGCATTATATCATAATCAAGGGGTCTATCCACAAAGAAGACCTAACAATTGTAAACATTTATGCACCAAATGTGATGGCACCCAAATATATAAATCAATTAATCACAAATGTAAAGAAACTCATTGATAGTAATACCATAATAGCAGGAGACTTCAACACCCCACTCACAGCAATGGACAGATCATCTAATCAAAAAATCAATAAAGAAACAATGGCTTTGAATGACACACTGGACCAGATGGACTTAACAGATATATTCAGAACATTTCATCCTAAAGCAGCAGAATATACATTTTTCTCCAGTGCACATGGAACGTTCTCCAGAATAGACCATATACTGGGACACAAATCAACCCTAATTAAGTACAAAAAGATAGAGGTCATACCATGCATATTTTCAGATCACAATGCTATGAAACTCGAAATCAACCACAAGAAAAAATTTGGAAAGGTAAAAAATACTGGAAACTGAAGAACATCCTACTAAAGAATGAATGGGCTAATCAAGAAGTTAAAGATAAAATTAAAAAGGTAAAATTTAAAAGATAAAGTTAAAGATAAAATTAAAAATTATATGGAAGTCAATGAAAATGTTAACACCAGGGACACCTGAGTGGCTCAGTCGGTTGAGTGTCTGACTTCAGCTCAGGTCATGATCTTGCAGTTCGTGAGTTCGAACCCTGCATTGGGTTCTGTGCTGAAAGCTCAGAGCCTGGAGCCTGCTTCAGATTCTGTGTCTCTCTCTCTCTGCCCCTTCCCACTCATGCTCTGTCTCTCTCTGTCTCTCAAAAATGAATAAACATTAAAAAAAAGAAAAGAAAAGAAAAGAAAAGAAAATGATAACACCACAACCCAAAACCCCTGGGACGCAGCAAAGGTGGTCATAAGAGGAAAGTATATAGCAATCCAGGCCTTCCTAAAGAAAGTATCTATCTAAGATACACAACCTAACCTTATGCCTTAAGGAGCTGGAAAAAGAACAGCAAATACAACCCCAAACCAGCAGAAGACAGGAAATAATAAAGATTAGAGCAGAAATTAATGCTATCAAAACCAAAAACACAGTAGAACAAACCAGAAGCTGGTTCTTTGAAATAATTAACAAAATTGATAAACCACTAGCCAGTTTGATCAAAAAGAAAAAGGAAAGGACCCAAATAAATAAAATCAAGAATGAAAGAGGAGAGATCACAACCAACCCAACAAAAATAAAAACAATAATAAGAGAATATTATGAGCAATTATATGCCAATAAAATGGACAATCTGGAAGAAATGGACAAATTCCTAGAAATATATGCACTACCAAAACTGAAACAGAAAGAAATAGAAAATTTGAACAGACCCATAACCAGTAAGGAAATCGAATTAGTAATCAAAAATCTGCCAAAAAACAAGAGTCCAGGGCCAGATGGCTTTCCAGGGGAATTCTACCAAACATTTATGGAAGAGTTAACATGTATGCTCTTGAAGCTGTGCCAAAAAATAGAAACCAAAGGAAAATTTCCAAACTCTTTCTATGAAGCCAGCATTACCTCGATTCCAAAACCAGAGACCCCACTAAAAAGGGGAACTATAGAACAATTTCCCTGATGAACATGGATGTAAAAATCCTCAACAAGATATTAGCCAACTGGTTCCAACAATACATTAAAAGAATTATTCACCATGACCAAGTGGGATTTATACCTGGGATGCAGAGCTAGTTCAATATCCACAAAACAATTAATGTGATTCATCACATCAATAAAAGAAAGGACAAAAACCATATGATCTTCTCAATAGATGCAGACAAGGCATTTGACAAAATACAGCATCCTTTCTTGATAAAAACCCTCAAGAAAGTAGGGACAGAAAGAGCATACCTCGAGATCATAAAAGCCATATATGAACGACCCAATGCTAATATCATCCTCAATGGGGAGAAACTGAGAGCTTTCCCCCTAAGGTCAGGAGTAAGACAGGGATGTTCACTCTCGCTACTGTTATTCAACATAGTATTGGAAGTCTTAGCCTCTGCAATCAGACAACACAAAGAAATAAAAGGCATCCAAATTGGCCAGAAGGAGGCCAAACTTTTACTCTTCGCAGATGACATAATACTGTATATGGAAAACCCAAAATATTCCACCAAAAAAACTGCTATAATTGATTCATGAATTCAGCAAAGTTGCAGGATATAAAATCAACGCACAGAAATCAGTTGCATTCCTATACACCAATGAAGTGACAGAAAGAAAATGAAGTGACAGAGAAATCAAAGAATCAATCCCATTTACAGTTGCACAAAATATCATAAAATACCTAGGAATAAATCTAACCAAAGAGGTGAAAAATCTATACACTGAAAACTATAGAAAGCTTATGAAAGAAATTGAAGAAAACACAAATGGAAAAAGATTCCATGCTCCTGGATAGGAAGAACAAATATTATTAAAATATTGATAATACCCAAAGCAATCTACATATTCAATGCAATCCCTATCAGAATAACACCAACATGCTTCACAGAGCTAGAACAAATAATCCTAAAATTTGTATGGAACCAGAAAAGACCCCAAATAGACAAAGCGATCTTGAAAGAGAAAACCAAAGCTGGAGGCATCACAATCCTGGACTTCAAGCTGTACTACAAAGCTGTAATCATCAAGACAGTATGGTACTGGCACAAGAATAGACACTTAGATCAATGGAACAGAATGGAGAACCCAGAAATGGACCCACAAACGTATGGCCAACTAATCTTTGACAAAGCAGGAAAGAATATCCAATGGAACAAAGACAGTCCCTTCAGGAAGTGGTGCTGAGAAAAAATGGACAGTGACATGCAGAAAAAATGAACTTGGACCACTTTCTTACACCATGCACAAAAATAAACTCAAAATGGATGAAAGACCTAAATGTAAGACAAGAAGCCATCAAAATCCTTGAGGAGAAAGCAGGCAAAAATCTCTTTGATCTTGGCCACAGCAACTTCTTACTTAACACGTTTCCAGAGGCAAGGGAAACAAAAGCAAGAATGAACTACTGGGACCTCAAAATAAAAAGCTTCTGCACAGCAAAGGAAACAATCAGCAAAACTAAAAGGCAACCAACAGAATAGGAGAAGATATTTGCAAACGACATATCAGATGAAGGGTTAGTATCCAAAATCTCTAAAGAACTTATCAAACTCAACACCCAGAAAACAAATAATCCATTGAAGAAATGGGCAAAAGGCATGAATAGACATTTCTCCAAAGAAGACATCCAGATGGCCAACCGACACATGAAAAAATGTTCAACATCACTCATCGTCAGGCAAATACAAATCAAAACCACAATAAGATACCACCTTACACCCATCAGAATGGCTAACATTAACAACCCAGGCAACAACAGATGTTAGCGAGGATGCAGAGATAGAGGATCTCTTTTGCATTGTTGGGAATGCAAGCTGGTGCAGCCACTCTGGAGAACAGTATGGAGGTTCCTCGAAAAACTAAAAATAGAACTACCCTACACCCATAAATTGCACTACTAGGCATTATCCAAGGGATACAGGTGTGCTGTTTTGAAGGGACACATGCACTCCCATGTTTATAGCAGCACTATAAACAATAGCCAAAGTATGGAAAGAGCCCGAATGTCCATCGACGGATGAATGGATACAGAAGATGTGGTATATATATACAATGGAGTATTACTCGGCAATCAAAAAGAATGAAACCTTGCCATTTGCAACTACATGGATGGAACTGGAGGGTATTATGCTAAGTGAAATTAGTCAGTCAGAGAAAGACAAAAATCATATGACTTCACTCATATGAGGATTTTAAGAGATAAAACAGATGAACATAAGGGAAGGGAAACAAAAATAATATAAAAACAGGGAGGGGGACAAAACAGAAGAGACTCATAAATATGGAGAACAAACTGAGGGTTACTGGAGGGGTTGTGGGAGGGGGGATGGGCTAAATGGGTAAGGGGCACTAAGGAATCTACTCCTGAAATCATCGTTGCAGTATATGCTAACTAATTTGAATGTAAATTTAAAAAACAATAAAACAAGTTAATAAAAAAAACTTAAGTATTTTTTAGGACTAGAAGTTAGAGTTAAGAAAATTCATCTGGGAAAGATTCAGAAATATGTAGTCTTGATACAGTACCTAAAAGGAGATAGCTTTAGTGAAAGTTTCATAGACATCTTTATGCAGATGCTTACTTAAAGACAATCTCCATCCTTTTCAGTTATAGGGATCTTGATCTCTGACTTTTGGCCTTTGAATTTGTCAAGTCAAGCCACTGCCATGCTTTGGGAAACCAGAAGATGCATCTTGCTTTCTGCAGGTCTTTTCAGAGGTGTGTCATTTTCTATGGTGTGTGTCATTGCTCTAATATGCTTTTCCCAATCGATGGAAAATGGAGACCATTTTAAAGTTTCATTAGCTTCACGATGCCTTATCCTGTTCGTCATCCTGCTCGCCTGCTATTAGAGGGCAATTACTTGATGAGCTCTCTTAGAAGAATGAAAATGCTAAATGATGTTCACTTAGTGGCAACTTAAAAATCTGATCTCATTTCTGATCCAGAGTTCCTGCTACAGAAGAAACTCAGTAAAAGGTTGGAGGCACTTCATCAAGATGGACACAAGCTAGTTCCTACTGGAACAGAATATGGTTTAAAAAAAAATCCTAGTGCATCTTTCTCTCAAAAATTTTTGTTCAAATGAGTGACCTTCATCTATTTCCACGTTATTTGAATCACCTTCCAATGTGAAAGTGGCAGGATTTCTCTTCACAAATTAAAATGGCTAAAACATGTCTTCATTCTGTCCCTACTTCAAATAGGCTTACTCTTAGGTTTTTTAATGCCCTGTTTACAACTCATCATTTTGGCTTTTATATGACTTTGTGTGGCTTCTCCAGAGTACTGTCCACAGTTTCTGTCATGAATTTGCATCCCTTTCTCTTTTAAAACATTATAAATAAATAGAAATAGCAATGTCAAATGACAACAGAGGAGTCAAACTGAAAACTCTAAGAAGACTCCTCAGAATCCACTCAGCTAGAATGAAAAAACATTGCTCCACCAAGTTAAGATGCTGTGAACCATTAACATGTTTAAACTTTGGTAAAACCTATTTCAGAATTTGCTGCTTGCTTAAACTTTCCTGGGAGACTCAGAAAAATAAAAAGAACACACACAATGAATAGCCACCCCTGTTGAGAAATAGGTATTATACACCCAGAAAAGGAAATAAGGTTGGACCCACATAACAAATGTTATGTACAAGGTGTAAGTTACCAATAGGCAGACTTCCTTATGGACAGAGCAAATTCCACACAAAGAAGAGGAATTATATTAACTACACACCCATCCAACCTGTCTGCTCCTCCCAGAATTTCCAGTCAAGGAAATACAAGAAGGATAACACCATCTGGGAAAGGATTTCTGAACCAGAGTCTCATTCAGAATGTTATTACTTTTTAAGGCAGTGATCCAAAAATTGAGTGTTACAGTAGACTAGTGATTATACGAGCAGCTCAAGCCAAGCTAGAGGGGAGGAAGTGATCGCACATCTGCTCTGACTTTAATGCCAGCCTCTGTTCCTGACACTAAGACCTCAGAGAGCAGAGAGTGGGAGTGCTTAAACTGGGTACCATATAAATTAATCAGAGTCAAACTAGTTACAGATAAACTCATCCAACCTGATACACCTCCATTGTATTAGGAAATAAAGAATATAAATAAATTAGTTGTGGAGTTGTGTTCTGTAAAATATTTCATTTACCTTTATGAGTCCTTAATATTTTAAATATTGCATAGATATTGTATAGATACCAACTCATTTGAAAAACATAGTTTCCTCTACTAGATAAGTGTGCTGCAATCGTTGGTTAAAGAGGAAAAAAGTTGTGAGTCATGTTTCTTTACGAGAATGACCCAAAGGAGAGCCTCTTACCTTGCTGTTCCTTAGTGTATAACCATGAAAAAATTGCTTTACCTCTCTATGTCTCAGATGCTTTATTTTTAAGGAAAAGAGATTGTCCTAGATCAATTGTAATGGAACTTCCAGCTCTAACATTCAGTGATCATTCAATGATCACAAATTTTTCTATGTTGACATCAGATTCAGGTTATTTCATTTTATTCCAAGTCAGAGGCAAGAAAACTGAGAACATAGAATTAAATGTTCACCCATAAGTACTCTGCCCAGGATCCTTTCTATTTGGTTTTGATAGAGAACAAACCATTCAGATTTTCCAGTTAGTTATAATTCAAGAGAGGTATAACTGATAGCTGTATTTGTGTCACTCTGTGCTCAGCATCCTACAAACTGCTTGGCATATGTTGGCTCATCTGATCTGCATGACAACCCTGAGGAAATCAAATCAGAAAAATAAAAACTTATCCATTTTCTCAGCTTTAGAAAGTAAAGTGACTGAGGTAAGAATGATTGACTCAAAGCCCATACTCTTCAGCACTGCGTTATAGAGACTTAATTAAAGAAAAGAAGAACTAAAAACACACTTTCAGTAGGAAAACCCAGAAGTGTGTTTGCAAAGGTATGTGTTGGCATTTCCTAAGTAGCCAGGAAGTACTAATAGTTGTGCAGCAAAATCAAGACAGACATACATGAGATGAACTACTAAATATTTTTCTCTCAATTAACAAAGTATAAAATTATAAACAATACATTTGAAAGAGTCACTTAAGATACGAATTATTTGAAAAGACAAACAGTTCTACCTGGTACATTAAAATTGATTTTGAGTTCATAATAACTTCAGGAATACATATTTGTATTAATTCATCTCAGATTTTCTTTGAGAATGATAAGATCGGGCAATAATGAGTCAAGTTTAGATCAGGCAATATTGCAATAGGTACAAATATTGAATCATTATATTATATGCCTGAAGCTGTAGTAATGTCACATGTCAATTGAGTCTCAATTTTTTTTTAAAAGGATCAGAGGGGTACCTGGGTGACTCAGTCGGTTAAGTGTCCAACTCTTGATTTTGGCTCAGGTCATGACCTCATGGTTCATGAGATGGAGCCCTGCATCAGGCTGTGTGCTGACAGGGTGGAGCCTGCTTGGGATTCTGTCTCCAGAGCCCTCTCTTAGTGCCCTTGCTGTGTTTGTGCACTTGCTCTGTCTCAAAATAAACAGTGTTTCAAACCTTCCTAAATGCAACTTATCAAGATAATGCCTACAAGAAAAAGGCCAGTTGAGGTAGAAATAATAACTTCACTGCTAGACGTGTTGAATTTCTGATATATGGAAAGTTCCAGCAGAATATGTAGAGGGGGCAGATGGAATTATGAGTCTTAGGTTCATAAGAAAAATTATTGTCAAGATATATTATTCAACCAGAATAAATACAGTTCCAGCTACTTGAAAAGCACATATAACACACATTTCTAGTGAGGTTGAAATTTATGCACTAGAACTCATACATAGGAAAGAAATATCTAGCTCTAGTTTTCTTCTGAATCTATCTTACCTTCTAACCTATTCTACTGAAGATGTAAATTTACCTAGTAAAATAACTCAGTGTCTTCCCATTTAAAGCAGTTTTTTCTTCGGTAAATACTCTCTCAAGTCAGAGATGAAACTCCCTCTCGGGGCTATTTCTCCCCTCCACTAAACTTCCCTTCCCTAGGGGCATCTAGATAAAGGTGAAATTTGTGTTATCATCTGGGCAGTCGGATGGGGAAGGAGTAAGGGTTTCTGGGCCTCACAAGCTGCCCTCTAGTTTGTCACTGACCCTCACTAAAAGTCCTCTTTCTGCCTAGTTACTGGACACTCTATGCTTTTGTGCATCTAGAAGGGAGCCAAATCTACTTGAGATAAATTTGGAGCCAAGTATATCTGGAATCAAATCTCAGGTAAGTCACTTAGTAGCTACATGTCTCTGAAAAAGCAGCTTAACTTGACTGATTTTACCTTACTAATCTGTAAAATAGGGGTTCTTTCCTACATTCCAGAGTAAAAGGAGTTAGAAAACAATTGCTCATAAAAGGTCCCCTTCTGGGGCACCTGCGTGGCTCACTCAGTCCATTGAGCATTGGACTTCAGCTCAGGTCATGATCTCACGGTTTGTGAGTTCAAGCCCACCCACATCGGGCTCACTGCTGTCAGCCTGTCAGCAGAGAACCCGCTTTGGATCCTCTGTCCCTCTCTCTCTGCCCCTCCCCTGTTTGCACTCTCCCAAAAATAAATAAATATTTTTAAAAAAGAAGAAGAAGATCCCCTTCTCACTACAGCCATTTAAGCAATAGCCACATCTAGTTTTAAACTTGTGTGCATTAAACAATATCATCCTGTTTAATGCACTGAGGAAGAGTTCTCCTCAGCCGAGCCTCCATACAAATATTAAGGTTTAGGTACTTATTCTGCTTAAAATTTTACCTGTTGTTTATATAACATTCCTAACATGTATCGATGGGAAAAAGAAAAAAACTACACGAAGAGAAAATTTAAATCTCCTAGTATATAAAATTTTGTCTCCAATCCCTTAGGCCTAAGCCAAAAGACCATACTTTTAGGAGACAAACACTTCTAGGATGAGTAGAAACAATAAGTAATGTAAGATGTTTCTTTAAAGGGCTTTATCTCCATGATCTATTGGCAGAGGCTGATTTGAGGGCGCTTATCCTCCAAGTAAACCCAATGAAGTTCAATCATTTAATGACAAACTCTCTTGCTCTTTGCCTCACAACTCATCCACAGACTGAGCAAGATTCTTGGTATGGCATCCAGGAATCAGCAAGCCTTGCAAGAGACATCTGTGACATGTGTCATGAATTCACAGCAATGACATCTTCAAGGTGACCCACTGGTGCTTCTCAGTGTTTCCCTAAGTCCAGAGCAGCATATCTGCTGATGGTAGCAGAACACCTGAAGTTCCAAAATGCCTACAGGGGTGAGCAAGGAAATATCACAGAATACAACAGGAGACTTTCTTGGGTTGCATGATCCTGGCATATAAAAAAATAACAAATAAAAAAATTGGCAGACCAATGATGATCTGGCTGGTACTACTATTGCTGCTTTCTGAGAGCTTGCCCTGGCACTAGCATCCGCAGCTAACCAGGCATGTTCAAGTTACCCCTTTTTAGCAGTAAGTTGGAGAACCGGGACTGGGTCCTGGGCATAAAAGAACCAAAACCCACTGTGACACACAATTAAAATTTGCACTATATTGACAGTAAGCACTGCCTTAGCTTCTCTTGTTCTCACTCCATTCATATTATTTACCCTAGAACCTCCCAAATGCAATTTGGAGCCTCCCACCTAAACTTCCTGAAGGGAGAATCTTCCATAGTGATGAAAGCAGTTTTTACATATGTGAAAACCACCAAATATCTCCAACCAGGAAAACAATTCTGGTTCTGTTTTTAAAAATAGTTTATTCTTTTTCTTGTATTTTCTTCTGCTCTGTAGCATGCTCTGAGTTACTTTATGCACCCCCTAAAGCCATAAGTATTATCAGTTCTCTCATTTGAATGAACCACTGTACCTGACAGGTTGCAGCAAACAAGGCAAAGAACATGGAGGACAGTCAGCTACTTAGACAATTGTATTTAGGGTCCAATTAAATTTGCACGCTCATATGCTTTTAATTGGCTGCATGTTATAACAATAAGAAATAAGAAAAACAAAAACAAAACACTATTTTAAAGTGAAAAGAGACATGAGCAAAAATTTTAAAGTAATAACATAACCTCTGGGGCAGCTGGGTGGCTTAGTCAGTTAAGCATCCAACTCTTGATTTCAGCTCAGGTCATGATCTCAGGGTCATGGGATTGAGCCCCACGTTGGACTCTACACTGAGGTAAGAGCCTGCTTAAGATTCTTTCTTTCCTTCTCCCTCTGCCCTTCTTGCTTGCTCACACTCTCCCTCTCTCTCAATAAAATAAAATAAAATAAAATAAAATAAAATAAAATAAAATAAAATAAAAATAAATTTAAAAAAATATTATAACCACTAAGCTATTAACTTCAGTCTCCTATAGTCAATAACACAATGATAATTTCACTTATCCCACTGACAAGAAAAAAATTAAAATTCTCTGAATTGAATGCAGTGAAATATGTCCACTCATTCTTGGGAGTAAGAATTGTTTCAATCTTTTTGAAGGCCAATTTAGTATCATTATCATTATTATTTAGTATCATTTTTAGTATCATTAAGAGCCTTAATGTATTCTAATCCTTTAGTATCATTAAAGGTCTCAGTAATTCTCCAAGAATTTATTCTAATAATCAAGGACACATACAAAAATGTATTTACATCATATATAACAGAAAAAAATGTAGAAACAAATGCCCCAAAATAATATGATAGTTAAGTAAATTACAGTCTACTTATATGATGGTCACTTTTTAAAATCATCTTTAAAAAATAAATATGTAAGAAAATGATCATGATACACTCAGTGAAAAATATAGGCTATAAAACTATATAAAATGTTTATTCTCCTTTTGGAAATAAATTCTTTCTTGGAAATCCATTTGACAATGTCTCATGAAAAGTTATATTTATATACATATGTACATACACCTATATATAGACACATAAATATAATGAAATGTAAAGTATATGCATATCTACATATAGATCTAAACCTTTTAACTCATTAAATCAATGTCTGGTCATCTACCCTAAGGAATTAATCCTAATGGATCAAAGATCTTTATCACATTATTATTAATAATTTAATAATAAATGTTAGAAAAGAAAAATGAATGTTAAGCAAATGATGCTAGGAAGTAGCCACTAAAGGGGCAACAAAGATAATGCAGCAATATAAGAAGTGTTTGTAATTTGAAGAAAAATAGGCTAAAAAAATTTTTTAGATTAAATTACAACTAAGAAAAACATGTATGCAGAGGAAGCATGGCAGGTTATAAATAACTCAAAACAACAGAAGTGGCAATGTTTGGGTGAAACTACCTTTGGGTTTTTCTTTTTTTTTTTTTTTCTATTTTTCTTTAGTTTGTCGAAATTTTTCTAAGAAATAGAATAAAATTCTTTCAAAAGTGTGGAGAAAGGGAAGTAACAGGAAGTTTAACCAAAACACAAAGGCTCAGCTTAAGACAACTGAGAAGTGAGAACCCCAGAGTGAAGGAAAGTTAGGAATGGAGTTTCTCTGCTCCTCAGGGGAGCAACTGGATCTGGGGCTGTTAGTGAAAAGTGCACTGGACACAGGTGGACTCTGATGCCTCAAGAACTAGGGATCCTGAAAGAGTATTAAACTTGGGCTTGAAATGTGATGGTTTATCAGTGAAGTCTGTTGGGGATGGGTGATGGGGAGGAGACTGATGTTACCAGTTTCAACACATGCCAATCTGAGTGCAGTTGTGAATTTTAACTGATGTCCAGTATTTACACAGTGCACATTTGAGGTCTACTAATGGTAGGAAAAGACCTATCCTCTGGAGTACATGCCAAGTAGGAGGTTGACAAGAAGTCCCAAAAGATATCTGGGAACCAAAAATTAAAAAAAAAAAAAAGTAAGAGACAATGTCATAGAAGCCAAAATTGGAAAATTTGAGCAGCAGATGTAGGGAAAAATACAAATATCTATTCTCAGATTATCAAACACAGTCCCTGGACTATTGCTATCATGCTTAGATGGAACAAATGAAATCATACCATAGCAGTCTGGCTACTGACCCAGCTCTAGCCAAGACTGAAAACCTGAACAGGGCGTAAAATAAGGTGAAGGCATAACCAGGGAGTTGCAGGAACCTAGGAAGGTTTGGACCCTTACAGCTCTGCAACAGATAATGGAGATGGTGGGACATGCCCACGCCTAGTTTCTGAAGGTCTCCCACTGAGGGCAGCAGGTTCAGCAGCACAGACTGGTGACCTCACAAATTCAGTGGACCCTGACAATGTGTGGGAAGCTATGGTTGGTGCAGAGCCAGTCCCAGACCACCATGATGGTGGACAACAGCTCTTCTGCAGAGAGGACCTACGATTTTTTGGAATGGCCTGTAGATTGTTGCAAGACTGGCCAATGGTAGCATTTTGCCCTAAATAGGAGCTAGCAAGAAGCTCTCTCCCAGAAAAAGCTGCTCATATCATCCTCTGTGCCAAATGCATCTCCGGACATAGGGCTTGACTCAGATGGAGGTACCAGAATACTATGACTGAAGACAGAAGCCAAGTGTAAGCCATGTTTTACTTGGAGCTTTTGGCTCAATGGAGCTGACAGGTTAGCAGAAATCATTGTTTTTAAGAGATCTAGGAGACTATTGGGTGGTTCACGTGTCTTGAACTTATCTGCGGGATGGGCAACTATAGGTGGATATGGCCCACTTTGCTGCATGGCTTCTGGATTTAAGGAGCCATCTTTTAAATAAGAGCTGAATCTAAATAAGTTTCACTAGTTGCTTCTGAGCAGACCTGTAAGCTTAAGGATGTGTTTTCATGTTTATCAGTCTCACCTGAGTCACAGTGAGAATTAAGACTGGCTTCCAAATTGTGACCTTCACTAGGGACATAAGACAACCTGTGCTTTTCTGTGACTTTCTATGGTGGGGCCCAGGACAGGGGGCGGAAAGTCTTGGTGCTCCTCCCTAGTCTTTGGCTCCTGGCTTTTATTGCTGCGGATGGCCATTTCTGGAGTCAGCTTCTTCTTCCGGAGCTTAGTCTGGATTCATGTGTTCACATGTTGAAAAAGGTCAAGGTGAAAATGCCTGCTGGTCTGTGGTGCCATTAGCCTGTTTTACTCAGGCTGTGGGCACTCATGAGGCAGAGAAGCACATGTGGAAGATGAGGAGGGCTGGGAGAAACAAACAGCCTCTTTCCTTCTGTGGAGGACTGGCTTGGGTCAGATGTGCACAGGAAAGACAGAGACAAAAGTCCTCTGGAACCAACTGGCATACGTCCATCAAACTGGTATCTCTGAATTTCCTCTGGTGCTGCAAGAAGCTCTGAAGGCAGAGGGAACTATCTAGAAGCCTTTTGTTTTCCCAGCAGCCTCTGGCTGGGAGACAACTTCCTTCCCTCCTATTTTTTTTGGATGGCTATACCTTTTTCCTGCTTGATCATAGAGTCTTTCGAGGTTCCAAGGTGCCCCTATACTTATTTATTTTTAATTTTTTTTAATGTTTATTTATTTTTGAGTGACAGAGAGATACAAAACATGAGCAGGGGAGGAGCAGGGAAAGAGGGAGACCCAGAACCTGAAGCAGGCTCCAGGCTCTGAGCTGTCAGCACAGAGCCCAACACGAGGCTGAAACTCATGAACTGTAAGATCATGACCTGAGCTACAGTTGGACGCTTAACCAACTGAGCCACCCAGTCCCCCCCACCCCACACAAGGTGCCCCTTTAAACAGCACTTCTGATTGGAGGCTGCACTGGTAAAAGGGAATGGCTTCAATATTATGGTACTTACTCCCTGGGAGAGCTCCCAACTGGTTAAAGGGCATTCTCATGTGTGGGGCCACCAAGGCTCTGTAATAAATCCTTGGTGGCCAGGGTTAGGAACAAATTCAGAGAGTAGAACAAGTCTCCCAGGTACAGCAATGGCAGGCCATCCATGCCAGGCCACCTCTTTCTCTTACAATGAGCCTACTTTCTTACAACCAATCGAGTGGATGACACTGCGAGGCCAATCAGAATAGCTCTGTAACCTCCACTCAGCCATGGTCCTAAAGGAACAGGAAAAGAAGAAGAAAAGCAAATTAAAGCAAACTAGAGGTAACAATTTAATCATATCAAATTAATAAAATATGTTTTAAATGATACTATATGATGCTCGAGGCCATGGTGAAACTTGTATAGACTTACACAGCTGGAAGCATTAAAAGTTTAAAAATTATTTTTGTTTGTAAAACCATTTCTGTTCATATCCTTTTACCTAGCAACCCTGTTCACAGGAATGTTTCAGGAGGAAATACATTTAACAAAAGCAAACACCTACATTAATAAGAGATCTATTCCAAATGGAGTTCTAATACAGGAAAGGAAGAAAGAAGGCAGGAAGAAGGCAGGAAGAAAGGAAATTAAAATCACCTAAATAGTGAATTGCTCATATGTATGTAAATGAGAGATAAGATTAAGTCCATTAGGTAATAATTATGTAGACTTATAGAAATAATGATTACTTACAAAACTGGAATATAAAACTATACACACACACACACACACACACACACACACACACACTGAAAAATTACATCTTTAAAAACTAAAATATAATGTGTAAGAATTAAAAGAGGTTGGTATAATGTCTGGGGTTCCCCCCACCACCAATCTTTGATACTGCGATTATCATTCTAATCCAAATTCTTAGTTACTATAATTTATGAATGTACATTTTTGTAGCGCTAGCATAAAATAAGAAGAGAAAATAATAATTAAGCACATACTATAAGACTTTGATTCAGTTATTAGAATAAATCGCCTTGCAATGTCAAATATATAAGACTCATTGTATGTATACAGTATCCACACAGTATCCACAGACAGACTAACATGCAAAAGTGTCCATGATCTGTTACTAAAATGTGAAAAGCTGAGAGAAAGAGGGATGGGGGCACAGTAAGAGGAGGGATTTGGGCAGGAGGGAAGGAAGCAGCCACAGCCTCGAAGTTGAAGTAGCAGAGATCTTCCAGAGCAAAGCAGAGTCTCCAAAGCAGAGCAGAGATCAATTATCAGGCCTTTCCTGGGAAGGTAAACAAATGTTCCCCTGGCTTTTCTTGGTCTCGAGCAGCTGACTGAAGGGAGGGAGAGGACCTACCAAGCAAACAGCAGGAAAAGAGAGATCAAGGTCAGATTAAAAGACACGCACACACACACACACACACACACACACACACACACACACAATTTTTCTAAAGGAAATTTAACTCCTTATTAAGACTGAGACTCAAATCGCTTCTCGGCCTTTTGGCTAAGATAAGTGAAGACTGAGACTAAGAACCCAGAAGGTCCACGCTAGGGAGAAAAAAAAGTTTAAACTTACAAAGTTATTAAAAATTTTGGAAGATGTGGTTTCCAGATAAGAACAGGAACTGGCTGAGCTCATTTTAACCAGCCTCTTTTCCCTTCACCTAACCTCGAACTACACCTGCTGACTTCAGATGACATCTCCTGCAACCCTTCCTGGACAGCTGTGGAAAATGTGTATTCCAAGAACACAGGCCTGGCGTCACCCAGGTTTTGGCTAAACTCACAAGTAGGCATAAAGACATCTCCCAACCCCCCCAGTTTGCCAACTCTGATACAAGGACAGGCATAAATCTGTGAAGTTAAAATGGAATGATTTCCTCACAGGTAAACATTTCCAGACTGTACAATTCCTAGGAATGGTCTATTTTCTCTGAATCAACAGAAATGAGCTAGCTCCTAGCCCTACTTCACTACAAGATGAAGGATTAGGACCACTTAATCACTGACTTTCAGCACTTCTTTCTTCCTTTGAAGACATTTCAATAAATTCCCAAACAGACTTTCTGACCTCGGCACGGCTGTCCCTGTCCCCTTGTGAAGCCATTATCCAGTCACAAACAATTTGTGAAACTTGATGTCCCCTGGACTAAAGCTTCCAAAGCCCAGAAGGGTATTAATAAAAAGTCCTCGAGATGGACCCAAAGGAGGTCTCCCCTGCACCCTGTATCTGAACTGACCAGTAATCTGTGACCCCTAGCATTTACTCCTGTTCAGCTTGCTGGTTCCCCAGGCTTGAATGTCACATGCTAGGCTCTCAAAGCCTTTGGAATCTATTACTTTGTTGAGGCATATGGATTGGCTGTACATAATTGGCCTCAGCTGGATACACTGTGGCCAAGGAGACTAATTCAAGCTACATCCTCAGGCAGGTGACCCAGGACTACATAAGACCCTAACAGATCTGGAAACTCCATAGTCCTAAGCTATTCAGGAGGCTAGTCCTGGATAAAATGCACTTCTGTGACCCAAGAGTTATATATAATTTGCATAAGAAGGATGTTTAAAAAATGGTCTTCCTTCATAAAAATAGCACCATAGTTGTTTCCTTATCTTCACCCAGCCCAATCTAGTCAGAAAAAAAAATGGTTCTGTAGAGACTTTGTACAATCATGGGAATCAGGAAATCCTTGAAACAGAAATCCTTGAAACCGAAGCCTCAGGAAAAAAAAATCCTGATAGAAGAGACTGAATATAAACATTTCTTCTTCCCCCTTGGTATTCCCCTTTATAGCCTGAAGTAATAGAGACTTCACTTCCTAAAGAAAAAGTGTGACCCCATAGCCTTTATGGAGTTATACCAGATTAGTTTACCAGCTTTGAGATGGCTCTGGTGTTTTTTAAATCAAAACCCCATTGCAAACAGTAAATACACTGTTGAGAATCCTCATTTAACTGCAAAATAACATGAAGAAAGAGCCAATCCACTGATAAATTAGATAACTTGGATAAAATGGGGAAATTCCTACTAAAGCACAAACTACCAAAATTGACTGAAGAAAAAAAATAAAAATTCTGCATAGATCTATAACAAGTAAAGATATAGAATTAATAATTTTAAAACTTCTTAAATAGTATAGTCCATGCTCAGATAACTTCATTGGTTAATTCTATCAAACATTTAAAAAAGAGGGATATCTTCGTGGCTCAGTCAGTTAAGTGGCTGGCTTCTGGGTGAGGTCATGATCTCATGGTTCACGAGTTCGAGCCCCCCATCAGGCTCTGTGCTGACAGCTTAGAACCTGGAGCCTGTTTCAGATTCTGTGTCTCCCTCTCTCTGACCCTCCCCTTTCTGCCCCTCTCTTTCTCTCTCTCAAAAAAATAAATAAACATAAAAAAAATATTTAAAGAAAAACAAATTCCTTGCAAACTCTTCTAAAAAATAGAAGATAATACTTCCTAACTCACTCCTTGAGGTCAGTATTACCCTGATACCAAAACCAGACAAAGACATCACAAGAAAACTACAGACCAATATTTCATATAGAGACATAAACCTCCTCAACAAAATATTAACAGACTGAACCTAAAACATTTAAATAATTATATACCATAACTAAGTGGGATTTATCCTAGGAATGCAAGTTTGCTTTAACATCTGAAAATAAATTAGTGTAACACACCACATCAATATAATAAAGTGGAGGAAAATGTATTACCTTCTCCATAATGCAGAAAAGGAAAACATTTGACAAAATCCAATACCCTATCATGATAAAAACACTCAGCAAATTAGGAAGAAAAGGAAACTTCTTCAGTCTGATAAGGGGCATCAATAATGCAGAAAGAGCATTTGACAAAATCCAATACCTTTTCATGATACAAACACTCAGCAAATTAGGGATAGAGAGAAACTTCCTCAATCTGATAAAAGGCATCTACAAAAACCCATAGCTAACGTAATTAATAGTGAGAAACTGAATGCTTTCCCTCTGAGAACAGCAGTAAGACAAGAATATCCACTTTTGCCACTTCTATTCAACAGAGAATGAGATGTTCCAGCCAGGGCAGCTGGGCAAGAAACAAAAAAGGCATCCAGATTGAAAAGGAAAGTTTTAAAACTATCTCTATTTGTAGATGACATGATCTTGTATGTAGAAAACTCCAAGGTACCCACAGACATTTTTAGAACTAATACATGAATTTAACAAGATTGCAGCATACAAGGTCAATATACACAAAAACCAACTGCACTTGTACACACTACCAACAAACAATCCAAAAATTGAAATTAAGAAAACAATTCCATTCACTTGGTGTCAAAAAGAATAATACATATGGGAACAAATTTAACAAAAGAAGTGCAAAACTTATACTCAAAAACAATAAAACATTACTGAGAGAAACCGAAGACCTAAATAAATGGAAAGAAATCCGTATTTATAAATCAGAATGCTTAATATTGTGAGATGATAATACTCCCCAAATTAATCTGCAGATTCAATGTACTTCCTGTCAAAACCCACCTAACTTTCCTTTTTTGTTTTTTAATTTTTTATTTTATTTTAGAGGGAGAGAGAGAGAGCAAGTGCAAGTGGAGGAGAGAGAGAATCTCAAACAGACTCCATGCTCAGCACAGAGCATGACACAGGGCTCAATCCCATGACCCTGGGATCATGACCTGAGCTGAAATCAAGAGTCTGACACTTAACTGACCGAGCCACCCAGGCACCCCTGCACCCCAGCTAACTTTCTTATGAGAATTCACAAGTCTATCCTAAACTAAATGTGAATCTTGAAAATACAAGCAAAACAATCTTGAAAAGTAAGAATGAAGTTAGAGCACACTTCCTGATTTCAAACCTACATTGATGCTATAGTAATTGAGACAATGTAATTGAGTAATTGAGATAAGACAGGCATATGGATCAATGAAACATCAGTAAGAGTTCATAAATAAATCCTTAAATTCATGGTCAGTTGATTTTCAACAAATGTGCTAAGTAAGACAATTCAGTAGGAAAGAATAGTCTATTCAACAAGTGGTGTTGGAAGAAGTGGATACCTACATATGCAAAAGAATGAAGTTGGACCCCTTCTTTACATCATACATAAAAATGAACTTAAAATGGATCGTGGACTGATTCTAAGAGCTAAAACGATAGAACTCTAAGAAGAAAACATAGAAATATTTGTGACCTGGGGTTAGGCAAAGTCTTAGACATAACACCAAAGGCAAGAGAATATTCTAAACCATTCTGAAGTATTACCTCTTTTGGGGAATGCTTTCATGAACTTAAATGTTAATTTTACTTTTTTATGCTAAAAGGGGTTATTTATCATCACCTACATAGAAAGCTTAAAACAATGAGAAACTCCCCTCCAATAGCTACACTTAGTTGTCAGAGTGGCTGGCAGTGTGACTTTACAAAGTAGTTATCTGTACCTGACTAAGTGATGTCTTCTGGAATATTCAGAGAACAGGTGTTCTGCACAGTTTGTAGCTACCCTTTTCTAGCACTTTCCAGAAATTGTTTGGTACTGTGAAATATAACAATAGGCTCTAGAAGAATCAGATTTTTTAGTTTGTTTCTAAGCAGTGAAATACACAGAAAAAAAAAACCCTCAGAAATAGGTTATTTATAAAATTGGTTTTTAAGCACTAGATAGAACAGTAAGTGTCTTCCATAAATACCAAATGTCCTACGCTTAGGACAAAGAAATGGAAATCTTTCTTTGTCTTTAATCTGTCCATATATAACACAGATAGATGTTTCCTGCCACTCAAACACATAATAATTGAAAGCAAAGTGATACACCTTTTAGAAAAATTATTTTCAGTCTCAACATAGAGAAGAAAAATTTTCAAACAGAACTCAAAATTCCAAACATCCTGACCAAAAAAGAAAAGACTGATATATTCAACTGCATTAAAATCAAGAACATCAGTTCCAAAAATATACAAATTAGAGGCAATAAAAAATTATATTAGTAAAAGATATTTGTTTTTTTTCAATATATGAAATTTATTGTCAGATTGGTTTCCATACAACACCCAGTGCTCATCCCAAAAGGTGCCCTCCTCAATACCCATCACCCACCCTACCCTCCCTCCCACCCCCAATCAACCCTCAGTTTGTTCTCAGTTTTTAAGAGTCTCTTATGCTTTGGCTCTCAATTAATGACCAATATCAAGATACCATTTTGGGGGCAACTGGGTGGCTCAGTTGGTTGAGCATCGGACTCTTGATTTCAGATCAGGTCATGATCTCATGGTTTCATGAGTTTGAATCCCAGGTCAGGCTCTGCACACTGGCTGTGCAGAGCCTGCTTGGGATTCTCTGTCTCCCTCTCTCTCTGCCCCTCCCCTGTGCACACCCCTCTGTCGCTCTCAAAATAAGTAAACTTAAAAAAAATTTTTTCAGGGGCGCCTGGGTGGCGCAGTCGGTTAAGCGTCCGACTTCAGCCAGGTCACGATCTCTCGGTCCGTGAGTTCGAGCCCCGCGTCGGGCTCTGGGCTGATGGCTCAGAGCCTGGAGCCTGTTTCCAATTCTGTGTCTCCCTCTCTCTCTGCCCCTCCCCCGTTCATGCTCTGTCTCTCTCTGTCCCAAAAATAAATAAACGTTGAAAAAAAAATTAAAAAAAATTTTTTTTTCATTTTGAAGTCTATGAATCAGAAAGGAAAAAGACAGCCTAATCAGGCACTTCAAAAATAAAGACCACTCAAACACCAGTAAACATTCGAAAAGAAGCTCAGTTTTGTTAGTAATCAGAGATTATACTAACATATATGGCTAATATAATCACTTTGAAACGGTTTGGCCTAATGTAGTAAAGTTGAACATTCACATACCTTACAACCCAGCACCCTCCATTTTTAAATATAAACATGCACCTGTGTACCAGTTGATATATATAAAGTATTACTAGTGGCAGTACCTTTAATAGATAAAAACAAAAACAAAACAAAAACCAGAAATAATCTAATTACATACTGACAGTAAACTGAGTAAATTGTAATGTATCCATACAGCAATAAAAAATAAATGAAACACACTACACATATCCATGTAGATACATTATACAAACAGCATCGAACAAAAGCAGCGAGCCATAGAAAAATATACAAAATAGAATTGTATTTATACTAAGGCCCCAAATAGGAAAAATTAAGCAATGTATTGCCTATGGATACATACTTACTTAATAAAACCATTTTTTTAAAAAGTAAGAAAATGATTATCATAAAAGCCAAGATTGTGTTTTGGACAGGATGGTTGTTGGGAGGAGGTCTGAATCAGGAGGTGTTCACGGTGGGGGAAGGGAGAGGTGTTTCTGGCATTAATAATGTCTATTTCTTCAACTGAGCTATATGAGATATATGTATATATTTCTATACATAGTGTATACATATACATATATGTGTGTGTATATATATATATATAATCATATGCATGTTACATATTATATACACATTGTATTTGTATATAAGTTTCACAATTTAAAAAATCTTAAAATCTAATTCAACAAACCACAATGGGGCACCTGGGTCATTCAGTCAATTAAACATCCAACTTCAGCTCGTGGCATGGTCTCACAGTTTATGAGTTTGAGTCCCACATTGGGCTCTCCACTTTCAGCACAGAGCCTGCTTCAGATCCTCTGTCTCCCTCTCTCTCTGCCCCTCCCCAGCTCATGCACTCTCTTTTTCTCTCTCTGTCAAAAATAAATAAACATTAAAAAAATGACAAGGCACTAAGTATACCACATATTTTTTATTTTTATATCTTTAAGGAATAGCTAGATTGACACTTGTGGCTAACTTCATTAATAAATGTCATTAAACATTAACTGATTTTGTTTTCTATTAAATAGACAGATTGATTGAACTCAATCAAGATGTTCAAAATGATGAAAATAATGATCTGTGTAGAGTAGGAAGTCAAAAAAAAAAAAGAAAACAAAAAGGTAAAAAAGTGAAATCCGTTCTCAAATAATCTCTCAAAATACAAATGATTCCTAGGTATTTGAGATAGGTCAGGAGTGATCAATGACCTGAGCATATATATAAGAGGATATGATGTGAAAGATCCCTTTTAATCTAAGTCTGATATGCTTTACAAATAATTAGACCACAAATCCCCTAGGCATACAACACTGTCTATTGCTCGTTGTGGTGTGTTGACAAATTCTTTTTTTTTTTTTAATTTTCTCCCATTATGGGTCATGAAATTCAAGGTGCAATTAAAGATTAGCTCTCAGGTGTAAATGATAATGTTTTTATCTATTATGAACCACACTTCCTATCAAAAGCACCTGGGCTTTATGACGGAGCCCTTATAAAAGAGCTTAATAATTACCAACTTTACATCTAACTCTTGTGAGTAAGGTGCCATGTCTCAGAGACTGTGTTCTAGGATAAGACTGTTGGAAATAATATGTACTTATAGGTATATAACAGGGAAATCTTACACAATAACAAACTTTGAAGGAAGTCCCTAAGATATTTGTAAAGCAAAAATCTCAAGTCAAGATCGTAGGAAGGCAAAGTGGTTTCACTGTTATCGGTAAACCAATATTTTGTGCGCTACAGCCCTTATTTTAAGAACATGGACAGATTAGAAAATATCCAGGAAAGCATTTGGGATGAGTAGGAATATGAACATCATCTTAGGAAAAAAAAAAAAGCCTTCATGGGCTAAAGATATTTGTATCAAAGAATGAAACCATATAGATGTCCTCAAATATTTAAAGGATTATAAGGAGAAGAAAAACACCTTTTTCTGTAAGGCCCTAAAAAGAAGTCAATGTATCATCCAGTAGGTGTCAAAAGGACAAGTTTCGTTTCACCCCGGCAGAAGTCTGGGGTTTTATTCTCTGAAGTGTCCTCTGAACTGCAGAATACCAGGCAAATACCCTAAACTTAATTCAAACCCTAACACTAACATTGCCTGTAACCTCTAACTCCTAATCACTAACCCTAACTTAAACCTAACCCTATGGAGAGGTCTCTGAACGGCAAGATGCTAGGCACATACTCTCACACTCATCCTAACTCTCACCCTAACCCTAACCTTCACCTTCACCCTAACACTTACCCTCATCCTAACCATCGATCTGAGAAAGTGGGTTCCTGAACACATGATAAGAAAAGCTGATTAGCAGCCTAGTTGTTCTGGAGAAGACCAAACATTTAAGAATCAATAATATTTCTGAAAATGGATGTAAAGGTAGAGATTAAAAAAAAAAAAAAAAAGGAACAAGTGAATATCTAAAAACAAAAAAAAAAAGATTTCAACTCAAGAAAAGATAAAAAGGAGAATTTTTAATTACAGCTGTCCAAGAATAAATGGGTGTTCTGATGAGGTGGTAATCCAGTCATGGAAGGGGTTTAGTCAAAAACTGATAGACCATCAGGCACACTGTGGAGAGTTTTGCTTTGGGTGGTAGGTTCACTTAAATGACTGCAAACATCCTTTATAAAATTAAAGATTCTCTAGTTTCCTCCCATGATGATTCATTAACCTATTCTCAGATGTTGTTTACCAAAACACTATGTTTATATAAAAACTAAAGTCATGTTATCTGAACATTCATTTTGGTCAAATAAATTAGAAAATATGTGTTTTTCCTTCATTTGATTATTTTGGCTGCACTCAATTGTATAAACCATTATTACAAAATTTGGACAGGGTTAACCTGAAACACAACTTGTGCCTTTTAAATGAGCTGCCAAGATTTAAAAATAGCCCAGATGAACAAAGGAAATTGCAATTTCAATTCAAAGAACTGACACTAGCAACTACCAGTGTGATGATGGAAGAGTGCGTATAATCATTGTCTGCAGGCAAATACTTCAGTCAAAGAGATCTGTAAGGACAGACTTCTTCTTTCTTTACAGTGTGAAACCTGAACTTTCCTGTCAGTGACAAGGTTAGAACCATACACCACCCACTCAGAAAATGAATCAGACACAAAGAGCCAGATTCTCCAGAACTTAAAGCACTTCTGAAAGCTGCCTTAACTCTTTCAGAATACTGAGAAACAAAAAAAAAAAAAAAAAAAAAAAAAAGAAAGGAATTTATCCAAAAATGCCTGTGTAGCTATTAAAAACTTAACACGTTTGGGGCGCCTGGGTGGTTCAATCGGTTGAGTGTCCGACTTTGGCTCAGGTCATGATCTCACAGCTTGTGAGTTCGAGCCCCACGTCAGGCTCTGTGCTGACAGCTCAGAGCCTGGAGCCTGCTTCAGATTCTGTGCCTCCCTCTCTCTCTGCCCCAACCCACTTGCATTCTGTCTCTGTCTCTCTCAAAAATAAATAAACATCAAAAAAATTTTTTTAAACTTAATACATTTAATGCTACTACTAACGTTGAGACAATGGAGAGCATCTGAAATGTCCACAGTAAGGAATAATTAAGTAAAATATAGTTTATCCAAGTAATGTATCATTACAGTATTTTGTAATCATTAAGATTATTACGTTCCATAATTATAAATCTTAAAATAGAAATTAAAGGTGCTAGGTAGGAAATAAAACATTGCGAAACTATACATGTGCTATGTTTTTTAAAAATACATACAAATATTAGGAAGCTAGACAAGATGGCAAACTAACATATGATGGTGGCTCTGACCCTGTGCTTGACCCTAGAAGCTGCACAAATGAGAGGTGTATCAATGGATTTCAGAACATAAAACTATGCAGATGACATGATCTTATGTAGTAAACCTTAAAGAATATGAAAAGACTGTTAAAACTAATGAATGAATCCAGTCAGTTGAGGATATAAAATCAACATACAAAATTCATTTGTATGTCTATACACTATCAACAAGCTATTCAAAAAAGACACTAAGAAAACAATCCCATTTACAAAGGCAAAAAAAAAAGAATAAATACTCCAAAATATTTAACTAACAAGGTGAAAGATTTGTATTCTGAAAAAAATAAAACATAGATGAAAGACATTGAAAAAGACACAAATGGAAAGATATTTCATGTCCACGGATTGGAAGATTTAACATTGTTAAAATGTCCATTCTATCCAAAGCAATCTACAGATTCAGAGCAATCCCTATCAAAATTCCAATGGGATTTTTCAGAAGAATAGAAAAAGCAATCCTAAAATTCATATGGAATCACAAAAGACCCCAAATAGCTAAAGCAATCTTAAGCAAGCAGAGTTAGAGACATACTTTCTGACTTTAAACTATACCACAAAGCTATCTATAATAATCAAAACAGTATGCTACTGGCATAAAAACAGACATACAAACTAACGGGACAGAATAGAGAGCCCAGAAATAAATTCAGACATACATGGTCAACTAATTTTTCACAAAAGCACCAAGAATATACAACAGGGAAAGGATAGTTTCTTCAATAAATAGTGCTGGGAAAACTGGATATCCACATGCAAAAGAATAAAAATGGATCCTTATCTTACACTCTATGTAAAAATTAACTCAAAAGGGACCAAAGACTTAAGCCATAAAACTCCTAGAAGAAAACACACGGAGTAAGTTCCTTGACATTAGTCTTGGCTTGGCAATGATTTTTTGGATTCAACACCAAAAGTACAGGCAACAAAAGCAAAACTAAATAAGTTAGAATACATCAAACTAAAAAGCTTCTAAAAGAAACAATTGACAAAATGAAAGGGGAACCTATGATATGGGGGGAAATATTACAAACTATGGGCTAGGTTTTTAGGCTAATATCCAAAATATACAAGGCACTCACAACCCAATACAGAAAAACAAATAACCCAATTTAAAAATCTGCAAGGGGCACCTGGGTGGCTCAATCAGTTAAGCATTTGACTTCGGCTCAGGTCATGATCTCACAGGTCGTGAGTTCAAGCCCTACATCGGGCTCTGTGTTGACAGCCTGGAGCCTGGTGTCTGCTTCAGATTCTGTGTCTCCCTCTCTGCGTGACCCTCCCCCCGCTCACACTCTGTCTCTATCTCTCAAAAATAAATAAATGTTAAAAAAATTTTTTTTTAATCTGCAAAGGACACATTTTTTTCTGAGAAGACATCCAAATGGCCAACAGGTATATGAAAAGAAGCTCAACATCACTAATTGTCAGGGATGCAAATCAAAACCACAATGAGGGGCGCCTGGGTGGCTCAGTCGGTTGAGTGTCCGACTTCAGCTCAGGTCACAATCTCACGGTCCGTGAGTTCGAGCCCCGCATCGGGCTCTGGGCTGATGGCCCAGAGCCTGGAGCCTGCTTCCGATTCTGTGTTTCCCTCTCTCTCTGCTCCTCCCCCATTCATGCTCTGTCTCTCTCTGTCTCAAAAATAAATAAACGTTAAAAAAATTAAAAAAAAAAAAACCACAATGAGATATCACCTCACACCTGTTAGGATAACTATTACTAAAAAGGTAAGAAATAACAAGTGTTGGCAAGGATATGGAGAATAGGGAAACCTTATTGGTGAGAATGTAAACTGGTACAGGTATTATGGAAAACAGTAGGGAGATTCCTCAGAAAGAGAACTACCATATAATCTAGCAGCCCCATTGTGGGTATGTATCCAAAGGATATATGTCTCAAAGAGATATCTGCCCACTATATTTATTGTAGCATTATTCACAATAACTAAGATGTGGAACAACCTAAGTGTCCATCAATAGACAAATGGATACAGGAAATGTAGTATAGAGTTATATATATATATATATATATATATATATATATATATATATATATCAGGATATTATTCAAATAGCCTTTAAATGGAAGGAAATTCTGTCATTTGTGACAACATGGATGAACGTAGTCATTATGCTAAGTGAAATAATCCAGACACAGAAAGACAAATATTGCATGATCTCACTTATATATGGAATCTCAAAAAAAAAAAAGTCAAATTCATAATAATAGAGAGAAGAATGGTGGTAACCAGAGGCTGGGGGAAGGTGGAAAAGGGAGATACTGATCAAAACATACAAATTTTCATTCAAGATAAGACCAATGAGTCTGGAAACCTACTATGGAACATGTGACTATAATAATAATTGATTGTATAATTAAAATTTGCTAAGAGTAAATCTCAGGTATTCTCAACACAGACACAAAAATAGTAACAAGGAAAGGTGATGAATATGTTAATTAGCTTGATTGCAGTAATCATTTCACAATGTATACATATACCAAAACATTACATTGTACACTTTAAATATATAAAATTTTATTAGCCAAAAGTAAATAAATCAAAAAAAATTTTAAAGAACACAAAACTGTCAGAAAGCTCTGATGAAACAGTATTTGGTTATGTCCCAGTTAGGGGGCATTCATGAGGGAAAAGGAGAAGGACAGTCTAGAGCAGAAAAAGGCCCCAAACCATAACCACGGGAATAGACTAAGAAGAACTTCTTCCCTGGCCTTTGATCCCGCCTCACATTGCCCTGGACTGCTATCTACCCAATTAGCTGAAGGACAAGTCAGAGCTTAACAGAGGTTTCAGGATAACATCTACACAGGGATGGATTCTAGAACTAGTAAGGAGGAGCAGAAAACAGTAGGTGCAGGTAGATGAGCCAACACCTAATTATTTGCTTACTTCTCCTCTTTCTATCCCATTATTTAAGTCAGTAGCTCTCAAAATGTGGTTCCTGATCAGCAGCATCATCACTAACTGGTAACTTGTGAGAAATGCAAATACTCCTTTCCACTCCAGACTTACCATATGAGAAAATCTGGGGGGCCCAGGATTCTGCGCTTTAACAAGCATGCCTGATTATTCTGATGCATGTTATAGTTACAGAACGACTAGCCTAGGTGAATTAATCCAAGAGAAGCAACTATCAGTGCAGAAGGATGCCCTGAAAGAGAGGTAGAATGGATCACTCAGAAGTATGGCCATGGAAAGAGGTCATAGGCTAGCCCAGATGGTAACACCAGAGGCTCTCCACCTTATGGTATCTCTCCAGAGCCTCCTCTCTAAATTCTACAGGAGGGGAACAAATTCTAAAGAAAGTGGATTAACAAGCTCAACACTCTCTAGTAGAAGAAGCCAAATTAATGGAATGGCTAAAATAAAACTTTTTTTTAACATTTTAAAATAAAATATATAGCCTCAAAGAGACAAGGGGAGATATTATAAACATGAACCAGCAACTGAGTCATAAGGAGGTAGAATCTGGAACTATGAATAGAGTATGAAAAAGACTATGAGAAATATAATAGTTGAAATACAAACCTCTAAAAAGGAGTTGAAGAGCAAAAGTTATGAAGAAAGCACCTTAAAAAATAGGATGAGGTACATGAGGTTTGTATATGACCATTTATATAAAAGAACAGCACAGCTAAACAAAATAGCACTACAGATCTTTCCATAACGTGTATATGCATACATCACAATGAACACAGATTAAAAGATAAGTGACTAATGGAGGTATGACACTGCAGTAGGGATGAAAATGGAGAAAAATAAAATAATACGAGAATGGTCTTGCCCAGACCATGATGTACTCTGCTATGACAAAGAGTGTAATAAACTCAAATCTCTGCCACTGAGGACCAAAATTAAGATTGTTTTTTAAACAATGCCACTTAAGGGGCGCCTGGGTGGCTCAGTCAGTTGGGCGTCTGACTTCAGCTCAGGTCATAATATCACCATTTCCAAGTTCAAGCCCAGCATCAGGCTCAGTGCTGACAACTCAGAGCCTGGAGCCTGTTTAGGATTCTGTGTCTCCTTCCCTCTCTCTGCTCCTCCCCCACTTAGGCTCTCTCTCTCTCTCTCTTTCTCTCTCTCAAAAATAAATAAACACTAAAAATTTTTTTTAAAAATGCCACTTAAAACAATACAAGGGACTACACAAAATAATGATAGTTGTGCTAGGACAGAATAATTTTATGGGCGTGTTTTTCCATAATTTAAAAACACTACAATTTTTTTTTGTTTTTATAATAGCAGTTAAGAAAAGGAAAGAAAGCTTTCCTCCAGGAAGTAGTTTATTTGCTGAGATAATTGGACATTAACCAATTTATACATTTGTAATATCGAACTGATTTTTTTTCAGTTATGAATCACATGAAAAAAACAGTACCTTTAACAATGCAATGCCATTTTGCATTAATCCTCCTGATAACAATACAGACTTTCCAGTCAGTAAATGTCATCAGAAAAAAAAGAGAAAGTTCATCTTCATTTAAATTATCTAAGCTTCTGAAACTTGGGTGTCAGTTGCTTTATTTTATTCATCAAAATTTCCTTTTCTGGTGTTCAACCAGGTTAATGATGAACAACCTTTATATCATAAGATCAAATTGCCTGACATTTCTCTCTGGATATGTGTGAAAATTAGAACTGCCTCAATCTGTACTTAGATATTTAGAAACCACAGTTGTCCACTTTTCATACAACAGTAGCTCAGTTCAAATGAGTGTGAATCGTTCGCATTCTCTAAATGGTGAAAATGACACATGGGTGAATTAGAAAACATCTGGTTTTGTCCCAGATCTTAACTCCTTTGGGCCTCACTTCTCTCATCTGTTAAGAGAACTGAACTGGAAGACCTCATAAGGCTCTTACGTCTTGATGATGCTGTGTAGTAAAGACAGAAATGGATAATAAACTCAACTAGTTCCCTACTCTGGCCCTGATTCTAATATTGAATCCATCAGGAATCTGCTGCTCCCTCTGTTGAGGGAGAATGCAGAGGATTTAGTTAGGCACAGATATACCTCATGATTTTTTGAAATTATATGCCAAATCAACAAAATTTCAAACAGATGATGTCTATTGTCTTATGTCCTATATAAACTGAACAGAAATATGAACTTTAGCTCTTCTTTTTTATTGCTTCATATTTTCTTTCATCTTATTTCCTTGGGAAATTCCCATATGCCTTTCAATTTACAGAAGCTATAGACTGAGGGACCATTACTTCTCAGGCTTGCCTTCATTCCCACTTTGAACTCTTCTTTTCAGAAATGTATACAAGAAAAATAAGAAAAAAAAACTGTATTATGAAATAAAAGGAGACCACTAGTGCATACATCTTTCAATATTTCTTCTATTAAATTTCCCACAACATTTAGCTCAGAGAACTCATGTATGTATGATAGGGCCAAAATGGTCATTTGTGGTTAAAATAAAAACCAGCATCAATAAACTCAGCCTGACTGAAAGTGGTATGAATTTCTGATTTTCCATAGTGATTTAGGACTTCTTTGAATTTAATCAACTGCTGTATGTCTTCCAAGAATGGATAGGCAGAGGAAAGATACACTTAAAAGCATAGATGAATTTAAGAGCAAAGATACATTTAAGAGTATATTATTTCACTACAAATCAAACTATCACAGTTATCCACTTTTTCTACAAGTAGTTCACTTCAAATCAGTATTAAATAACATGGCACAATCAAGCAGCCACTTCTTATGCTTGAATGGTTACCTGACTAAGCAATCTAACAAAACGAAAACACACCTAGAATAAAGTTTTGCATAGAGCCCAAATGAAGTGAAAGGCTAACAATTACAGTGTCTTGCATATAGTAAATACTCAATGAACACTGCATATCCGAAGCACATGAGAAAGAATAACTATCAAGGAACTTAGGATCTAAAGAATCGAGACTATTTTGCATGTTTATTTCAAAATATGTTTCTGGAGTGCCCATTAAATATCAAGAGCTCCCACTGGAAATTTTTTTTAATCAATATGACAGGGACCCTGTACTCAAGTAAATAAGACAAATGAAGAGCTATGTGAAATGCAATGGAAGTTGAGAACAGCGGTAGCTCACCCTGAATTTAAAGACCACCTGGTCCAGGTCTTAAAAGTTAACTAGAATTAGAACAAGCATAAAAGGAGGAGATATAGAGATCCTAAGAAAGTGGAATCTTGGCAGCAGAGTAAGGAAAAACAAGAGTTGTCAAAAATAGGAGGTAAGAAAAAAGTAATAGAAACACCAATGTTCCAAAGCTTTAAACACTGTAACACATTAATCAAATATTTGTTTGTTTATTTCCTTAATGTGGACTGGATAAAAATGTTTGTACTCTTTAAGAAAAAATAAATAAAGAAGTTGGGGTGCTTGGGTGGCTCAGTTGGTTAAGTGTCTGACTTTGGCTCAGGTCATGATCTCACGGTCTGTGGGTTCGAGACCTGCATCAGGCTCTGTGCTGACAGCTCAGAGCCTGAAGCCTACTTCAGACTCTGTGTCTCCCGCTCTCTCTGCCTCTCCCAGCTTGTGTTTTCTCTCTCTCGATAATAAAAAAATAAACTTAAAAATTTATTTAATAAAATAAAGAAGTTTTGGATAATGTGTTTTGGATATTAGTTTGCTAGAACTGCCATAATAAAGTCCCACAGACTGGACAGCTTGAACAACAGACATTTATTTTCTCAGAGTTCTGGAGGCTAGATGACCAAGATGTCAGCAAGACTGGTTTCTTCTGGGCTTCTCTAGCTCACAGGTGGCCAACTTCTCCTTCTGTCTTTGCATGGTCTTCCCTCTGTGTGTATCTATGTCCTAGTCTCCATTTCTTATGAAGACACAAGGTATATTCGATTAGGACTCACCCTAATGGCCACATTCTAACATAGTTACCTTCTTAAAGACCCTATGTCCAAATATGGTTACATTCTTAGGTACTGGGGTTAGGATTTTGACACATAAATGGGGAGGAGGGTTCCCAATTCAGCACATAATGTATATGTTTAGGCTGAATTTGAGTAGAACATCCAAAAAGAGATAACCTTAAATCATTGTAATTGTAGCACAAGAGTATGTGTAAGAGGTCATATGCAGAGATTTAAAGCTGAGATGGTAACTGAAATCATGAAAGTGAAAAAGCCCACAAAAAGAAAAATCTACAGAGATAACAGCAGCAAGCCAAGAAAAATGTATTCTTGATTTCTCTGTGGTCCTCACTAAGTATCTAGAAACAACCTAAATGTAAATCGTAAACTGTTGAAGTTGGAGAAACCTTTTCAGACCACACTCCTCTTTACTCCACTGAGGAAAATAAAGGCCTAAAAGTTGAGTGCCTTTTTCTTGAATGGTTAATTTCATAGGCCACTGTTCAGTTATCATGTTTTAAAGAAACAAGAATTTTTTAAAGGACTTTGAATTTTGTATAGGCTTGGTATATGTAAGTTATAAATATATGGCTATAGATGAATTCTGAATATATTATGTAGATCTGTGCTGTTCAAGTTGGTAGCCACTAGTCACATGTACCTATTTTAATTTAAATTACTAAAATTTAATAAAAGTAAAAAATTTAAAATTCAGCCTATATTGCATTAGCCACATTTCAAGTGCACACATGGTTAGTGGCTACCATATTGGGCAGTACAGATATAGAATAGTTTTGTCACTGCACAAAGTTCATTTGGACAATGCCAGTACAGAATATTCTAGAAATCAGGTAGATACTTCCACCCAAAATTTGAGGGAGCTCAGATTTGTAACTCTCTCAAATTATAAAATACTGCAGGTGTCACTCATTTCAACTACAAGTACCTCATCTGTTCTTTGGCCAAAGTCCACCCCCCCCAAAAAGAAAAAAAACTCCTTTCAAAATTTTCCTTGTGATTTTCAACTTAACTCAAGTGAGGCTAAAGCTGACTTTTGAAAGACCAAAAAATAATGAAGACACATTACTAATTTTAATAAATGAGCAACAGTTTTGAATAACCTAAAATGGCCTAACATAAATTCTAAATTATTCCAGAAACTCTTTTCCTGAAGAAACATTATAGATTCTTCCTCCATTTCTAAAACACTGTGGTCAGGTCTGTGAATGGCAGGTGATTATTTCACATTTCATCTAAATGTTGAATAATCCATGAGTAATTCTTTCACTCATATGCAAATTTTAAACCAAGAAATTAAAGTCATTGAGGCTGTTCCTAAATTCACGAAGAATTACATAACGATATGAAAACCATAAAAATCACTTTATTTTTGAACAAGACTATAATTTGATGGAGCTTTTATTTGTACAGAGGGGAATGAAATTTACAAGTGGCAGGAAGATAACAGTGGGCATTTGACTAAGACTTGCCATCGGAGCAGGTTTGAAAGCCCAGGGTGTTTCTCAAAGTGTGACTATCCCAAGAAACAGCAGAGAAAAATGTAGGCCTCCAGAACTTCACCTCAAAGCTACAAAACCAGAATCTGTGTGGATGGAGTAATGGAATTTGCCTCTTTTAAACGTACTCCTTCAGTATTGCTTGTCTATTAAAAGTTGAGGAGGGGCGCCTGGGTGGCGCAGTCGGTTAAGCGTCCGACTTCAGCCAGGTCACGATCTCGCGGTCCGTGAGTTCGAGCCCCGCGTGGGGCTCTGGGCTGATGGCTCAGAGCCTGGAGCCTGTTTCCGATTCTGTGTCTCCCTCTCTCTCTGCCCCTCCCCCGTTCATGCTCTGTCTCTCTCTGTCCCAAAAATAAAATAAACGTTGAAAAAAAAAATTAAAAAAAAAAAGCAGTAAGATTTTTACTTGAGTTAACACATAAAAGTCTAAATTTAATCCACTAATTTTTCTAGTGTTTGATCAAATAGCAAAATGGGAAAAAAAGGAGGTGAATCTATTTAATTTATAAAATTGATCTTGTCCAGGGACTATTATGCAGACACACAGAGACTGCACTTGAATTTAGAGAAAGGTGACTCAGTATTTTTTTCCGTCTAAAATGTTTTCACAGAAGGAGCAACTTTATATATACAAAATATAAACTACACAATATATATAATAGTTCATGCTTTGTATTCATAGTTAAAAGATAAACTGAGGCATATTAAAAATGTTAAGAGTTAATTTGAGCAAGAATCTACTGGAATGGGGTAATACCAAACCGGAAGTGGTAAGAAGCACTCCACTAACAAAAGTTGGGGGAAAAATTTACATAGAAAAGATGAGAAAACAAAGAAAGGAAATTATTTGATTGGTCAGAGTTTAAAAGCTAGTTCGCTGTTTGTGACTGATGGTCATAGCTTTTTGATTTTATAACCCTAAGGCATTTATACATAGGCTTAGGTTTGGGGTTGCTTATAAAGGCTGGCACAGCATTAGCGCCACCACAGTCTGTCTCCATTTTGTAGTTTATACACACACACACACACACACACACACACACACACACACGCAAACACACACACACATATCATATGACTTATTTTTCATAGTTGCATTTAAAACCCCTAAAACTGCACTTGATCAGTTTTGCTTTATTTTCAATACAATGTCTTTTTCCTTCTGTCACCTTTTGTTTATCTGCAATCTACAGTGGTTGAGAAGAGAGCCTAAAGGGATGCAAATGATGAAGACACACTGCAGCCTTCTGAGCACCTACTGTGTGCCTGGCACTCATCTACGCCCTTCTTACGCGCTTCAGCGCATCGCAGCCAATGCAACACCGGGTTCCATCTTGTGCCACTGAGCAAGCCAGCAAGAAATCCCCAGAGGATTTCATTTACATTCTGAGATACTGTTGGTGTCTGTGTCATCATCTACTATCAGGAAGAAAGGGGTGGAAATTGCACTTTTAAACTGTTTTCCACCTGCTAAATCATTTTACTTGGCCAGTGTTCTCAGTACTACTTCCCTTCTTTTTAGAAGTCTGAGTCCTCTTCATCAGTTGATTGCTCTTCAAATAAAGTCAAATGATGGCAGTAGCAGACTGAGAGGGCTCATTCTATTCTCTTTTTTTTTACTCCTGGCAAGAAGATCTATCACCCATTTGAAAGACTTTCAGTCCATGAAAACAAGATCTTAACACTTCATCAAAGCTGAGGAAACCTGAGGATGTTTTGGAAGTCAGCCAGTTGGGTGTGTCTGCAGTGTTTGATGCTTTCCCCCTCTCTCTTCCCCTTCTTTTATCCTCAGCTGTCTGAGTTCTTTTATCCTTAGCTAAACAGCAGCCAAGGAGCCTGAGGCAGTATACAGGATCTAAAAAACACCCCTAAATCAACTAGAGGCTGACTCCTTTCCACAGATGGCACATCACAGACTTTACCTTAATCCTGGTCAGTCTAAACTGAACATTATTAAGCAAAAACCCGAAGGGAAAATGAGGATTATAGAGAAAACTATATCACTATTAGAAGAAAAACAATCCTCTAAATTTATGTAACTACTGGGTTATATTTTGTCTCCCTTCGTAGACCATGAGCTCCTTGGAGGCAAAAATACCATCTCATTCATCTCTCAAACCTTGGGTAAACACAGGGTGCAGCACATGGTAAGCATTCAAAAAAAGTCTCAAGGAATAAATGGGAATTAATGCGTGCAAGCTTTGTTCTTCTATTACTTTAAAGAGTTCCTTTCTGATTTTATTTTGTTTGGTTATGACCTGAGAGCCAGAAATGTCAGCTTTCATTCTCGTCTATCCCCCAATACCTCTCAATTAGATTACTGCAACTGTCCTCTAATTAAGAGCCTGGAGTTCTTCTGCCCTCAGTACTATATACTAGCGCTGAATCCATCTTCTCCAATATTGTTTTAATCAAGTTAAATCTCGCAAAGAAACCTAGCATAGTTTCCTCATCCTGTGGTAAATGAAGTCCAAAACTCATTCAAGACACATTACTCACCCAGCCAAGTTTCTGGTCTTCCTTTCCCCATTTACTTTTTACTAATTGTGCAGGTTTTGTTTTCGTTTTGAAATAATAAAAATCTGTTCCAGTCTCTTCATCTTCTAAGAATTGTCATTACTGTTGACATGAGGTAAAAAAAAAATGAAAACAAAATCACTTCTGTCTGCTTGATGGAGCTCCATAGACAGATATTCATTTGAACAATTAACATCTCAAATAAAAAAACATTGTGCCAATATACTTCCTTTTCAAAATAAAACTTCTACTCTATATCAAAGCTCTAAAAATGTAGAAATCAAAAGGGATATGTTGAGATCTTTAAGTGATTCTGCTCATTTTCTTTTTTCTCCAGCTTTATTGAGATATAATTGATACGTAACATTGTGTGAGCTTAAGGTTTACAAAGAATTGATTTGATATACTCATATATTGCAAAATGATTACCACCACAGCGTTAACTAACATCTTCATCATGTCACATAATTATCATTTCTTTTTTGTGATGAGAACATTTAAGATTTATCTCTTAGCAACTTGTAAATATATAATATAGTATTATTAATGATAATCATAATGCCATATATCACAGCCTCAAAACTTATTCACCTTATAAGTTTGTACTCTTTGACCAGCATCTCCCCATTTCTCCTATTGTCAGCCCCTTTTAACCACCATTCTACTCTCTGTTTCTTTCTTTTTTTTTTAATTTTATTTATTCTTGACAGAGAGAGAGACAGAGCATGAGCAGGGGAGGGGCAGAGAGAGAGGAGGAGACACAGAATCTGAAGCAGGCTCCAGGCTTTGAGCTGTCAGCACAGAGCCCGACGCAGGGCTTGAACTCACAAACCACAAGATCATGACCTGAGCTGAAGCCAGATGCTTAACCGACTGAGCCACCCAGGCTCCCCTACTCTCTGTGTCTATGAGCTCCCCTTTCTTAAATTGCACATATGAGATCATAAAGTACTTGTCTTTCTCTGTCTGGTTTATTTCACTTAGCTTAATGTCCTCAAGATCCATCCATGTTGTCACACACACAAAAAAGAAGGATTTCTTTCTTTTGAATAGCTGAATAATAGTCCATTGTGTGTACACACACACACACACACACACACACACACACACACACACACTATCTTCCTTTATCCATTCATCCATTAGTGGACATTCAGGTTGTTTCATATCTTGACTATTATGAATAATGCTGCAATGAACATGGGATCACTGATATCTCTTTAAGAAAATGATTTCATTTCCTTCAGATATATAACAAGAAGTGTAATTGCTGGATTTTATGATAGTTCTATTTTTAACTTTTTTTAGGAACCTCCACAGTGTTTTCCATCGTGTCTGAATCAATTTATATTCCCACCAACAGTGCAAAGGGTTTGTTCATTTTGAAAATTGACTTATCAGCTGATATTGGTCACACAAACCCTACTCAAAGAGCCAAATGTATCTAAGACATGAGGTGTCTTAGCTAAGATTTGAGTAACCAGAAAAACAACAACAACAACAAAACACCTCCCAGGTGTATGAAGTTTCAATAGATAAGAGAAGAACATCCATCTAGTCAGCATCATGACTTACTGATACTTCAATCAAATCTCCCTAATGTTCAAATAAAGCCAGACTTAGGTTTGACCTTTGGGTGTGTTAGGTGCGCTTAGGCAAATCATGTCATATTTTTGGGTGTTGTTTCAGACTACCTATAACAGTCACCTAGAATGCTTATTAAAAATGAAAATTTATGGGTTCCACCCCAGACCTACTGAATATCTTCAGTGTAGCCCCCATAAATTTGAATGTTTTACAAACTTTCTTGGATAATTCTAATGAACAGCAAATGTGAGAACCAGCATGTTTGGATTTCAATTCGGTTTCAAAAGATAAAGGATTTTATGTTTAGTTAGTGAGCTAGAAGCACCTTATTCTGAGCTAAGTGATTAAAAGGATGTCAGGCCCAATTCTTTTCCTCAAGAAGATTACAACAGTGGGGGAGCAAAAACCTAGGAGACAGATGGGCAATATCACATTGAGTGCCTACTGTGGACCAGGGACTGTGCTAAGTTCTTGGCAAAGGGGACCTCATATAATATCACAATAACCCTGAAAAAATGGGGTTTTGAAGTAAGTGAAACCCAACTCATGCATGCCCTTTCTACTAGAGGTGATAAGGTAAGTTCATAAGGCAGACTAAAAGCTGGAAAATATGAGCAATATACACAGTCCTGTAAGAGGTCATTCATACACACTCCCATCAACACCAATCACCATTTGTGTGGAATGTACATTCCCAGGACTCTTACCTCCCCAAGAAGCACAATGAAAGTAGGAATCCCTGCAGGCTTCATCACACCAAACTTCTTTTTTTAATGTTTTTTTAAGTTATTTATTTATTTATTTATTTGAGCGTGAACAAGCAGGGGAGGGGTGGAGAGAGAGAGCGAGTGGGGAAGGGGTGGAGAGAGATGGGACAGAGGATCCAAAGCAGGCTCTGTGCTGACAGCAGAAAGCTGGATGCAGGGCTTGAACTCACAAACTGTGAGATCATGACCTGAGCCAAAGTCAGACACTTAACCGACTAAGCCACCCAGGTGCCCCCATCACACCAAACTTCTAAGATGTGCCTGGGACTTCATTCAAGATGGAGGAACTTGCAGAGAACTTGTACAAGAATATGACACTGGAGAACTACAAGCATCTGGTCTCAAAGTTTTCTGATTTCAATAAATCCGAACTCCAAAATAAAGAAAAAAAGAGCCCTAAGAATCGACTTTTCTCTTACACTAGGAAATCTTCTCTGATTCTCCCAAACTCTACCTAGGTCATGTGAAGGACTCTTCCAGTGTATTCCCACAGCTCAATTACTAACATATGCCTACCAGTATCATAGTGTATAGATACATAGATGATCTCCGACATCATCAACCTAGATATACCTTAACACATAGTAGATATATGCTTGCTGAATTTATATGTAAACATTATAATTGTATAATTGATTTATCTGTTATATAGTTTTATATATATATATATATTTTTTTTTTTTTGAGAGAGAGAAATAGAAAAGGCAACTTATGGAAATGGGGTTTGAAGTATGGGTAGGATTTTAAAAGGTAGAAATGGTAGGGAGAGAATTCTGTACATTTGGAAAAACATAAGAAATGAAGAAATGGGATAGAAGAAACCAAGAGACCCTCAATTTGGCAGGAGCAGAGGAACATATATCAGTAGGGAAATAAGGTCTGACTCTCTGCCATATTTTGCCAGAGTTCAAACTCACACAGGCAGCGGGTAACTGTTGAGGTGAATTTTTATGCAAGTAAGTTTGGTAGCCAACAATAGGATAGACTGGAGAAACCAGCCATAGTCATCACATGTGTCTATCACAACAGTCAAGCCAAGAAGTAACGTATTGGTGACAACAGAAATGGAGCAAGAGAGAATGGGTAAGAAAGACACTGCAGAGATAGATTCTACATGATTGATTGGGTATTTGGGCATAGAAAACAAAAAAGAAAGAGCAAAGTTGACTGAAGTTTAGACCATGTGCATTAGATAAACAGTAGCCATTAGGGTGAGGGTCCAAATAGTCAAGAAAGATACAATTTCAAGCTTGATTGAGGTCATTCAATGAAAGGTCGGGGCTAGAAAAGAAGAATTGGAAAACATACTAATTGGGGTAATAAAATTGTGGGAATGGATGAGATCTCAAAAGGAGAAAGAAAATAAAGGTTGAAGGACAGAACTTCAGTGAATACTCACATTTAAGGGAACAGGGGAAAATCTCAACTATGAAGATTTCTTTGACATGCAGATAAGTGATAAACATCTTGTACTCTATCATGTCTTCAGTCTTTCCAACACAGTTCCTGTCAGACTGTTTTCCTTTTTGTATTTTTTGTTTCCCTGCCTGTCTCCATTATTAGACTATAAGCATTTGAAGGGCTGGATCAGGAGCCATATTCATCTGTCAATCATCAGGATCAGTTCCTAAAATTAGCACATAGTGGGTAGAGAGATTAATAGATGGATGGATGGAAAGATAGGGGATGGACATATAATGAAGGAGACAGAATGGAGGGTGAGAGAGAGGACTCAAATCAGAACAGTGTTGTAGAAGTAAAGGTAAGAATTTTAAAGCCTACAATGTCCCTCCTCATCTCTAAGCTGTAACAAATCTAAATCAAAAGGCTCAAAGGTTAACTATATCAAAAGTACCTCATGAGATCATTGTTTCTGTGTGATTCCTTCTGATAGTTCAAAACATATCCAGAATTACAGAATCCAATCACTTGTCACATCTGATATTTTGGTTCAAAAGATATCAAGAGATGATATCATCTCTCACCTGTATTGTTGCAAATTTCTCCTAAATGATTTCCCCTCTTCCATAGAAGCACTTCCCCACTTCCCTAGAGCCTATTTCTCAAAACAGCAGGCAGATAATCCTTTACAAACAGAATTCAGGTTTTGCCCTCCCTCTGCTCAAATCCTTTGATGATGCTTCATGCCATTCAAAGTGAAGCCAAAGTCTCTAAAATGGCACACAAGGCCCTGCATGATCTGTTCACTCTCTTCAACCATCAACCCCACAGTGCTACCTCTCCAACCTCATCTCCTTTGACTTTCTCCCCACTGCCTACTCCACTCCAGCCACACTGGTCTCCTGCTTAGTTCTCCAATATCTCAAGCCTGTATCTCCTTTAGGACCTCTGCACCCAGAGTATCCTCAGCCCGGCGTACTATCTCCCCATGTATCCATCCACATGGCTCACTCCCTCATCTCCTTTGCTCAGCTAGCAACATCTCTTGAGGACTTCTCAGTGAGGCCTTCCCTGTCTATACTATTTGAAATTGTAAAACACCCCACAGCACTCCCTCTGCCCCTTCTCTGTTATGTTCTATGTGTCACATACTATGTGTCACTATCTGATATACTTTATATTTGTCCACCCCAGTCCCCACATCTGCAAATCTTACTCATCCTTCAAAGCCCTCTAGGACTTGACTATGACTCTATTCCTCTATGACTCCCCTACAATGGCAGCTCCCAAATTCTCTCCTTTTTCTAAAATCCACCACACTTGATTATACACCATATCACTTACTACTGACATTTGACTATCATATGGTCACATTAAGTGACCCATTCCACCCGTTAACCTCTAGAAAGCAAGTGCCATCACATGATTCTTTCGTATATTCTCTCTTAGGACTCAACATGGTGCTAAACACATAACATGGTTTGGTTTCAGTACATATTTTAAGTAATGAACAGGCAACATCAGTAATACTAGTTACCATTTACAGAATTATTACCGCATGGCAGGCACAGTAACTCAGTAAACAATATGATATTATCACCCTTTTATAGGTGAAAATGAACAGCTCTCCCAAGGTCATGTAGCCTTTATGAGTATCCAGCATTTATAGGGCCCCTGGGTGGTTCAGTCGGTTGAGCATCCAACTTCAGCTCAGGTCATGATCTCATAGCTCATGGGTTCGGGCCACGCGTTGGGCCCTGTGCTGACAGCTCAGAGCCTAGAGCCTGCTTCAGATTCCGTGTCTCCCTCTCTTTCTGTCCCTCCCCTGCTCACACTCTGTCTCTCTCTCTCAAAAATAAATAAACGTTTGAAAAAAAGAGTGTACAGCACTTAAAGCAAGGTCTGTTTAACTCCATTGTCCATATTCCACTACTCCTTAATCACTACCCCAAAATTAATAACTTCTATTCATTGAGCGCCTGCTGTGAGCCGGGCACACTGGCAGTGTAACACTTTACACATGTTATCTCAGTTCACTCTCAGAAAAACACTGTGGGGTAGATATTATCAATCTTCTCTTACAAATGAGAAAACTAGCTCAGAGTGTTAAACACCTTGACTAAGAACCCACACCTAGTAAGCGACAGTATCAGAGTGTGAACTAGTCGATATGGATAAAGCAATCATATTAATTGTGCATGTGCTGCTTTGCAATTCAGAGGTAGAAAAGTTGGAATGAGCAATTACACCCTGAATTCTGAGTTTTGCTGGAGCTAATATAGCTCCTTTAGTGAGTTTTAATGATCCCAGAAATTACTTCATCTTATAACCTATTCCTCTCTCTTAATCTCCCATCAAGTCCTGATATTTAACGTCTACAAGGGAAAACTGAGTTGACAGCATGTTGACAATCACAGAGGGGATTTTCATAATCTCATTTGTTTGGCCAGGTTTAATTTCAAACTGGAATAAGTATTTTCCTTCTCCTATTTATATGTTTGTAAGCACAGTGTGCATGTGTGTGTGTGTGTGTGTGTGTGAGAGAGAGAGAGAGAGAGAGAGAGAGAGAGAGAGACTGAGAAACAGAAACAAAAAGACAGAGACAGAGACAGAGAGACAGAAAGATGGATGCAAGGAGAGAGAGTGGGCTACAGGGAGGGAGATGTAGAGGCCACTTTTAGGCAAACAAGCCTGAGCAATGGAATGTAGAAAGAGCCCACAGTCACCCCCTGACTAAAGACAGGCCCATCAGGCGACCTACCTCAAAATATCCACATGCCCTAACTGACCAGTGGGGTTACTTACACCAAAAAGGGAGAATTCTGGATGCTGCCATACCTCCTCATCTTGCCCCTTTAAAACCAGCCCACACCCACTGCCTTGTTGCAGCCTCTCCTCTGCTGTCCTGCTTACTGCTCCTTTGCCATGTATTCAATAAACTTCTATCTCTTGTGTTCTGCCTCAGAAGAATGCTTTCACTGCCCAGGACACAGGTTTCTATTGTTGCCCCATGTTTGGGGCTCCTGTCTGATTGGACAGATACCCATTTAGACACCACAGAAGAGTTGGCTCTTCCTCAATTCCTTAATTCCCAGAGTCTGAAAAAATACAATAGCTAAATCTTGAAAAATCCTTGACATACCAATTGTGCTCAAGGAGCACCCTCAGGAGGTACTGCTAATGTCTGAGAAGCTCTCTGAAGCCTGCCTTTGAGTTATTAAGGGATTGGGGAACAAAATTCAAATTCTGCGCTCCTGAAACTGGAGGCCTACTCTTCAAAATAAGGATTTGAGAATAGAAAAATAAATTGTACTATTTATTTTTTTAATGTTTATTTATTTTTGAGGAGGGAGGGGCAGAGAGAGAGAGGGAGATGCAAAATTTGAAGCAGGCTCCAAGCTCTGAGCTGTCAGCAGAGAAATGGACGTGGAGCTCAAACTCATGAACCATGAGATCGTGACCTAAGCCAAAGTTGGACGCTCAATCGACTGAGCCACCCGGTGCCCCTAGAAAAATAAATTTTAAAAATGAAAGGAAGATTTACTGAGCAGAGAACAATGACTCCAAGAAACAGAGAGCCTAAATCATACCTCTCAAACATGGGGCTCAATTGCATGCCTGTTACTCTGACTGATGACTTCTCCTCCTTTGAATGGATTAGTAAAATGGTAGCTCTTTTCTCAAATGCTGCCTGCAGTCAAGTTGTGTTGTAGGGTTGTGGATTTGTTTGTTTTTTTAGAGGTGGGGGGGGGGAGAGTTGGATGTTTTTAGGAATAACTTCAGCACAGCACCTTGATCATTATCAAATCGCCTCTTGAGAAAGAATATGGCTTATCGGTTTACACAGAGCTCCAAAGGTCTTTGTGCTTTTTCATTCTCTCTGGTTCAGTCCTGCTTATCTGCACACACAAGCCGCCCCCCACCCCAACATGCCACTGTGAGGACAGGACTGAAACATGAGCCTTTCTGAGTCTCAATAGTCTCTGAAGTTTTATCCTCAGCTCAAATAGAAAGCGGTTATACAAGACCTCTTGAATTAGAGAAAATAATTTCTGCTTTATTATTCAAATTACAAGCACTCGTGACTGGTTTTCAGGTCTGATTCTTTACAAACTGCTGTGTAATTCTTGAGGATCAGTTATTTAAAATTATAACTAGAAACACAAATACAATGAGGGACAGAAAGAGGAAAAATGAAAAAAACGAGAAAGACAAGAGCTTATGAAAAGTGGGGAGGTGGGGAAAGCAAGAGATACGTAAAACTAGTTTTTTCAGTTAGAAGCCATGTTGTATTTTTTATGTTGTTCACTCCTGCCATCTAGTGGTTTTCATATAGTAATGCGGAAGTCAGAATTAGAAATCACAAATACAAGTTTTTAAATGGGATGTCAGTCACCCAACAATTTACCTCATCCACAAGTCCTCTCCCTCTCTCTCTGGTCTAGACATGATTGTAAATGTTCCACATGTGTTACTGCCCACAGCATTTCAACAGAGAGCCAAAACTCCAGATATGGAATGAATGTTAAGTTCCAAGGTTTCCACTTACCAAGCCCCACATTGAGCAAATTCCCAGAAAACTATTATATCTTGAAATTCTAGCATTTCACCAAGTTCCTCTTCCTAAATGTTGAATGACCCAATGTAATTCTGTTTCTTGGAAGGTACTATTAAACCCAAGAGTCAAATATACTAATCAAACATTAAGTGTAGTCTCCGGGTACCGATTCATTAATCACAAACATCACTTACCCTTTTTATGCTTGATGTAAAGAGACTCAATTATCCTTGATATAGTCTCAGTTTAAAATTTTTTTAAGTTGGAATTTTAAAGAATTTGCTTCAAAAATTTTTCTCAAAGACAGGTGTTTTACATTGTATATGAAGAAAAACAATGTGCCCTCTACCCTCGCAGGTTCTTGGCTGAGACCCCACTGTGATAACAGACAAATTAACAGGAAAAAAAGCCCCAGAAGTTTAATAACATGTATTTCTCCCGTATACGTAAGAAAAACACAGGAAAACTGAGTAAGTCCCCTGGAAGGGCCTAAGCCACCACCTCAAATAACATCTCCAGCTAAAAACAAACAAACAAACAAACAAACAAAAAAGATGTTGGGGAGGAGGAGGGCAGTTATCGGAAGTTATTAGGAAAAGCACGTAAACAGGGTAAGGTTGTCATCAGGTTTTAAGCCCTTGCCTTTTTCATTGATAAGAGTTTCTGGAAATTTAGTCATCCTTCTCTTCCCAAACAGAGAGGAAGACAGTCTTACAAATGAAGATTCCCCTTATAAATGTAAATGTCTCTTACAAAAGGGTAACATCTGCTCAGTTTTCAGTGCTTCTCCCATGTCTGCAGTCTCTTAAAAATAACCAGCTCAAAATAATCAATATGCCAAAAAGGCCTGTCTTGAAGTGGTATATTTTGCTCCCCTTCACCATATCTGTGATCATCAGGGCATTGTAGGCGGTCCAACTGTAGACTCAGCTGCTGTGTTGGAGGCTCCCAGTACCACTGTGAAGACAGCCGCAAGGCTTGTAGGGTTGTGAGATAAGAAAGTTTTACAAGAGTCGGACACCTGCAGTGAGGGGCCTGATCTTCCCAAACATGGTATCAGAGGCACTGGTTCTACATTTTTTAAGGGGGGAAATCACAAGGGAAGCTTGATCTGAGAAGTAATGAGCTGTAAGCATGACTGGCTTGCTCTCTGGAAGAGAGTTTTGAAAAGGCATAAAACATTCCCAGGTCTAGACATGTGGATGACACGCAGAGATGGAAAATGGCAGACTGAGACAGAAGCCCAAGGCATGTTTTTTAAAAAAGAATCTAGAGAGGAGGGATGGAGAATGTTTGACCCTGACCTGTAAAAAACACAGTGCAATTTTTGAAAAATATAATTCAGAGATACAAATAAGACTTGTATTTTCCAGTGAGGGGAAATTATTATTCATCTGTTGTCCTTCTGAAATCTCCAGGTAGGTAGGCAGAAATAGCTGGTATATGTAACAAAACATCTTGGAGCATGTACCTTACTAACCAAAAATCCTATACTACTATATTATCATTGTTAGGCTGGGTGCCTTGACACTTGGTCACTTTCAGGATTTCCTTATTTCCTACCCTTACACTCTGAATTCATGATGTCCAGCCACCCCAGCCTTCTCTATGTTCTTTGTTCTCATTCCTACCTCAGGACCTTTGTACCAGTGCTTTTCCTCTGCCTGCACTTTATTCTCCCTCATCACTTTGTCAATATGATCTCAAATTAAATATTACCTCCTCTGAAAAGTTTCCCCTGCTGGGGCGCCTGGGTGGCTCAGTCGGTTGAGCATCTGACTTTAGCTCAGGTCATTATCTCGCAGTCCACCCTGCATCAGGCTCTGTGCTGACAGCTCAGAGCCTGGAACCTGCCTCCTATTCTGTGTCTCCCTCTCTCTCTGCCCCTCCCCCACCTGCACTCTGTCTCTCTTTCTTTCTCTCTCTCTCTCTCTCTCAAAAATAAACATTGAAGAAAATTTTAAAAAGTTTTTCCTGCTACCCTGTCTAACGTTGTACCTTGCCCAACACCCTAGATTCTTTCTATCAAATAAACTTTTCTTTTCACAAAGGTAATATCACTATTTATTATGATTATGATTTTGCTTATTGTTGTTTGTTAATTATCTATCTTCCCCTCTAGGATGTAAGTCCCATAAAGAGCAAGGTCTTCTACATCTTGTTTATTGCTTAAATCTACCAGGGCCCCAGCAGGAAGCAGATGAGTAGCTGGAGAAAGTTTAATAAGAAGAGACCATTTACCAAGGGACTACTGCATGACTTCTGTTGCACAGGGGCAGTGCAGCACTCAGGGCCTGAGTCACTTCTCGGCCTAAAGGGCACTGGAGCCCAGAGAATGAGAGGCTGTTGGAGAGGACCAACAACAAGAGAGAGGACCTATAGTGGAAGGGTACTGCTGGCCCACAGTCTCTCTTTAGAAGGGAGCCTGGAAAATACATGCCTTAACTCCCTCCCTCCAACCATCCCTTAAACTGCCTGCGGACCCTTTCTGGAACTGAACCCTAAAGGGAGCCAGCAGTCCCCACAGATCAGCCTCTGGGGGTAAAGAGCAGACTGGAGAAGGCTGGAGTCCAGATCTGCAGGGGCAAACAGAAGACATCCATCAGGTGACCAAATCTCAGTGCTGAGAACAGGGTCTGACAGAATAGGCACAATAAACATGTGCACAATCAATAAATAGCATAATGACTAGGAATTCAAAGCTGAAATGTCTTTGGTTTCAGAAAAAGCAAGTTGTACTTTCTCTGACGATAGCCTTTAGCCAGGAGCAGACTAAAGAGATCTGCCCTCCAGGAAGACACGAAGAAGCCAGGGACAGATGTTTGGCTGTGCAGTGCATTAAAGAAATAATGGAAGCCTATCTGAGATAGTGGATTGTGCGACATCACAACCAGCGGTAAAAATACATACATTAGGGAGTAGAATGGGCAGTTCATTGATACTTTACAGTACAAGTGGCTTTGCAGTTCACAAAGAGCTCCACAGATGCTGCTCATTCAAGCCTTGAAGTCTCCTGGCAGACAGCAAAGTATGTCCTTGTTTTATAGATGAGGACAATCCACTTAGCCAAGTTCAGTATCTTGTCCAAGGTCATACAGCTGGCCAGAACACAGCAGGCTAGAACTCTGTATTAGAGAGAACACAGAGAAGGAAAAATAAACCTTTTGGGTAACAACAACAACAAAAAAGATCCTTTAAAAGATATGAGTGATGAGGCTGAGGGAATTTGAGAAAAGATCCAATCTGATCAAATATCATATAGTTATTAATTGTTACCCTACTTAATTGCAGTAACCACCCACTTTTGCGGAAGTCTTTAAACCAAGTATATTAGTCTGTGAGGCAAAAATGGTATAAAACATACAACATGAAAGAAAAAAAATCAAGAATCTGGATAATTTGTCTGAATAACCCAAAGCTTAGAGATGGCATTTAAATGATCATATTGCCTCTAAAACTATTGCTCTCCTTCCTGCAGCCTAAATCTTGGCTGAGAAAGAGAAGGTAAGGTACAAGAAATTCATTTTAAGTGACAGCAATCCCCATGAAATAGTGGCGAAACAGGGCTTTTACTTCTCTGATATTAAATCTTCCCAGATAGTGGAATTCTGAACTAGTAGAGGCCAAACGATGAAACAAAAATTCATTTTTAACTATTTGTATTTATTCACCAGGTAACAGATTTAATCTTTTTCCGTGGTAGTTTACCACCAAGTCGGAATGTTATTTTTCATGTGCTGACCGTAAAAGAAGGAAGAATATTCTTACTGGTAATAAAAGTCGTTAGCCTTTACAGATGACTTTAGCACCTTCTCCCGCTTCTTTGCAGATGGAAGGAAGCCCAGCAAGGGCTCTAGAAAACCTGAACAAGAAAGGAAACGGGAGGAGCGGGGGTGGGGGGGGGGGGTGCGGGCGGTATGGTATTCCTGGAGATTTTGAAAGTACAGGCAATAGGCCATGTTCTCAGCCACAACAGTTAAAATATGATCTTCAAAGTAGCCTCAATCAGTCCGACTTCTTGCATTAGACTTCCAATGCTAGATTCCAATTTTAGTTCACCAGGCTTGTGGGTTTATGAGAGACACTCAAATGTTGAGCCATCAGTAAAAGGCATTTATGTAGTTTATACTGAACAATAATGAAAAAAATCTCCTCAAAATAGCTTTGTTAAGACACGCTTTTTAAAAATCTGCAAGTAAATCTTTCAGGACATTGTTTAAAATCTACTTTTGAAAGGACCCATTAAAAGCATTTCCCCGTGAGCAACGCAGCCACTGACCTGCATTATTCAATGTGCTGTACTGCAATTAATCTGAAATCCTTGCTCCCTTGCTCCCCATGTAAATGGAACAGCAGTGGAATAAAACAACTGGAAAATGAAGTTTCTCACTTTATTATTCACAAGCTGCACTCCGTAGTTGTTATTCATAGATTAGTTTCTTCTGAGACCAAAAACAATTAAGTGCACAGAAACCTAATTCTGCACAGTATGCGACAGAATTAAATAATCTACCCTGGAAATGAGTAAAACTCTAGTACTGGCCTATCTGCTCATTGTCTTTACAATACAGACTGAATCTTTGTACTTCAGGCCCCCAAGCCACTAGACGAGAATGACTTGATTTGCCACAGTGTTCTATACCTCAAGCAGGACTTGAAGACTGAACTACGGGCCCAAGAAATTGATGTGTGCCTTCCAAGTGCCGGTACTAGAAACGTTGCTGTCCTGTCCTGGCGTGCATCTAACACGCCACAACGCATATGACAGGTCTAGGAATAGCTTTGAATCTGAGCAGGATTTGAGATTAAATGCCTCTGCCAATTACCAGTTGTGTGATTTTAAAAACTTACTTATTTCTGGAGCTAGACAGTATTATGCTAAGTGAAATAAATCAGTTAGAGAAAGACAAATGCCATATGATTTCACGCATATGTGGAATTTAACAAATGAGCACAGGAAAAAAAAAGAGGCAAACCATAAAACAGGCTCTTTTTTTTTCTTTTTTCTTGTTTTTTTTTTTTCATAAAACAGATTCTTAACTATAGAGAACAAAACTGAGGGTTGCTGGGGAGAAGGTGGGCAGGGGATGGGCTAAATGGGTGATGGGTAATAAGGAGGGCATTTGCTGGGATGAGAACTGGGTTCGTATGCAAGACATGAATCACTAGGTTCTACTCCTGAAACTAATATTACACTGTATGCTAACTGGAATTTAAATAAAAACTTGAAACTACAAAAAAAAAAACCAAACAACTTACTTATTAATCATCCTTGGACCTCAATTTCTTCATCTGTAAAAAGAGGGTGATAATAGTGCACAGCTCACTGGGTAACTGAGAGGAGAGAATGAGAGAATGTGTGTAAAATTTGTAGTTCAGAGCCTAGCACATAGTAGGTCCTTTAGAGTACATGAGCTGGATATTGCTCCCACCATACTCAGGGGTAAGCCAAGCTCACTGCTCCTCTTGCGTGATTTCTCTATGACTACAAACAACCCTATCCTGCCGCTCAGAATGTTCTATTCTCTCTCCTCCACTCACTGCTTGCTCTTCCCCAATGATTTCCTCCAAGAGTTTTCAGCTAAAGGGGCATAGGTGCCTTCCTCTATCCCTGTGCATCCTTGGGGTTCCTACTAAAAGAGTAGGAACAGGGGTGTGTCTGGGCGGTTCAGTCGGTTAAACTTCCGACTTGGCTCAGGTCATGATCTCATGGTTTGTGAGTTCGAGCCCTGCGTCAGGCTTTGTGCTGACAGCTCAGAGCCTGGAAGCTGCTTCAAATTCTGTGTCTCCTTCTGTCTCTGCCCCTGCCCCACTCACGCTCTGTCTCTCTCACACACAAAAATGAAAATAAACATTAAAAAGAAAAAAAAAGAGTAGGAACAAAGGAATAAACAAGTGAGCCCTAGGCGAGAAAATGGAAGGAAGCCTGAAGCTTCAGTGAAAATCGAGCCCACCACGTGGAGTAGAACACCATGCTTCTCACTTCCTGAACTTTTCCCTGATCACACCCTTCCTTTGCAATTCAAAATGTCCCAAAGCAGCACTTTGCCACTACAGTTGCTTGTGTATCTATTTGATGTTAGTTCTCATATTTTCATTCGTTTTTTGCCTCTCATTAAACTGAAAATTTTTAAGCCTGTGTGCACTATTCAAACCAACTATGCCCTAAAATAATTTACATGCTTCTGTTCTGTTTTGCCAAAGAAACTCTCACTTCCTCTACCAGGATGATTGTCAACTCTTGACTGTTATTGCTTAAGTCACCCAGATGCTGGCCTCCCATCTTTCAAGGGTCCCCTTCCTCCAGAATGTCACCCGAGTCAGGTCTCCCTGCACCTTCTACCACCAAGACCGTATTCAGCCTCACACCTCCTCCACCCCCCCACCTCCCCCCACACCCCCACCCCCGCCCATGCCTCCTTTCTTCTCCAAGCACTACTGATCCAAGGCAGGAGGAGGAGCCAGACCAGTTCTGAGAGTTCAGGAGTGAAGATACCACAGAAGGTACACCAACTTCAAATTGAGAGTAGACATTGGAGTTCCCAAAATGTATCCACCATTCTCCATCTCTGCAGGGAATTCCTCACTGGCTTGCTCCTTTGTAGGGTCTCTAAAATCATCAGTCTCTGATGGCCTGTCTCTGCCTCACCACTGGCCTTCTGTTTATGTACATACTTCCTATTCCTGCTGGGTTGTCACTCAGAACAGTGGCAATTTACTGCCTTCTGCCCCCTCTCACCAAAGCCCCAGGCCTACGTTTGTAGATCCAAAGAATTATTAATGGGCCTTGCTAAACAAAGATATGTCTACTTTATTGAAGCGTTTTCCAACTTTGTTGAGATAGAATGACATACAACATTGTATAAGTTTAAGGTGTACAGAAGATTTGATACATGTAGATACTGTGAGGTGATGACAGCAGGACTAGATAACAGCTCCATCACCTGACATAATTATCATTATTTGTGTGTGTGGTTAGTACATTTAATATTTATTCTGTCAGAAACCTTCAAGGGTATAATACAGTATTATTAACTACAATCACCATGATGTATATTCGATCCTCAGAACTTTTCCATCTTATAACTGGAAGTTCGTACCCTTTGACTAACATCTTCCCATTTTTTCACTGCCCCCCAGTGCCTGGCAACCACCATTCTACTCTCTGTGTCTATTAGTTTGGTTTTTTAGGTTTCAAATATAAGTGAGATCATACAATATTTGTCTTTCTCTTTTTATTTCACTTAGCATGTCCTTGAGGTCCACGTAAGATGTCATGAATGGCAAGATTTCCCTTTTTCTTATGGCTGAATAATATTCCTATGGGGTGTGTGTGTGTGTGTGTGTGTACTACATCTCCTTTATGTATTCATCCATCAGTGGACACTTCGGTTGTTCCCATGTCTTGGCTATTGTGAATAATGCTTCAATGAACATCAGTGTGCAGATATATCTTCAATATCCTGATTTCATTTCCTTTGCATATATACCCAGAAGTGGAATTTCTGGATCATAAGATAGTTCTGTTTTTAATTTCTTGAGAACCTCCATATTTTCCACAGTGGCTGTAACAACATTCCCAGCAACAGTACACAAGTGTTCCCTTTTCTCCACATCCTCAAGAATACCTGTGATCTCTTGTCTGTTTGATGATAGCCATTCTAACAGGTGTAAGATGATATGTAGTTGGAATTTTTGATTTGCATTTCCTGATGATTAATGATGTTGACCATCTTTACATGTACCTGTTGACCATTTTTATGTCTTCTTTATAGGAATGTCTATTCAGGTCCTCTGTCCATTTTTTAATTGGGTTGTTTGAGTTTTCTGCTACTGAGTCATATTAATTCCTTATATTTTTTAGATATTAACTCTCTATCAGATGTATAGGCTTGCAAATATTTTCTCCTATTCCATAGATTATCTTTTCATTTTGTTGATTATTTCTTTTGCTGTGCAGAGGCTTTATAGTTTCACATAGTCCCATTTATTTGTTTTTGCTTTTGTTGTTTGCATTTTGTGTCAAATCCAAAAAATCATTGCCAAGACCCATGTCAAAGAAATTATCCCCTGCATTTTCTTCTAGAGTTTTCCAGTTTTGGGGTCTTACCCTTAAGTCTTTAATCCATTCTAAGGGATTTTTGTATATAGTGTAAGATAAAGGCCCAGTTTCATTCTTTTGCATGTGGAAGTCTAGTTTTTCCAACACCATTTACTGAAGAGACTATCTTTTCCCCCTTGTACATTTTTGGTGCCTTTGTTGAAATTAGTTAACTATATATGTATGGGTTTGTTTCTGGATTATCTATTTTGTTCCATTAATCGATGTGTCAATGCCAGAATGTTTTCATTACTATTGCTTTGTAATACAGTTTGAAATCAGAAATTGTGATGCTTCCAGCTTTGTTCTTTCCCAGGATTGCTTTGGATATTCAGAGTCTTTTCTGGTTCCATCCAAGTTTTAGGATTGATTTTTCTCATTTCTGTGAAAAATGTCATTGGAATTTTTATAGGGATTGCATTGAAATTACAGATGGCTTTGGGGATGCCTGGGTGGCTCAGTTGGTTAAGTGTCCAACTTTGGCTCAGGTCATGATCTCAGGGTTCGTAAGTTTAGTCCCTGCATCAGGCTCTGTGCTGACAGCTCAGAGCCTGAAGCCTGTTGTATATTCTGTGTCTCCCTCTCTCTCTGCAATCCCCCTCCCTGCTTGTGCTCTGTCTTCTCTCTCTCTCACAAAAATAAATAAACATTTAAAAAATTTTTAAGAAATACAGATGGCTTTGGATAATATGTGCATTTTAATAATATTAATGCTTTCAATATCAATGCTTTCAATGAACATGGGATATCTTTCCATTTATTTGTATCTTCTTCATTACTTTCATTAAAGTCATTGATTTCAGTGTACAGAAGTTCACCTCCTTGATTAGATTCATTCCTATATATTTTATTGTTTTTAAGGCTAACAATAGGATTGTTCTCTTTGTTTCTTTTTCAGATATTTCATTGTTAGTGTATAGAAATAAACTGATTTCTACATTTTTATCCTGTAACTTTACTGAATTTGTTGATTAGTTCTAGCAGTTTTTTGGTAGAGTCATTAAGATTCTTTCCCTCTTATCCTCTCCAACACATCCAATCTCAGATTGTTTGCTCCAGCAGTATGCTGTAACTTCTCCACTAGACTCCTGGACTTTCACAAAAGCTTTCTCATCTGTGGATGACTGACTAAGTTGGTTTTCTCCAGGGACTCCCAGACTGCAGCTGCAAGGGGCTGGAGCTGGTTCATGGGTCATTTTGGAGTCCACAGCTGGGACTGAAGTCTCTTTGCCTATTATAGTTGGGTAAGACTTCTCCTAGGTTCCTTGGCATGAGGTGCTGGTGACAGAACCAAAGCTAAACAGAGCTGTAGGTGAGTCCTCAGGAGTATAGAGCTGCTTCTAGGTCCATAGCTAAGACTAAAGTCAGTGAGTCAACTGCCTAGGTATAGACTTATCCTCACAAAACAGCTCTCCTCATTCTTGGACTGCACCAGGGTTTCACAATCTCCCACCTGGATCCCACAGCTGTCTTCAAAGGTACTTTTGTCTGTGGATGGATGCCAAACTGCTGAGGGGATACTAGTGAAAGATGTCTTATTTAGCCATCTTGCTGATGTCACTGTCCAAGAGGCATCTTCTTTGAATTTGCATACTAATCATTCAAATATCCAACAGAATATTTGAAATTTCACCATTTTCTTTGCTTACTTAAGGTTACATTTTTAGGTTTCCCATTCTCCTCTCCTCCCAACCAGGAGATTTCCTGGTTTTGATTTCCACTTCTTCCCTTGCTTCCAGACCTGCTCGTATGCATTATTTTTTTTTTTCAGAGTACCTTCAGTGATCTTTCCAAAACACAGTTCTGGCTACACATCACTGCTGTGCTTTGGGACACGGTCTGATTCTCTCCCAAGGCTTTATCCTTGAGAGGCTGTGTGGTGTAGTAGTCAGAACACACTCTGTAAACAGACTGTTTAAGCTCCTCTTCCACCCTTACTAGCATGACTGGTCACTAGTGTGACTTTGGGTAAGTTGCTACATCTTACTATACTTCTCTTCTATATGGTGGAGACAATGATATTCCTTACTTTTGGGCATTTATACAGATTAAGTGAATTGTTATGCATAAAGCCTAGCTCAACTAGGCACTAGAGAAATATTTGCTAGTGTTATTGCTGGATCTTCCCTTCCTGAACTATCCTCTGTTTACTTCATCCTCACCTTTGCCATTTTCCCTTGCACTTTGTGCTAAATTTGAGGTGACTCTGAATGCACCAAGATTTACCTCCCCCATGCCCTGGGTTGCCTAGGTTGTTCTCTCTGTAACAAAGAGAGAGAGAAAGAGAGAGAGAGAAGGAGGAAGAAAGAAAGAAAGAAAGAAAGAAAGAAAGAAAGAAAGAAAGAAAAAAAAAGAAAAAAAATCTCTTTTTTTCCCCTCCTTTTTCACTTCACCAGGACTCTAATCATTTTTTTCAGGTCACAACTTCCAAATTACATCTCAGAAAGAGACTTCCCAGACCCTCCAAGACCAGCGCCCCTTCTATGTGCTTATGTGACACCATGTTCTCAACATGACTAATGCTGTTACTTGTAAGTGACTTATTTACTAGTTTGTATTTATCTTAGTCATACCACACTGCAAACCCTTTGAAAGCAGGAAGCATTTCTTGTTCACCATTCTATTCCTAGACTGCCAGGCATACTGGTAGCATCTGATAAATGCTCCACAAATGCTTCTTCAATAAATGTTGAAAGCAAAAGGATTAAACAAAATAAAGGCAAATTTTACCATTTATACAAATTTTTAACATTGAGCACAAAGGTTCAGAAATCCCTAATATTTTAAATTGAAACATCTTCAGAATGGGTTTTTATGATCTTCACTATTCCTGAACATGGTGTCAACTTGGTACATGGAATGAAGAAAGAAATTTTCACAGATGAGCAAAAAATTCTGTACTTCCTTCAGCTGTGTGCATGCTGTCTAAGGCAGACCAGGCTGAACTAGCCCTTCCAGCCAGGGTTTGAAATAGAGCAGATAAAGCAAAAATTATGTTTCTTTTCTAGAGCTTTAGAACATTATGCCTTATGCCATTTGGAAATTTGCAATGCTTCTTGATGATGCTAAGGATGGTGTGATGAAAATCATGACAACAATGTTTATTCCAGTGAGGGTCCCAGGTGTTCCCACTGGTATTATGGATTGAGATTTGACAGGCAGATGGAAAAGGAAAGGCAAGGATCTCATCCACTCCTAATTCTCAAGAGCTTTATAATATTTATTATCTCTTTTATTTTGGGTTGATCTTCCCATTCAAAATATTTTTAATCCTCTGCTATTAGGAAGGAAGGAAGGAAGGAAGGAAGGAAGGAAGGAAGGAAGGAAGGAAGAGACTGTAACTTGGACATTCCATTTTCCTCTCCTTCATAGCAAAACTTCTCAAATAAAACATCTATAGGTCATTACCTCTCAGTCACTCTTCAGCTATCTCTAGTATGACTTTGATTCCATCTCTCTACCATGTCAACTAACCTAGTGGGTATTTTCCATTCTCCTGGTATTTGGTCTCTCAGTAGAATTTTTTGTGTCCACTTAACTGAGCCATGGTGTGGCCAGATATTTAGTCAAACATTATTTTGGGTGTATCTGTTGGGGTGTTTTTGGAGGAGATTAACATTTAAATCAGTAGACTGAGTAAAGCAGATTGCCCTCCCTAATGTGAATGGGCATCACACAATTAGTTGAAGGCTTGAATAGAACAAAAAAGGCTGACCCCATTCCCTGAACAAGAAAGAATTCCTCTGCCTGATTGCCTCTAAATGGGAACACTGGCTTTTTTCTGCCTTCAAGTTCTAACTGAAACATTAGCATTTCCTGGGTCTGGAGAGTGCCAGCATTTGGGTTGGAAGTATACTCATGGCTCTCCTGGGTCTCCAGTTTGCATCTTTCAGGCCTTGGACTTGTCAGCCACCATAGTTACATGAGCCAATTCCTTATAATAAATGTTTTCATATAAAGATGAATCTTAAATATAATTGGTTCTTTTTCTCTGGAGAACCTCGACTAATTCAGCTACCGTTCTATTCTCCCATCTCCATTTCCTTACCTATTCTCTTTAACACATCCAATCTGGCTTCCATCATGCTAAGATCATCTAAGACCCTCATGCAGCTAAATCCAATGGACATTTGCAGTGTTACTTCTCCTGGCCTTTTAGCATATTTGACAACTAATTACTTACTTCTTTTTGAAAATATTCGTTCTGCATCCTCTGTGACACCACTCTTAGTTTTTCTCTGACTTTCAACTCTTCCTCTGTCTCTTTTGCAAGCTCACGTTCCTTTTTCTGGCCATTGAATAGTAGAGTTCTTCTAAACTCATCCAGCCCCTCTTCTTGCTACAAACTCTCTCTAGGCAATTTCATCCATGATTCTTTGTGCTTCATTGATGACCAAGTTTTTATCTCCTGCTATCTCTTTGACATTCTAGTTTCGCGAACCCAACTACCTCCTTATATTTAACACTTGAAGTCTAAAAAGGAGCTCTGTTCCCCCATCCCCATCCTTCCCATATTCTTTATTTCAATGAAGGGTGGTACCATCTGTTGCATTCCAAGAAACCTGAAGGCTTCCTTGACAATCTCCTTCTGCCATCTACCATATTTGTTCCATTGCCAAATTTTCTCAAGTTTACCTCCTAAATATCTATTAATTCCACTTACTTTTTTGCCTTGCCTCTACTTTGATCCAAAACATTATCTTCCCATTCAGTACTAAAAGGGCATCTCCTAGCCAAATTCTTACCAATGCTTCTTTCCAATCCATTCTTCAGACTATTGCAAGATTGACACACACACCCCCACTCCCCCCACCCACCCACACACAAGCTTGAAGCCTTTTAATCATTTCCCTATTGCTCTTGGGAGAAAGATCAAAACCATTCACAGATCCAAAAAAGCTTTGTGCGATCTGTCCATCACCTACATTTCATCTTACCTGTATTCTCCTGCTCTCCAATGCTCCTGCCACAGTCATCTTTCAGTTCCTTATGGGGGTCATATTCCCTCCTGTGACAATATTTGCACACCCTATTCCCTCCTTCTGAAGTGCTCTTCCTCCTGAAATGTCACTTCCTTAGGAAACCTTCTCTCACTTTCTATACTAAGATGGGTCAGTGTTATACTCTGCCATATATTCTCCCTTTTTTTTCTTACAATTATCACATTTGCCCTTGTGATCAGTTAATTGACACTCATTTCCTCAAGAATCTAAGTACCTTGAGGGCAGACACCCCATCTACCTTACTCATCAAGGTAAACTCAGCCCTTATGTTAAAAAAAACACTCAGTAAACATTAGTTGACTTTTGAATGAAAAAGGAGTCTCTTTACATCGTCTCCCCTCTGGTATTGAGAAGAAAAAGATCCTGGCATATCTCTTTCTCCACTGCTATGACTAAAGGAAACAAATTAAATATTTACTTTTCGGCTGTAACACTTCATTTTTATAATACATGGACTCTCCATAAAGTTACATTGTTACTTGTCTAAAAAGATCTGAGGAGACCTTCTCCTATTTTCCAGCATAAGATAGAGCCATGCATAACAGAGAAGATACAGTGTGTTAAATAGTAGCCAGGAAATGGGCTTCTAGTCTGAGCACTAGATGTCATTAAAGGTAGTTTAGGGAGACAGTAAGACTGCCTATAGTCAAATCCTGGATCTGCCACTTAAAGCTGTGTGATCATAGCAAGTTACTTAACCCCTCCAGGCATCAGGTTCCTCATAAAAAGGAATTAAAAATAGAATCTACTGGGTGGCTCAGTCGGTTAAGCACCTGACTCCGGATTTCAGCTCAGGTCATGATCTCATGGTTGGTGAGCCTGCGCCCCAGGTCGGGCTTCACTCTGACAGCACAGAGCCTGCTGGGGATTCTCTCTCTCTCCCTCTCTCTTGGTCTCTTCCCCTGCTCTCTATAAATAAATAAATAAATAAATAAATAAATAAATAAATAAATTTAAAAAATAAGATCTACTTCATCAGGTGGTTGTGATGACTGAAAAATTAATATATAATTAATATACGTAAAACATGTAGGACAGGCCAAACATACAGGGGTAGTGATTATTATTTAACAGTTTCAGATCAATGCTATGCTCCAGCACTATGTTAAGCACTACATGTGTATTAGTTCTGATGTATTTATTCTACCAGTAAGATGAGTGGACCAAAATGAATTTTTTAAAAACCTTTTGAATTCTGCCATTTCAGGGATCTTAGGCAAACTAACTCTGCCACAGATATAAATCACACTTTGCTATAGCCTTTCTGCTATATCTACTAATAATTCTGCTTGCTTGTGCTTGTACTGAATATTTCTCAAAGCACTCCCCAGATACTATCTCATTTGGTGCTCATACTCTTTAAGAAGAAATCTAACAGAAAGACCATGGAGTCCAGTAGCAAAAGCCAGGGCTAACAGAGCAACTACGGGCTCTGTGTTATTTACTGGAGTTTTTATTTGGGAAAGCCCCCTAAGTGCTATGATTCTGTCTCTTCACTTGCAAAGTACAATAATTAGGCTTTGTTTCCTCTGGATCTCTCCCTCTCTTTCTCTCTTTCTCTCTCTCTCTCTCTCTCTCTCTCTCTCTCTAGATAGATGATATAGAGACAGAGAGAGAGAGAGAGATAGAGACATGGATATAGATATAGATATACATATAGATATCAGTCTTAAGCCAAATATTCTCCATTTCTTTAAATCATCATTTAAGGACTGTCCCCTTCAGAAGACTGCTTCCCAAGCAATACCACCAGTTCCTAATCAACAGAACAAGAATTTATCTGCTCCCATACAAATCTATTGTAGGTCGTTTCTTGGGTACTGTTGTGGATTTCAAGCCCAAATGATTCCTGTTCTCTGAGTCTGTAAAACTAATACTGAGGTCCCCACTTTTATTTGAAAAGATCAGTGGCTAACAACAGCATTACGCGCAACATTCTGAACACAAGCCCTTGAGAAAGAAAAAGCCTGCATTGAAATTTTAAAATTTACCACAAGAGGGCAGGGCTGATTCAATCCTGGACAACTCCTCCCCGCCCACCCCCCCCCCCCCCCCGCCTTGTTTCCCTTCATTTCGTTCTTCTTCTTCTTCTTCTTTTTTTAATGTGATAAAAGGGATACGCATATGCAGTGATAATGAGAATATAACTTGGTAAAAACTTTTCCCAAAAATAGCATGGTGCCTTTCCTGACAATCATAAAAATGCTCATATACTTCAACCATAGTTCATTTTATTGAAATGTGTCCATAAAGGATGAGTCCTAAAGAAATAAAAAGTGATATATGAAAAAAGTCCTTGTAACATTATCTTTTTAAAATGGAAAATATCTAAGTATATAACATTGTAGGATTTAAATAAATAAATAAATAAATCAAACTAGCGGAATCTACTCTAATTCTTTTCTTTTTTTTTTTTTTTAATTTTTGAGACAGAGAGAGACAGAGCATGAACGGGGGAGGGGCAGACAGAGAGGGAGACACAGAATCGGAAGCAGGCTCCAGGCTCTGAGCCATCAGCCCAGAGCCCGACGCGGGGCTCGAACTCACAGACTGTGAGATTGTGACCTGAGCCGAAGTCGGACGCTTAACCGACTGAGCCACCCAGGCGCCCCAACTCTAATTCTTTTACATGAATATTTAGAAAATTGGGCAGCAGCGTATTAAAATACTTACAGAAAGTTAAAAAGTAAAGAATATTAAATTTAATTTATCCTAGACTGTATGCATGTAGAAGGTATGAAAGAAAAAATCACAAGTGCATATATTCAGTGGGGCCAGAATGAAGTGTAGAAAAATGAAAAAGATTCTTTTTTTCTAGCACAGTAGAAGAGGTAATTTCTTATTTGCAATATTATTGTTACAGTGTTATATATACCATGCATTTTAATGCCTTTACCTACAATAGAATCAGTGATGAATATTCCACCTTTTTAGGGCTTTATTCAAGACATTTTCACCTGAATCGCCAAGTATGGCACTGCTTGTTTCTACCCAATCTCCATCCTTCCCTCCATTTCTATTAACCAAACCCACAGTTTGGTCACAAAGAACCCTGTTAAATATGCTCATCTCTGCTGAAACTTTGCAACCAGAAAAACCATGTATTCCAGTTCTGGAAAGAGAGATGTAAGCAGAGGTCACTGGTTGAGGCTTCCAGGAAAGCTCTTTATAAAATGACAGCCTCAGCTGGCATACAGACTTTGTCTTTGTCCTTTGCCCATTGCCCCTCCCATGTTCTAGCTTAGGATGCAGATGCCATGCCTGGAGGCAAAGCAGCCATTTTGCAGCCATGAGGATAAGAGAGATGCAAAGGATGACAGAGCAGGAAGACAGAGGAAGCCCAGTCTCCAGTGGTGTCATGGAGCTGTCATGCCAGATCCGTACAACACCCTCTGGATTTGTTCCTGTGTAAGCAAACTGAACCCACGTGGCAAAGTCATTACAGTCAAGTGTGCTATGTTGCAGCCAAACAAAATCATAATTAATACACCATGAAAGGAAGCAATAGAAATATGAAGTTATCCTAGTAACATGAAGAGAGCCACAATCAGCTTCAAGGGCAGCAATGGGCATGTGGGAAAGACCGGAAGATGAATTCTTGAAGACATCCCTCAAGGAGCTTTGTGAGAAAGTATAATTGGCAGAAGACCTCATCTATAGCATAGTATGAACTCTGGCTGCAGGGTTTAAAACTTTTGAAATCTCAGAGGAGCTCTCTGACTCAAATCTGGCTAGCTTTGTACCAATCTTCCCATTTTTGGTACAGTGGAAAGAGTATGCCACTTTTAAAAATCCACCCCTGTGTACTGTTACACAAACACTCAAGCTACACATAAAGTAATGCCTGTCATAGCACTGTCTTAATAACAGAAAAAGCACCATTTAAAATATGTCCTATAAGGGAGTAAATACATTATGGGATTATGTATCCACATCTTGGGATACTATACAACTTTTTCTAAGTTCATCTGTAAACACTTCTAAAGTTCACTGTTAATTTTAAAAAGCAAGTAGTCAAGGGGTGCTTGGGTGGCTCAGTTGGTTAAGCTTCTGACTCTTGATTTCAGCTCAGGTCATGATCTCATAGTCATGAAATCAAGCCCCATGTCAGGCTCTGCACTTTGGATTCTCTCTCTCTCGCTGCCCCTCCCCTGCTTGAGCTTACACGGGAGCACGTTTTCTCTCAAAATAAATTTAAAAATTCTTAAAAAAAGAACAAGTAGTCAAAATATGATCCCATGTATTGAAAATAAAAACAAATATATTAGATACTCATGTAAAACTATATAAACAGAGGACTGGAAGGATGCACCCCAAATTATTCACTTTTCAGTGGTTACCTCTAAGGAAGGAATGTCCTATCCGCCTTTGCATTGTTTGAATATGTACAAGTATGACTTGTGTGATTTAAATATTCTGCAAAGATGTTTCTTCACTCCCTTCAAGCGAATTTGTTTTGGCAGAGTGTTTTCACCACAGTATGTTAAACACATTGTTAATAAGAAATATTATAAATATTTTTATATAAAATGTATGGTTTTGAACATAGTATTTTTTGAGAAGGGAAAAGCATATTTACACCTAAAAGGTGAGTAATGTGAAAAGTTGTTTGAGTTTAAATAAAAGCCAGTGGACCAATACTCCTTGCAGCTGTGGTCCTCAGGCCCACAGTAAAAATTCTAGCACAGGGGCGCCTGGGTGGCTCAGTCAGCTAAGCATTCGACTCATGGTTTTGGCTCAGGTCATGATCTCATGGTTCCTGGGATGGAGCCCCGTGTCAGGCTCTGTGCTGACATGGGGAGCCGGCTTGGGGTTCTCTCTTTCCTTCTCTCTCTGCCCCTCTCCCACACTTGTTGTCTCTCTCTCTCTCTCTCTCTCTCTCTCTCTCTCTCTCTCTCTGTGTCTCAAAATAAATAAATAAACTTCAAAAAGAAAATTCTACCATGGCGGCTGGGCTGGGCTTCTGCCTCTCCACATATGTAAAGGAGCAACTGGATTAGGTTTCGTGCAGACTGCAACACACAGAATGGGAAGTGACTCCAGCTTCCCAGGCAGAAGGAAATCCTGCTGGCAGAGGCCCCTGACACACCAGCTTAGAGTCAGCAGCAGCCAAAGTAATGAGATACTGACCCATCCCCATGAAGAGTGTGCCCCTCTCAGCCTGCTCTCCTCAACACCTCATTGCCTGCTTCCATAATGAAGGAAATAAATGCAAGTGTTGAGCTAACCTAGAGTGCGGGCCTGTGTCATCAGTGATTTCTCCTGGTACAGCCTGCTCTTTGAATTCTGAACGCGGGGCTTTTACATTTAAATTTGACTCAGAATAAAGCAACAATGCAAGTGTCTTGGGGTTATTACTCATTATTTAAGGATAGAGGGAGAGAAGAAGGGACAGAGAGACAGACTCTGAGATCAAATAGATGTAAATTCAAATCCAGACCCTGCTGCTTAAAGCCTGTGTGTACTTGGGCAAGTGAACTTAATCCCTTTGTTTCCAAATCTGCAAAGTGTGGTATGGTGAGCTGAAAAAATGCCCTCCCCGCCACACACAAAGAGATATCTGTGTCCTGGGGTGACTGGGTGGCTCAGTCAGTTAAGCATCCAGTTCTTGGTTTCAGCTCAAGTCATGATCTCAGAGATCATGAGTTGGAGCCCCACTGTCAGTGCAGAGACTGCTTGGGATCTTCTCTCTTCCTCTCTCTGCCCCTCCCTTCTCACCCCCCCCCCCTCAAAAAATTAATACATTAACTTAAAAAACAAAAAGAGAGCAAGAGATCTGTATCCTAATCCCTGGAGCTATAATTTTTACCTTGTATGGTAAAGTCTTTGCAGATCTGATTAAGATAAGGGTTTCAAGATAGGGCGATTACCCAGGCGGACCCTAAATGCAATCACATATGTCCTTACAAGAGGGAAGCAGAGGGAGATTTGACACAGAGGAGGAAGAGGCTTTGTGACCACAGAAGAAGTGCTTGGAGTGATGCAGTCACAAGTCAAGGAATGCCAGCAGCCACCAGGAGCTGGAACAGGGAAGGAATGGATTCTCCCATAGAGCCTCTGGAAGGAGTGTTGCTAGCTCTACTCATGCTTGACTTGCACCCAGTGATACTGACTTTGTAATCGTGTGTTACAGTAGCTATAGGGAACTACTACAGTGGAAACATAACAGCTATCTTATAGAGTGGCTATGAGAATTCATGATTATCTGCACAAAGTTTACAGCACAGTGACGGTCACATAATAATCAACAAATGGTATTATTATTGTTGTCGATATTATTATGTAAATAAATTTGAAAATCAATAATTTCAGTTGGGTAACTTGCCCACTCCCTGCCTAGCCCTACGTATACTCAGACTGCATCCGGAAAACTATAAACCAACTGTAGCATAATCTGCAAAGGGAGGCCAAATCTGTAAGAAGCACAGAACATTGGCCTGGTCATTCATTCATTCATTTCATTCATTCATTTATTGATTCATTCATTCATTTATTGATTTATTCATTTATTGATTTATTGATTTATTCATTCATTTATTGAAGACCTACACTATTGCAAGCATAAGACCAGGCTCTGAAATACAATATGAATAAGATACAATTCCTTTCTTCAAGAAGCTTGTAGTCCATGGGGATAGCAGCTACAGACATTGTAACATCATGTGTTAAGCATTCTAATAGAAGGAATCCCAAGGGGTTGTGGACCTCCCAACTCTCCCCAGAACTCCCAAGATGTGCACGTGGCATTTTGAAGAATAAAAGGAGTTCACTGGAGAGAATCTGTATAAATCATGAAGGCAGGGAAATCGTTTGGGAAAGACAATCAATGGGCATATGCCAGCACTGCACATGCAGCAGCAGAGGAAGAGGGAGGGGTAAACGAGCTGCTGGTCCTCAGTTCTTAGTGACCTCGGTCATCTGATTCTGCCCCTCCTCCCACTGCTTAATCTGATAGATTTATCACACACACATACACACACACAAAACCCAGTTTACCTTACGCTTGTTTCATTCTGCATACATTGAGCCGGGAGTCCCTCTTTTCTGCTTTAACCAGCAATCTGAACCCATGCATTCTGAGTCACCAGAAATTGGGCGAAATTTTTGGTTTGCTGATATCCCTATTCCAGGTCTCTGTATTTGTGAGACTGCCTCACCCTTTGTACGTTCTACCATGATTTCAATGTTTTTTTTAGGAGAGCTGAACCCATGTGTTCAATTTACCAGCTGAGTCATAAGCCAAGCTTGGACTGATCCTGTGGGCAGCTGGGTCCACTGAGGTATATTAATAAGGGTAACTAGATATGTGTCTCTGGTTTAATGTGAAGAAAAAGTTAAGAGCAAGAGACAGGGGGAGACATGCTAATTACTCTCAAAGGACTGACATGCATTTAGTCATTGATTCGGTAAATATTAGTTGAGAGCTACTGAAGGCCAGGATAGATGCGTGGTGTTTTCATACAGAAAATGAAAGAGACTTCTTGCTCACTGGGAGCCAGAGCTCTGTGTCTATGGCGATCAGGTAAGCTTGCAGTGACGTTATGTGCAGGTATCCAGGAAGGAATCTAGAAGTGACATTTGAGTCTGGCCAGCAGGCAAGTAAACATAGTCCTGATGGTGATAAGATGATACTGATTTATTTCAAGTAGGGAAACAAGGTGATCACACTCCTTCAAGTGTCACTGCAAACACATTTTGGAGAATGAATTGAAGGTGGGGGTGAGGTGTGATTTGATGCTGTTTGAGAAACTCTTGGAGTAATCTGCCTGAGTGATAACTCAAGGCCTACATGATACTGGCCTATTTATTGTTCCAACAAGGAACAACATGTATGCAAGGTACTCACTACTGTGATGAGAACAAAGAGGCCATTCAATAATGGTAGGAACTTACAAATTTTATTCTACTTGGTTCTCTTAACAATCATGCAAGTTGTTATTAAAAATGTGTTACGATAGGGGTGCCTGGGTAGCTCAGTCGATTGAACATCTGACTTCGGTGCAGGTCATGATCTCACGGTCTGTGAGTTTGAGCCCCTCGTTGGGCTCTGTGCTGATAGCTTGGAGGCTGGAGCCTGCTTCAGATTCTGTGGCTCCCTCTCTCTGCTCCTCCCCCGTTCACACTCTGTCTCTCTCTCTCTCTCAAAAATAAATAAACATTAAAAAAAGTTTCTAAAAATGTGTTGCGGTAAGGAAACTGAGACTCAGATGTTTAAGCGACTTATCTAAGGCTCACAACTAATAAGTGGCAGGGCTGGAAATCAGCTCCAAATGGGCCTGACTCCCAACATGGGGGGGAGGGGGGCGCTTTAAACCATCACCCTATATTGCTCTGTCTGAACAATTCTGGGATCCAGAAATCCACCTGGCAGAGATATAGAGAGTATTCAAACACATGAATAAGAACACCTCCAAAAGCTTCAATTCTGTGTTTCTGTTGTTCTCCAGAATATGGGCAAATCTAAAGAACATAAGCTAATCTGGAGCACATCTGACAGCACGAAGCGTGAGAGGTGATGTGGGCACTGCAGGTTCCCCAGATTACTTGATTTCCATTCCCATTAACAGGCAGCCCCTACCACATTATTTAGGATAATTAACTGTGAGTCTCAAAGGAATATTTCCATTCCTTCTCTATTGCCTCTCTGATGGACATAAGGATGAGTTTAGGAGAAATGACAAAATACCTCTATGAAAATGAATCCTTCAGTCTGAGCTCCAACTATAAATCCATCTTTGATTTTTTTCTCCTATCTTCCAATACCTTACTAATGTCATTCTTTTAATATGATTTCTAAGGATAAAGAACTCTGGAGGAACTTGAATTAAGTGATTACCCCAAGGACCAGCAAACACAAGCTCATGATATTTACTTAAAATTCTCAATTCTGTGGATATGTCAAGGTCTTTATAAACAAAACTGACTTTTTCAGCGTTGGCAAATTAGCACCGTGTCCAGAATAATCATTTCCACAAGGGAAATGACGTGTCTTTATTTTCTATTCCTGTTCGTTGGTGAAAGGTGCCATTCCAAGTAATTTGCAAAATGAATTTTGAAACCTGTATGGAAATATGTCTAGGATATCTTGGTCATGAAGTAAAATATTCTCTATGTGTCATGCATGGTGCAAGAGAACAGGATCTACAGAATCTATACTGAAGGGAAACTATCAACTTGTAAAGAAACTATCTTCTTCTTTGATGAATTTTGTTTTCAAGTGTATGACAAGACAACACTGGGGTGTTAACTACTCAGGTGGATTCATATCAGAGAACTTACACACAGCAAACTGATTAGGGAATAACAATGGACTTTGAATAGTGTGGCAAAAGCTTTTCTTGATGGTGAAAAGAAGAAACTAATTTTAGATTTTTAATCTAATCAAAAGAGGTCTACCCTACAATTCCACTCCTAGGAATTAATCCAGAATAACTGAAGGCAGGGACGTGAATAGATATTTGTATATCCATGTTCACAGCAGCATTATCCATAATAGCCAAAAGATGGAAATGACCCAAGTGTCCATTAATGATGAATGAATTACAAAATGTGGTATATACACATAAAAGAATACTATTCACCCATAGAAATGAATGAAATTTGGTATATGTTAACAACATAGATGGACCTTGAAAATATTAGGTTTAGTGAAATAAGCCAGATACAGAAAGACAAATATTGTACGATTCCACTTATATGAGATGTCTAGCTAGAACTGAAAAAATTCATAGAGACAGAAAGTAGAATAGAAATTAACAAGGTCTGGGGCGTGGGGAGGGAGTTTTGTTTAATGGGTACAGAGTTTTTATTAGGAAAGATGAAAGTGTGTTTGATATAGCTAGTAATGATAGTTACACAACATTGTGAATATATTTAATGACACCGAATGATGTACTTACAAATGGTTAAAGTGATAAATATTAAGTTGTATGTATTATATCATAATATGTTAAAAAAGAAATTTGATCAATATCACCATCAAAAGATTTAGAGTCAAACAATGTGGAAAGAGTTGCTCTAGGACTCTAAATGACAACAAAATGAGGTATTACAGGAATAGTTTTCAAACTTTTTAAAATTAATGGACCCTTCAAGAATCTTCTGGAAGCTACGGAATTCCTCTCTAAGGAAGAAAACACACCGTTGTGTTGTGTATAATTTGGGGGACAGGGATGATGGCCCCCTGAAGTGCCCCCACTGGCCTCTGTGACAGAGCAGTCATGGGAGACTCAACAAGACCACTGAGGATGTCAGACAGCTTTCAGTGAAGGAAGGGAAGCCTCACGGGCATGTGATCTCCAAGTTCAGCTAGAAGTCTAGAAAAACTGAAATTGCAGATGGGATAACAGAACAAAAGGACACCATTATCAGTCCAATAGCTCATGGACTCATGAGTGCAATTTCAGCATTGTCTAAAATAAATGCCTTTATCACAACCTAAGATCACAAACGGTGAATAGTAATAAAATCAACACAAAGGATAAATAATTAAACAGTAACTTCATCTCATTAAAATATAGAATCATGTTAATAAGCTATTGCATTCATCTTTCAGGTCTTTTTTTTTTTTTAAGGAAAACTTAATAACATCCTTTCTGAATGAAAAGGTTTTTGTATCCGGTTGTAATTTGAAAAGGAACAACTAAAATTATACATTTCAGAGAAATAAACACCCTTTCATTACTGGTCACGAAGTTCTATTTTTATACTACCAGTTAAGGCTTACTATTCTCTCTGAAATTTCTAGTATTGGCAGCACTTTTATGCATTTAGTAAAAAACTGGTACTTTGAAATCCTGGGATGTGAAATGTAACAAATTTGAAAAGTTTTAAATAATAATTTTCTTTGTTTCCAGCTCTCAATTTATTAAACGTTCAGCTTTTATGTTGACTCATTTTCAACAAATCAAAGCATTTGAAACTGGACTACTGCTCCTGCATTTCTGATAAATGCACAAATCAGCAACTACAATGAAAAGAACAAAAGAGAATAATGTAAAGCAATGTGAATTGTATATTTAAACTTTTAAGATAAATAAGGCATCTTTTGGAGATTTTTGTGAGTATAGAGTGCCACAAAGTCAAATGACACATGTAATTAAGTCTAGCCTAGCAATAGTCCTTGACCATTCTCAAATCTAAATATAATTCTGTGTTTTATTCCAAGTTCACATTCATCCTACCATATAATCTAACAAACTCAGCCTGACAGACTTTTCCACGACGACATCTGCCCCCTAAGGCACAACATCCCATTTTCATTGCCCTGCTGTTCTCATTTCTTTTTATCTGTATTTAATACTTTCCCTCCTGAATTAAGACAAAAGTCAGAGGAAAGATGGGCTAAGAAACACTGTTAAGGGTTTCCACCACACTCTGTTTAGAATTCAGTTGAGGTGTAGTCAACCAAGATTTACTCCATTTGCACAAGGTTAAGAGTAATGCTTTTTATTATGGTGATAACTAGAAAAAAATGTGATTATTTAAAAATTCGTCTAAACTCTTTTAAATTTATATCTTTTTGTAAGCCATAATTGTACCATGGTCTATAAATCTTTGGATAATTTGGTAAGTTGTACAATTAAGCAGTGTGCTCCAAAAGGTAACATGTGCATTTCCACTGATGCTCATTGATTTCACATGGGCCATTGTTAGATTTTTGTAGTAGTTATATTTTTATTTTTATTTTTTCTCATAGCTATCGCAAAAAGCACTGCATGTCCATTTACTTTAGAGATCAAACATTTCCTTTCTGAATAGTTTTATTTAAGAATGGATATATGTGCAAGAAGGCTGTTAAGTAAATAAGACTACAGATACACTATTACAGCAAAAACTGGGAAAACAGTACAAGAGAGGAATATACATCGTATGGTAGCATAAAGAAAGGAATAATCAACTGTGCTTGAGCCTGAAATGATAAGTAGGAAATCCCTAAGAGGACAAGGAAAGAGGAAAGGCGCTCCAGACAAAGGGGACTATGACATGAGCTCTACACGTGGCATACGTGAACACTGGTGGGTTCATGTGGTTGGTAGGGATGAGCGAGAGGCTGTGAGTCAGAAAGGGAGCAAGGTACCAGATCACAAAAGATCTGTTTTGCTGTACTAAAATCAATATGTACTTTAAAATCAATGTAGACAATGGGAGGCCACCGAAGGATTTTAAGCAAGAAGTAACAGGCTGATTTGTGTTGTGAAAGATATCTCTGGAATAACCTGGAGCCCAGAGGAAGGCAAAAGGACCACGAAAGAGAGACTAATTAGACAATGTTGTGGGGGCATAAAGGAAAGGACCGGGAGACCACAGTCAAACTACATACTCCAGTCAGAAGATAAACAAGTCACAGGCATGGAAAGTACAGCAAAGGGAATATAGTTAGCAATATTGTACGGTGACAGATGGTTTAACGATTGTCATGATGAGCATAGTATAATGTATGTAACTGTCAAATCACTGTATTGTACACCTGAAACTAATACAACATATTTCAACTCTACTTCTATTAAAAAACCTATGTGCAAAATATTTCTGGATGACAAAGACAACATAAATATCCTTAAGAGGCATGTGGCAGAGTAAAAGGAAAACCTTTTACCCCCATCCCAGAAATGGTTCATATGCTTAACACATAAAAAGCTCCTCCAACTCAGTAGAAATATTTAAATTTTATTATGTTATCATGAACAAATCATGAAAACAGGTAATTCATGTAAAATATATGTTTTAATTCACATAAAAAAAACAAAACTATAATATATGCATGAAAATGCTGGAAGTTATTGGTAATCATGAAAATATGACTTTAAGAGAATGAAGTATAGCATTTTGCCCATCAGATTGTTAAAAACTGATAGTATTTAGGATTGGAAAGAGTGAACACTTTCATATAATGTTAGTGGAACAATAAATTGATGCAGGGAATATAACAATAGGTAAATGGTGTGTCTTACTCAAAGTAATATAATTTATAGTCTCAAAATTGTATTCACAAAAGCTATGCAAAAAGAAGAAAAATGGGAATGTTAATATGTTCAGTGTCTAACCCAACCTACAGAGTATATACCACATCTAAGAAAAACACTATCTATTCACTTCCCTTCTTCACAAAATCATACATGAATTCAGCAACTGATATAATATAGTGGATGTGCCAGGGAAAACAGGAGAAATCTGAGATATTTAACAGAGGAAATTTATAGATTTTAGTGACCTAGACTGTGGGAAATGACAAGAGGAAAGAATACATTACTGCTCCATTTTTGGCAATTGGGTGGTATCACTCCCTCAGATAAGAAACACAAAAGAACTTTTGAGAATAAAGATACTTAGTTTATCTTGGAACTTGATAGTTTTGAGGAACCAATATGTTCAAATGAAAATATCCAATAGAGTGTTGAATATTTGAGTCTGGATATCAGGAGAGGGTCCAGGCTGGTGATATATTTTTCAGAGTCAACAGGAGATGATGAAAACCATGGGGTTGGTGAAATTACTTGGGAGTTTATGTATAATGAAAAGAGAGGAGAACCAAGACAGGAGATTTTGTTTTTAGTTTATTTATTTTCAAGGAGGGGGGTAGGGCAAAGAGAGGGAGAGAGAATCCCAAGCAGGTTCCACACTGTCCATACAGAGTGTAACGTGGGGCTCAAACTCACAAACTCATGAGATCACGATCTGAGCTGAAATCAAGTCAGATGCTTAACCGACTGAACCACCCAGGTGCCCCTGACAGGAGCTTTGAGAATTCCAGTGAGTAGAGAGAGAGCAGAGGAAGGAAGCACACTGCTATCTAACCCCCAAAGGTGATAGTATCAGGAGGCAGGATCTTTAAGAGGCGATTAGGTCATGAAGGTGGAGTCCTCCTGAATGGAATTCAGCACTCTTAAAGAAACCACAGAGATCCCAAGCCTCTACCCCTAAGTAGGTGGAGTAAGTAAGAAGGTACCTGCTATGGACCAGGAAGAAGATTCTTAACAGAGTGCAACCATACCAGCACCTTAATGTTGGACTTCCTATCCTCCAGAACTGTGAGAAATAAGTTTCTGTTGTTTATAAGCCACCCAGTCTAAGATACTTTAAGATACTTTCTTGTAGCAGCCAAAACAGACCAAACACACACACATGAAGTTGTGTGAGGGATAACTTCATGGAGCCATACCCAGGCTCAGACAGAGGGCAACTGGCCTTGATACCCAGGCCTCAGTTCTGTCACCCTGGGGGCCAAGTGGGAGCATAAGTCTGTGCCTAACAGCCCCTCATCACTGATAGAAAAAGGGTATAAGTGAAGGTGAGCCAATGCATCTTCTTTGTCTGAATTGGGGAATGTATCCTTGGTTCCAGAGGGAGAGCACTGCTCCTAAGAAAAAGTCTTAGAGCTAGCAGCCACATAGGTTCTTGGCCCACAGAGAACTTCTCCCCCAGATCCAGATGCAACAAAGCTGGCAGGAAAATAGTCATCGCTCTTTTCTCATATGTTATTGAGCAATCAATGCCCTTTTGCATATACACACAAAAATAATCATATTAATCCAACTGGATTAGTTCAATGCATATCATTGTAAGCCTCCTGAGAAAAGAGGGAGAATACTTTCCTTTGTTTTCAGGAAATCTGATTGAAGCAGATCATAAATATGTTTACAAAGGATAAAGAGCCAGATTAATTAAAGTAGGTAAAGCTACAGGGAGCATTAGTCACAGACATCATTCATTAACAAAAGCCATCTGAAAAAACTAGAAGAAAAAAACCATCAATGGCTAGTTGAAACTCACTAAAATATACTCCAATCCATAATCTTTACATAGCAAATCTCAAGGTAAACATTTATAAAATCAAATTCTACTCTACTATCCTTTTACAGAAAACCTCAGGATATATTTAGTTATTAAAAAAACAAAGTCTAGTGTGAGAAAAATAATTAAACATATTGAAAATTAAGTATAAATTTAGGAAATATGAGATGGTATGAAAACAGAAATGAAATCAAATATTTTGACCAGCCTTAATCTACTCTTTCTTTTTTTCCTGTTCTTAAAAATCAAAACCAAATTTTTATGGATCCCAAATTCAGTATTTGCCACCAAATAAGTAACACCTAAAAATTAGAATGTTAGCATTAAAACTGCTGTGTCTATATACAGATCATCTAGCTCTTTTAATAAATTCTAGTAAAACTATAACTATGGAATCTCGAATTTGCTGGGTCTTTGGGTAGGACTCTGAAATCTTTTATTACACAGGGATATTTGTCATAATGCTCTTTATTATAATTGTACTTAACATGTTTCAATTTTTTGTGAAAAATAACATTATTCTTTACCTAGGAAAATATTGAAATTCCATGACTATTATACATTATTTTTTCTCAGAACCCAGATACAGAATATTTTTAACCTTATAGAATTAAAGAAAAAAAACCCTGCAATATTGCCAAATTTCAAGAAGGGAAGACAATGGATTTTCATCTATGCTGGATGACATTTAAAATTTCTGTGTCCTCTTGGCCTCCCAAATACATGTGGCTCACAACATGAAAGAAAGGGATCAGAAAAGAAATAAAGAGTAAGGGGGAAAAAAATTGAGGCCGGATGACAGGCTCATTAAAATGTGCAGAATGCATCTCTGACTCCCTTGAGAAAGCTGTTATCGTGAAATAATCACATTGACGAACATGGAAAGAGTGGACTCCGGCAGGGGCCTTATATTGCACCCAAGAAGTTGGTGATTATATCCTGGAAATGTGACCCCCGTGAAAGCCTGACTGCTTTGTTGCTTAATAGAGTTCACAGAAAATGCTTGTCTCCAAAATGAGATTTCTCCCCCATTCACTGTGCAGCCGGGTAGTCTTGACAGGATGAGCAGGGGGCCATTTCTCCTAATCAAGGGTTGGGGGGGGGAGAACCCCTAGGGGCAGAAGATTGTAAGCAATCAAGCTCAACGTTGCAGGAAGAGCTCTTGCCTTCTGCTGGGTTGTCAAGTGGTCATAAAGAAAGGGTTAAAGAAGCTGCTAGAATTTGGCAGAAATAAGGGATAATAGGTTAGATGGACCCATTTTTCTTAGCAATTATCCCATTTCCATCTCTGAGGCTATGAGAAATATTCCCTTGCTGCCTAAGCAGACTATCTATGTACACTGTTTAGCTCTTAATTAGAATCTTTGTTAACTCTTTCCATTTTCTCACCCTGCTGGTTCAAAAATCTTATGTATATTTTAATCTGAAGGCACTGAATGGAACATTATCCCTCTTGATGCAGCTGGACTGTGAGACAATGGCAAAGACAATGTGGGGGGAGGTGAAATAGTACAGTCAGGGTCACGTGTGAGGCCTTTGGAAAACTTGTCCAAGTCTCGGTTTGTAAACAGAGACACATTCCCAAATACAATTTTTGTTTAAACACAATTTATATTTTTTAACAAAAAAGACAAATAACAAAAAAAGTGTGCTCTGTGATTCCTTTAATACTTGCTCAAGTATGTATTTGTATGTGTTCTTTACATATGAGCATAAATGCATTAAAAAGAACAGAAAATGATATTCTGCTATTAATGGTAACTACTTCTAGGGTGTGAGTGGGATTAGTGGTAGGAGTGAAAAGAGACCAACTCTTTAATCCTGAACACAGTTATTCATCGTTTAGAATATTCCTACAAGAATGCATTCGTATATTACCTGCGTAAACTAATAAGTACTGTTCAAAAGATGCGGGGAAATATGTGGTTGGCCCATGATTGGACCTTGGCATGGATGTGGAATAAAATTTTATCATAGACTCAAGGATTTCGAGACATAATACAGCCAAGGGATATTCTAAAATGAATATTGACAGCAGGGAGGTTCAGTCCCCATCTATAGGTTCTCTGAGGTTAGGTCAGAGATCCCTAACTGTTTAAAAGTCACGAGCTATGTGTTTATCAAAATAATCATGCTTTCCCTGGAATCTCCCAAAATGTTCCTGACACCATATTGCAAGAGCTCTTCAAAAGGTTCCTAACTGTGTAAGTAACAATGCCAACCCAGCCAAAGTGTGGAAATCGAGGCCCACCCTTGACATGCTGATTGAGTTACCACCAGAACGGGTGTGATTTCCCTGTTATGGGTACACACCTTATGTATTAGAGGCTTAAGAAAAAGGTAAATTGAAATGTCATGTTTTTTTCATATAAAAGCTTTTACAGACCTAGGGACTGGTACAATATGCTGCAGTTCAGGACACATCCTAGGAATTCAGCACAGCTCTCTTCCTGACATAAGACTAAAAACTGCCTAACAAATCCCATGTAACACTTGGCAATGCAAGCTAAGAAGCCAAATGAAAATATTTTTGATTGTGGGTTTTCAGCCTGAGAATTAAGCTCTGATTTTAGTGCATCCTAGAGTCAATAACTTACTACATGTGTTTCTGTCTGTTAGAGGTAAGCCTGCTTCAATGCAGTGATGCAGGATTGGGTGGGAAAAGAGTCAGGAAATATTCAAAACTAAAGCCAGGTATTCAGTCATTCACATTGTCCTCTCTCCAATTTCAAGAGGCAGGTTCATACCATGCCACATGCAGCTTCTAGAACAGAGGGCCAAATTGGCCCAAATGTCTAAAATCCTTTTAGCTGAATCCATTATACTAATATCTGACAATTATGAACTAAGTCTCATTTAACATGCTTGGATGCTCTCACTTAAAAGGCAATAATTATTGAAAGGAGTGAGTTGTATAAACCTGCTTCCCAGCACGTTGGTTGACAAGACACCCCACTGGTTATAATGCAACCATCAGGCAGAGCTTTTTATATTTAATGTTGAACAAATTATCCTTTATAAATGGCAGATTGAGGATTCTCACTGTCAATCTTGCTTTCCATTCGGCTACATTTTCATTTCACAGAACATCTTGAATCTAGCTGAGGGAGGTCCCTAAAAATATAGAGCAAAAATAAATGCGAAAGGAAGACGGAAGTCTAATAAGAACCTCTCAGCTAAATCAATAACAGTTAGGTATCTTTTCAGTGAAAACTCCTTCAAAGGGTGACTTCCAAAAACCTAAGGTCAGTGCATGCCTCTGCATACAAGGCAAGAGTATCAAGAGAAATGGAGTTGGGAAGACGTGTGTTTGCCCCATATTAAGTGTCTTACAGTGCAAAAAACATATAGAATACAAAGGTGCAAGGCATTGTTAAAGGTCATCTAATCTGACTTACTGTAGAAATTTCCATTTGAATGGAAATTCAAACTCCATGTGATTACTCTTCTTAATGGGTCTTTCAAGGCCTCCTGAAAGGAGTCCTTTGCATTGCTGGGCAGCTCTCTCCTCAAATTCTTTTTATTTTTTTTAATGTTTATTTATTTATTTTGAGAGAGAGAGATAGAGGGCAGGTGGGGGGAGGGGCAGAGAGAGGGAGACAGAGAATCCCAAGCAGGCTCCATGCTGTCAGTGCAGAGCCTGATGTGATGCTCGAACTCACAAACTGCAAGATCATGACCTGAGCTGAGCCCAAGAGTCAGACGCTTAATGGACTCATCCACCCAGGCGCCCCTCTCCTCAAATTCTTAATCATGAGCCACAACCTACAGACTTTTAATTTCTACCCATTCGCCCCTCCAGAGAAACACACCCCCACTGATTTTGCACCATAACCTTCTTTGCTAGAATATAAAATTGCATAATCCCCCTTAAACTGTTTTAAATCATGATATCATTTTATGAGGAATAGGAAAAAAAGTAATTTTAAATGACTTTCCATTTTATATGAGGATATCATTAAACATTCTGTTAGAAGGTTTGTTTTATTATAATCAGGAACACAAAGCAAACATGCAAGATAAATTTTTATCTTTCCCTATTTATCAAATTCTATAAATGATGTAATTTACTTTAACCATGTGAAAAAATGCATTCAAATTATATTGTATACTGTTAGCAGAAGAATGAATCTTGAACTAAAGATAAAATTTTAAATATCTGTTTCAATATCAAGAATACTGTTTATTCGGCACTGGAGATACAATGATGGACAACATGTAGAGCTAGTCCCTATCCTCAGAGACTCTGATTCAGTTGTTCAGGAATGAGGCCCTGGCACTGGTATCTGGTGAAATCTACTGAAGAAATTGGAGTAGATTTCAAGTTGACACCACCCGTAGTTGGTGCTATGGAGTGGCTTCACTCTAAATGGACTGCAGGTTAAAACTGTTCACCTAAAAGATAATTGCCATACTCATATCTGACAAAGAACCCATATCTAGAATAACAAAGAACTATTACAGAATTTAAAAATTTTTTTAATTTATGTTTATTTATTTTTGAGAGAGACACACACACAGGGTGCCAGTGGGGGGAGGGGCAGAGAGAGAGGCAGACACAGAATCTGAAGCAGGCTCCAAGCTCTGAGCTGTCAGCACAGAGCCCAACACGGGGCTCAAACTCACAGACCGTGAGATTGTGACCTGAGCCAAAGTTGAAGCCGGATGCCCAACTGACTGAGCCACCCAGGTGCCCTGTGAATTTTTTTTAAAGAAGAAAACCCCATTAAAAAATGCAAAATCTTGGACAGGCACTTCATAAGAGAGAATAGCCAAATGGCCAATAAAAAAAGGTCTTTGTTTTCATTAGTATCACAGGAATACAAATTAAACACATTGGAATACCACCAGACACCCACCAGAATGGCTAACATGAACAAACCAGACAAGTATCAAGTCTTGTCTAGGATGAAGAGCAACTGGAACTCTCCTACGTTGCTAATAGCAGTGTAAATAGGTATAAATTCTTTGGCAAATGGTTTGACAGCATCAGCTAAAGCTGAATATGTCTGTACCCAGAGGCAATTCCTCTTCTAGGTATACTATAGTCAAAAGAAATAGGTACTTATCTTTCCCATAAGACATTTAGAAGAACATTATTGCACTATTCAGATGAATCAAAAACTGGAAACAACCAAGTCCCTCTGCAGTTAAAAGGATAAACAAATTAAAATACATTCACACCAAAGGATATTATATGGCAATGAGAATGAATAAACTACATCCTAAGATATGAATGAATCTCACAATATTGAGCAGAAGTAAGCAAAAAGAATATAATCTGTATGATTCAATTTTATGAAAATCAAAAACAGGCAGAATGAATCAATCATGTTAGAAGTCAGGATAGTAGTTACGTCTGGGAGGAGATAGTGACTGGAAGGGACCATAAAGAGGCTTCTGGGATGTTGGTTTGTTTCTATTTGGGGGCTGGTTACTTGGGTTTGTTCACTTTTTGGAAATTCACACTTATGATCTGACACCTTTCTGAATGTCATCATATTTCAAAAACTTTTAAAAATTACTCAACATAACAAATAATAATAATCTCCTACTAGAACAGCATTTTCTAATTTGCAAGCTGTTTTCACACATGTTGCCCCATTCAATTCTCTCTTTAATCAACTGATGGACTCATTTGTTCACCAAAATTTATTGTATCTCATATGTGCAAGGGGCCGTGCAGGTGATGCAAACAATATAAAGGCTAATAAGACAGGGTCACTGCCCCTAGGAGGTTGTGGAACTAAACACTGGAAGAGAAATATGCTGTGAAGCAGGACTACCAACAATAATTTATCGTCACCCACATACTAGGCACTGTGCATTACCTACATTCTCTCACATTTAACAAATTCAAGAAAATATTCTCATATTAGGTTTATTTTCTTCAGTAAAGGGTTAGCATGGTATGAAGGAAAATACAATGAAATTTTCTGGGAAAAGAAAAGAAATTTGCTTCCAGCTTCCAGAGTCTGTGTCTAGAGGGGCAAATATAAAGTATAAGCATGCTGACCTACTATCTTCAGTTATTTCATCAACTAGTTCCAAGGATCAGGGGATGAATTAAATTGATTCACAGGCCCAGAAACATAATTACAAATTCCATGCCAATATTTGTTTAATTTTATTATTTCACATGACCACACCTAATAGGGACTTTTATTTAAATTTATTTCCTGAAACCTAAGAAATTGGATCATGACCTGAGCCGAAGTCAAATGCTTAACCAACTGAACTACCCAGGCACCCCAGAACTTTTCAAATAAAGTACCAGTCTGAAAGAACATGAGCAAAGCTGTAATGCTGGACTGTGAAAATAATAAAATGACATAAGTAATTCCAAAAAAAGTTTAATGCTTCCATTTAATAGAATGTGGGCTTTACAAATGAATAAATCTCCCATGAGTTCATATCTGGTATATATGTGACCATTCACATCAGTTATATAGCATGATAAATAGCACTTTTGAAAGCTTGTGACTATATTTTACAAGACTAATCCTGTACAGCCCATGGAATTTTACAGATTCCCAATTCAGTAGCTTTCCATTAATATTTAAGTGGGGTTTTTTTATTTGTTCCAAGGTAACATTTGATTGATTTTATCCATATTTGGTCCATTCTCAAAATATACATCTTTTACTATTAAAAGTCCAACACTCTTGGCACAAAAACAGACATAGAGATCAATGCAACAAAATAGAAAACCCTAAAATGGACTCATCATTATATGGTCAATTAATCTTTGATGAAACAAGAAAGCATATCCAATGGCAGAAAGACTGTCTCTTCAATAAACGGTATTGGGAAAACTGGACCATAACAAGCAAAAGAATGAAAATGGACCACTCTCTTACACCATACACAAAAATAGATTCAAAATGGATGAAAGACCTCAATGTGAGAACTAAAACCATAACACTCCTACAAGAGAACATTGGCAGTAACTTCTTTCACGTTGACCATAGCAGCTTCTTGCTAGATATGTCTGAGATAAGGGAAACAAAAGCAAAACAAACTATTGTAACTATATCAAAATAATAAAGCTTCTGCACAAATGATCTATCCAATAAAGGGTTAGTATATCCAAAATACAGAAAGAACTTCTAAAACTCAACATCCAAAAAGCAAATAATCCAGTTAATAAATGAGCAGAAGACATGAACAGACATTTCCCCAAAGAAGACATCCAGATGGCCAATAGACACATGAAAAAATGTTCATCATTACTCATCATCAGAGAAATGTAAATCAAAACTACCATGAGATATTACCCGACACCTGTCAGAATGGCTAAAATCACACAAGAAACAACAAAATGTGGAGAAAAGGGAACCGTCTTTCATTGTTGGTGGGAATGCAAACTGGTGCAGTCACTCTGGAGAAAAGTATGGAGGTTCCTTAAATAAGTTAAAAATAGAACTACCCTATGTCCAGCAATTGCACTACTAGGTACTTGACTCAAAGAATGCAAAAACACTAATTCAAAGGGCATATGAACCCCTATGTGAATAGAAGCAGTATCTATAATAGCCAAATTATGAAAGCCCAAGTGTCCATCAATTGATGAATGCATAAAGATGTTATGTACACACACACACACACACACACACACACGCACACACACACAGAGTATATTATTCAGCCATAAAATGAATGAAAACCTGCCATTTTCAATGACATGGATGGAGCTAGATTATGATGCTAAGCAAAATAAGTCAGTCAGAGAAAGATAAATATCATATGATTTCACTCATATGTGGAATTTAAGAAACAAGAGAAATAAGCAAAGGGCGGGAGGGGGGGTGAGGGGAAGAGAGGCAAATCAAGGAACAGACTCTTAACTATAGAGAATTCATGATTACCAAAAGAGAGGTGAGGTGGAAGGGGGATTGGTTTAAACAGGTGACAGGGTTCAAGGAGGGCACTTGTCATGATGAGCACTGGGTGATGTATGGAAGTACTGAATCACTATATTGGACACCTGAAACTAATACTACATTGAATTTAAATAAAAACTTTAAAAAAATGCCCCCCAAAAAAAGTCCAACACCTCAAAACAAAATGGCAGACAATAAATTTCACCGTATGAAATGATCTGCTGTAACTAAATCATTCACTCAACCTTTATGGTGTGATGTCCCAAGTGCCGTCCGTGTTCCAGGCACTGTACTAGGCACAGATAAAGAAGCTAAATAACTGTAGGCCACCTCTAGAGAGCAGGGCAACTTGGAGTGGCCATACCTTGGAATACTCTTAATATCTGTGAAGAACGAACACAATGTTCCAGGCACTGTGCTTAGTACTGGGGGTTATAAGAATGAATGAGACAAGAGTCCTGCCTCAGAAAAGCTCACAGTCCTTGGAATGGACAAGCATGTAAGTGCATATGCTATGGGATAATTGTAACATAAAAAAGGTATGAACTGAATGCTATGGCTAGAGAGGGAGTCACATGTTATACATTATAAAAATAAGAAAGTTTCAAAGAAGCAATACATGAGCTGGTGGTGAAGGCAGAGGAGGCCACTCAAAGCAAGGAAAACTACACATGAAAAGTATAGGGGGAATCTTCCACTCTCTCTTTCCAAGTTCTTGTTTCAAGTTATAAACAGGACTTCAATCTTCTTAGAGATCTTGGAAAGATTCCTTTGACTTCTCACTCATTCCATCCTAGATGAAATTATGGCTGATGGGACTGTGGGACTGATGACACTGGGAAGCCTCAGTTCATGTGCTCACTTCCAACAGGAAGCAGGGGTGTTCCTCCAAGGTCTGCCAGCTCCTGGATTCCCCATCCCTGTGGGATGCCAGCACTTATCCAGCTGCTTCATCCATAACCATCTGGGTAGGCTCAATTCAAGACATTGGATCCAGGTTGCCTTTTCCTAGTCTAATTTACTCATTATAAAGCTGATCTATCCATCCTTGACTGCTATGACCCTTTAGTCGTTTCAGAATCTGGAAAGAACTGATTTCCTCTTCAAAGGAGTCTCAAATCCCAATTACAAAGGTATTTCATTGTTTCAGAGTTTGATGTGTTACAAAAATGGTGGGAAATATAGCATGACCAATGTATAGAGGAAATGACAGAGAAGATAGAATTGGAGAGGGAGTGGGAAAATGGATTGATATTTTATATCATGGCAAGGAAAATTTACTTTATCTTGTCGGCAATGAGGAGACTATAGGAATCCTCAAGCAAGGTAATAAAATGATCAGATTTTTTTTGAACATATTAACTCTAGTAGTAAACTGATGGATTAATAACAGTTACAATATATTGTTTACGATGACACACAATCAATGCGCCATTGGTATCCCATATAGCACAATGTCTAAGTGTAAGAATCTCTAACTCTGCAATTAGCTATGTAACCTTCATCTACTAAGTTAACATCTCTCAAATTTAAGTTTAATAACCCGCTATGTAGTTAGTACCTAGTGCATAGTGTTGATTGGAAGATTAATTACATGGGAAATTAGATGCATACAGTGAGCAATGGATAACGTTGACTTTTATTAGTCCTCTAACATCTGAGATCCTCATTGTCATAGCTAATGTACGACATCTAGAGTAATCATTAGTGTAGCAGTGCTGCTCAATTTCAATCCATGGTGTTCATTAAAATAAATCAAGAGACTTTCAAAAATATATATGCTGAGGTTCCACCTCAAGATACTGAGGGAGGGCCCAAGCACCTGAACATACTGTAAGTTCTACAAGTAATTCTGATGCACGGCCACAATTAAGGCTACTTAGTATGTCATAGATTAAACACCACTTTCAGATTCATTAGATTATATGTTTTGTTTACAGACCATAAATAGCACAGTAGTTGACTTGGAGTTTATAAACCCCTGTGCCTCAATTTCCAAAGTCAACATGAAGAAATAGGAACAGCATTCTTGTACAGAGCCAAGCTGTTACCTCAAGATAATAATGCATGCATCTAAGACCGGGAAAGCCTAGGTATATTCAAAGTAAGGGATCTAAGTGAGGTGATAAAATAGCAACCATACTGCTTAGCCCATAATTCAAACACACAAATAAGTCAGAGGTCAGATGTTATAGTAAAATCAGAAACCAAGAAAAAAAGGAAAAATCAATGCCTGCAATGGAAGGTCAGAGCAAACAGCTGGTGAGTAAAGAGACAAGAAAGCATAGAAGAACTGAAGATTCTCAAAGCTAGAAGGCAGGGCAGATGGTCAAAAGCCAAGGCAGGTTAGCAACAAGATAATCTACAAGCAGGATGAGCAGAAGAAAAGATACCAGGGACCAGCAAAAAGGAGAGTTTGATTTTAAGGCAACCTTCAGTCCCTGGCAGGAAGCCTTCTATACTTCCTGCTGCAGTACAAGTCAGTCTAGGCCTGCAGGCAGAATCAAGTAAATGCATGAAAATAGAGGAGGTAAAGCCTAGGAGAGCAGGAATAGAACAAGATCGCTGGTGAATAATACTAAACAACTACAAAGACACAAAACCACTCAGAAACAATATTTATATTAAATATTACTAAAACATAATTTTATATTCAAGAAGCTGTGACAAATGATTGAAAATGTCACAGTAATGTGATTTAAAAAGAAGAATGGAACACAAAGAGTAACTTCATTCATTCATTCATTCATTCAGCCAAATATCAATTATTGAATGCCTTCAATTGTCAAGTCCCTGTGCTAGGTACTGGATGTTGGGACAAAAACAGATCTCCAAGGATTTCATTGTCTAGTAGGAGTAACAAAAATGGAATTATTACACTGTGATTCATGAAGTCCTATGATACAATTAACATTAGGGTGTCAGGAAAGATGTCCCAATATGAAGCTTTGCAAAGTTCACAGAAATAAGTCAGAGGGAACATAATCTACTGTGAATGGGTAGCATGCACAAGGATGAGATGGTAAGAGAGGGCAAGGCATGTTTGAAGATTCAGAAGTAATTCAATATGGCTAGAGCATATGTTGTGAGGTTAGAAAAGCTGCAGGTGGAAAGACAGACTGGGGACCTCTAATGAAAAGCCATGTTAAAATGTTTGGATTTTATCCAAAATATAATTCCCTCTGACTTCTAACAATTTTAAGTAGTATATTCAAAGATCTGCAACAGAAAATGCAACATGAAATAGAAAACCAAATAACACATACGAATTCAGACTTGCAAATATCCATGCATTGTCAATAAGGATTCTGGTTAAGAATGAACTGGTTTAGACCAGTCCTAAAAATACAGGGGAGCCCCTTTTCAGGGGGATAGCTCCAAATGTTTACATCAAAATGTATTCTGCCTGTTCCAGGATTCAGTATTAAAAAAAAATCATCTTAAAGTCTACAAAGATTACATCAAGGGCTATAGACAGATCTAACTTTATTCCATATTATTAAAAAAAATAAATATAAACCTTACAACATCTCTGAAAATGAAGGAAGGAGTTATCATGTCATATAAGAAGGATGTGTTGATTTAACTACAAAATAGTTAGAGATTACTATTTTTTGATAGCCCTACACTCTCAGTTGTTTGAGGATATGATGTCAGTTTAAGGAACAGTCCCAGTGAAGATCGTAAGGAAATTTATTTAGGGATTTTATCTCTTTTTCTAGATGAATATCCATCAAATCAATTTTTTTCCTATTCTTAGCATGGTGGAAATAACATACCACTGAGTGGTTTCAAGACATTACAAATTTAAGATCTGCAACTTCCACTGGGCTCCCTGCCCTGGCCAGCACATCTTAGCCAACTCCTTTTCTCATTTCCCTCAGCAGCTATGCCAAACACATCGGTGCCCAGGTTTTCTCACTCCCTTGCAGCCAACTGCCTTGCTCCTACTCACTGGATGTAGGAACCAAGTAGGAGAGGTTACACACAGTTGGCTAATGATTTTGAAATCAGTGGACAGCCAAGGAAATGCCCACATGTAAGGGGTAACTAGATGATGGTGGCCCTTAGAGAAAACTGAAAAGAAAAGGATAAAAAATCAGGAGGCAACTAAACATTTTAGCATTACAAAACTCAAACAGAATCAAATGCCACGGAGAGGTCAACTAAGTTAAGGGCCAAAGAGTCCACTGAGAATGGCAATACGATGATCATGGCAAGTAGTGACTTTATTTCAAATAATTTCAATAGGGTGATGAGAAATGAAACCAGGTTGTGGTTGGCTGAATAGCAAATGAGAATGTCAAAGAGAAAAAAAAGCAAGTGTATAGTACTCTTTCAAGAAGGTTGTCTGTGAAATAGGGAGATGTCATGACTGACTTAGAGGGATGAAGACTGAAGGAAAGTTTCATTGTGGATATGGCGATGGCGGTGATGGTGGCACAGCTGGTAAAGGAGGTGGCAGAAGTGACAGTGCAGAGGACAGATATGAAGGTGCTCGTAGCAGTGGTGGTCTTGGAGGTGACGAAGATGCTAGAGGTGGCAGAGATAGTGGTGGTGAAGATGCTGGTGGCAGTGGGGGTGGTGGTTTAAGTGACGATGCAGGCGGTGATGGTGGTGGTAGTGGCAACAGTAGAGACGGAAATAGTAGTTTCAGATAAAGAAAATAGTTGGGCATGTTTATCTGCCAAGGTGAAAGAACCATTAAGAGAAAGAGGACAAAGAAACAAAGGATGGAATGGGTCCCAAAGGAAAATTGACAAGGAGGTTAGCGCACAGGTGGAGGAAGCAAACTGCAACACCATCTTCCATAGTCAAGATTCCCAGAATGAACCACCTGCAGCTCTCCAAGTGTGTCATGGACTTCCGTGCTGCTCTGCATTAGTACTGGTGCTCTTCTCTTAGCTTAGAACAGTCTTTCTACCTCTTGTCTTCTCTATCTTCTATGTTTTCTTCAAAATAGAATTCTGGATCTATCTCTTCCAGAAAGCCTTTTCTAATCTACTCCCCTAGTTTCACAGGATGCCTGTTCTCTGGGCTTCCATAAGACACCACCCACGGTCCATGGACTCTTCATACTCTGTTGCAATTGTTTAGTCTTCAGGAGAATGTAAGATCCATGAAAGCGAACATTGTATTTCATTAGAATTTTATTATGAATTCAACAAAATTAACATAGCACTACTACTACTACTACTACCACTAAAAATCCATTGAGCTCTGACCACATGCCAAGCAACAGAGAACAAATTTTAACCCACCTGCTTTTGTGAATAAAGTTTTATTGCAACAGAGTCACATCCATTCAATTTTATATTGTCTATGTCTGCTTTCTCACTACATTGACAAATTGAGTCATTGAGACAGACGAGAACGTACGGTCTGAAAATCCTAAAATGTTCATTAGATGACCCTATACAGAGAAAGGTTGCCAGCCCCTGGTTTACCAATAGAAATACAATAGTGAATCAGTCCTTTCTTATGGGAGTCTATACTTCAGTGGGAGATACAGGTAATTATCCCACAATGTGATAGGTTTTTTGAGAGCAAAAATTAAAAGTGCTATTGGAGCACATAGAATGATTTAAAATAAACTTTGGGGGATCAGGGTTTTTGATCTAGCATCTAGCACTGGCTGGCATACTAGTAGGTGCTTATAAGTGAACTGATTTTTGTTGAAGGGAAGAATTCATTTAGGACATGAAATACTTGAGCAAGCAGCTAACTGGGACGTTATTCCAAAGGACTACTGGTATTTCCACTACAGGACGCTAAACTCCAGTTATCCCATTGTAAAATTAAATTATCCAAATGTTTCATTCTCATATTCTGACTCCAGCTGGGATCTCCCCAATAAGACTCCAGCTGGGATCTCCCCAGCAATAAAAAAGAAAATCTGGTTCTGGTGCCTGAGAGGCTGACTATAACACTTGCTGACAGCAGGGAGACCTATGTAATCTTTATATTATTCTTACTTCTTTCAGAAGACTTTATTGTGAATTTTTAATGCTAAAGCCTAGCTAAAAAGATGACCTTAATATCTTCTTGGTTTCTCTTGATTTTACACATACACATACATTCATATCAGACTCAATATTATGTCACAAATAATATGTACATCTCTATCTACACATATGTACACACAATATGTATATACAATTCCCACATCCTTCATACATACAATGTAATCTCATATCTTTAAGAAATATATGCAAAACTCAAATCTAATACATGCATACTTATATATAAATTTATCCTACATTAGAGATGGCAAATAGGTTCTACTGAAGGGTCAATGACAATTAATCACAGGGGTTGCCTGTGGCACTAGGTTGAGAAAGTCTGGGAGGGAACTTCTGAGCACATAAGAACAAGAGGTCTATAATTCTTCTTTCTTTTTTTTAGAGGACTATAATTCCTTAGTGACATTGGCCGTAGATACCAGAGGTGAAATGGTGGACATGGGTCAACTTATTTGCCACTCCTGACACTCAAGGATCTCGCATTCACAAATTTCTTAAGTATACTCTTGTCCCAAGCTTACCACATATAAATGGGCAGTGATTGGCTCTCCCAAGACCTGAGGCAGGTGGAAAGTTCTTGATGAAGATGACCTTGATGGAGAAAATAAGAATAATAACTTATATTTGCAAAGCACTTTACTTATTTCAAAGTATCCCCATGTGTATTATCTCATTGAATCTCTTCAATTTTCTTTATTTATAAATTACAAGGCCCAAGTCAGTAGGGATTAGCAGTTGCTCATCCATGGTCATGTGGAAATTGTGGCAGATACTGAACACAGAGGGTTTGACTCTCAGCTGTGATAACCTTCAGGGACAAAAGTCAGTATCCCAAGTAATTAGGGGTGGCACACTGCTCTGAGGTAAGAGTGATAAAGTGTTACCACGCATTATTTTACTCATTCATGTAATCAACAATCATTAAGTTCCTATTGTATATAAAGTGCAATCACTGAGATTATGAAAGTGGTTTGAAAAGTTATTACAAGATGTTCTGAAGAGGGGCACCTGGGTGGCTCAGTCAGTTGAGCATCTGACTCTTCTTAATTTTGGCTCAGGTCGTGATTGCACCTTGGGTGAGATGGAGCCTGTGTTGGGCTCTGTGCTGACAGCATGGAGCCTGCTTGGGATTCTCTCTCTCCCTTATTCCCTGCCCCTCCCCTGCTCGTGCAGGCACATACACTGTCTCAAAATAATTAAACAAACTACAAAAAAGACATTTTGAAGAAAAATGTTATAGTACAATACAAGAACTTATTACAACATTACAAGTATTAAGCCAAATAATCAATGTAATAAATATATAACTATCAGGGCACCTTGGTAGCTCAGACAGTTGAGCATCCAACTCTTGATTTCGGCTCAGGTCACAATCTCACAGTTCTTGAGATTGAGCTCCACTGCTGGCTCTGAGCTGACAGTGTGGAGTCTGCTTGGGATTCTCTCTCTTTCTCTCTCTGCCCCTTCTCCTGCTTGCACACACACATTCTCTCTCTAAAAGCAAAAATATGCGTGTGTGTGTGTGTGTGTGTGTGTGTGTGTGTGTGTGTGTGTATAACTATCACTTCCCATGGGCCAGGCACTGTGCTAGGTGCCAGAAATACAAATAAGAAAAAAAACAATCCCTAATGCTAAGGAACTCACAGGCATTTTATCTTAGTTCCCTAAATTAATGCCCAATCATTCTAATAATCTGAATTCCATACACATCACCTGGGAAGTGCGTTAAATGTGAGAATTTCATTTATTTGGTTTAGAGTGAGCTCCAGAAATCTGAATTTTTAATAAGCTCCAAAATATCCCTGATGCAAGTACTGGTCCATGCACTTCACTATGAAATGCATTATTAACTCTTTCAAAGAGCCACATAGGCTGCATAAAATGTAGGAACCTGGTTCCTGGTCTGCTGGTACCCAAAAGAATGAATACTTATAGCGTATTCTTCCATCCAGGCCTCTATGTTCAGGGCCAGTTTAAAGTATTCTGTAAACTGAAAACATTAATTCCATATATGTTCTGGTGATGATATTCTATACCTATATCTGCTCCTGTATCTGTACCAATGCTGGTGTATATAATCATAATGTGCAAATACACTAGTGCTTTAACATTGTTCAATACCTTTAGAACAACCTTTATAACTATAGCTGAACGGCAATAAAATGCCTTTATCACACCCCTATGCCCATATATGCATCATCAACAAGCTGGGGGGAAGTGCTACCCTAATCCTTTCATACCCATATCTTACAAACTTGCTCATTTGCTAGTTATTTTTCCTTTACCAACTACCTTAATAACCTTACCATCCGGATTTACCTTGCATAAAATTGTTAAAGACATTCATTTTAATTTGATATGAACCTACTCCCTTGCATGAAATCATGGCAATATGCATGAGTATCTATATTTAACATTTGTTTAGTATTTATTTATTTATTTATTTATGTTAACGTTTATTTACTTTTGAGACAGAGAGAGACAGAGCATGAACGGGGGAGGGTCAGAGAGAGAGAGGAGACACAGAATCTGAAACAGGCTCCAGGCTCTGAGCTGTCAGCACAGAGCCCGACGCGGGGCTCGAACTCACGAGCCATGAGATCATGACCTGAGCCGAAGTCAGACGCTTAACCGACTGAGCCACCCAGGCGCCCCATTGTGTTTATTTATTTTTGAGAGAGAGAGAGAGAGAGACAGAGTGTGAGTGGGGGGAAAAGCAGAGAGAGAGGAGACACAGAATCTGAAACAGGCTCCAGGCTCTGAGCTGTCAGCACAGATCCCAATGCGGGGCTCAGACTCACAAACTGTGAGATCATGACCTGAGCCTAAGTCAAACATTTAACTAACTGAGCCACCCAGGCACCTCATGAGTATCTATATTTTAGCAGACAACTACATTATGTGGCCGTATAATACTATAAAGTTGTTAAAATAACTGTGTAGCAGAATAATTATAGACAAAATAATGTGTGACATTCTGAGGAAAAATTAAATTGCAAAATAGGAAATCCCACTTTAATAGAATATATATACATATATCATACATATGTGTGCATATAAAATACATATATTCATTTCAAATGCAGGAATATTTGTACTAATGTTTCCCTCAGATAATAGGATAATAAGTAATTATCATTTTCTGGGATTTTGCACTTAGATATTTTCTAAATTTTCTACTTTGTGCCCAGAGTAAGTTATTATTCAACAAGACAGTACCTTCAGTATGCTTCTATTTTATTTGAAAAGTTATATGGGAATAACATGCACACAAATATTATTAGTATTTATCTTTGAGTGGGAAATTACAAATGATGTTTTTCTTCTTGGTGCTTTTTTCATTTTTTAAATTTTCTATAATATGTATGTATAGTTTTACTTTAAAAAATTAAACAGAACTACAAAGAAAATCCAGAGCTGGATAAACAGAAATTATTCTCTAAAGTTAGAACATTAAGTCATTGTGAAACCTGGATATTTGGGGGTTTAAGGTCCTTTTTTTAATCACAGACTTCACCTTAAGAAACACTATACTTGAAATCAATCATCTCTAGCCTCATTATTTCTTGCTCTAAAAGACTATTTACCCAAGAACAACTTCCTTTGGCACATTACAGCAACTGTTACCAGAGTAATAAATAACAATTATTGTGAAAGGATTGAAAGATAAATTTTCTAACACCCCATAAAAATTAAAAAATAAGCAAAATAGGCTGCTAAGGTAATTTTGATAAGAAAATCTAAATGGAGTGAAGGTTTTGTATATATGTCTTAACATAGAAATAGGAAGCCATTATCATGTAAGTTCAGCTCAGAAGTTGGGGTTATTTGGACACATAATGCACTAATGAAAATCCATTTCTGCAGAGAAGCTTCTAGTCTCTTCTCATCACAACAGTTACTGAAATGGAATTGAGGCATACATTTGGGCCTTAATAAAAGGAATAACTGTGTGGTCATGAACACTTTCATTTTAAAATGGTAGACATGACTCTAGCCTCAAAATGAGAAAAGATTCCCTACCCCCTTTGACAGGACACTGTTGCTATGGTGACGGTCTGCTACCCTATGGCTGAGCAGCTTTGGGTGGCTTTACTTTGAGTGGACAAGCTAAGACGTGTTTGAATCACCTTGCTCACACCACAACCTGACCAAGAAAATGCTTTACATAAAAACAAATTAGTCACTTTTTTTTTTTGAAATCCATGGCTTGGAGGTAAACTACGAGATAAAGACTCTGAAATGTTTATCTCCAGCCTGGACCTCTCCTTTGAGCTTGGACTTCCATTCCATAGCTCCATGCAGATGCCCCATCATTATCTAACATTTCATATGACCAAAACAGAACTAATTATGTCTCCCATCTCCATCATGACCACATCCTGCCCCTTCCACCCCCATCCACTCAGTTATTCAGACCAAAAGCCTTGGCATTATTACTTTTAACTTCTTTTAAACATTTATCAGTGCCTGCCTGCAATAATCTTGTTTGTTCACACATCTTTTATCTGACTCTCTCCTTTAGAAAGACTATCAATTATTTCAGGGAAGGAATGCAATCTGTTTTGTTCACCACTGCATTCCCAGCATCTAAAAAAGTGTCAGATTTACAGTGGGTGCTCAATAAATATTCACTGCCTGACTATGCCTATTCCTATGATACCACTTTCTTATTTTAGAATTTTCAACAGTATTTTTAAGGATGTGCTATGACTGTGGGCAATTTATTGGGAGAGGGGGGATTTGTTTCTTCATTTATAAATGGGGAAAATTAATCTATGATTTTCCTATTTATGCTGAAACTTCATGACTCTGCGATCAAAGCTTATTTGACATAAAATATTTCTTGTCCACTCAATTCACTATGTGATTTCCATTAGCTTTTTTCTTATTGACATATACAATAATGTATATGTAATTACAGTTCTCAAAGCAATTTCGTTTCCATTATTTCCTTTGACACCTCAAACTCTTGGAAACTTACATTTATTATTTCTGTTTTATAGATGAATAACTACAAGTTCAGAGGGGGTATATGAGTTGCTCAAATTCACCATGCATCTTATTTCACTAAATCAATTTGTTGATAAATAAAAGTTGTTATCTTGGCTAATACTTTAAATATTTTTATAGTTATGCTATAGACCTAGAAATTATAAAAAATAATCTTTCTGTGAAATATTTTTTAAGAAATATTAATCATCATAATTGTGGTTTATGAGAGTGGAACATAGTTTTCAAATCTTCCAAGGCCATTGATTAGACTCCAGCCAGCCCTTTCTATAGGAAAAAAAGAACATTACTAGCATGATTTAGTTGAGTGGACAGAAGATGACCAAATCTACTCCCTGTCCATCCTGCATCTACTATTTTTCCCATTTGACTTATTCCTTTGAGTAAAGGCTTTGCCTCCAGAAAGCCCCTGCAGTAAATAGGAATACAGAATAATAAAAAAATACTTGGGTTCAAATCCCCACTCCACCATTTACCACCTTTGTGACTGTAAACAAGTCATGGGCCTCTGTTCCTCCATCAGTAAAGTGTACTAAGATTAACTTAAGAAAAGTGTAAAATTAAATTAAATGATGTAAATTGGTGCCAGATATACAGTACAAAGTCAGAGAATGAGAACTCCTTCTCATCCTGGTAACTTGGAGGAGTAACATGTGAATCTAATCACACTTTAACAAACAAGCCTTAAGGAAATGGAAAGAGGAAAAAGAAAACCAAGATAGGTTTAGAATTTGGTATTGGCTAAATGTTGCAGAATGACTAAATTAATTATAGACAGGTACTACTAGCTCAACATATTTTGATAAAAGCAGTGAAAAACTTCAAATATTCTTAGCACAAGAAAATTACACTTTAGTCCCAGAAAAGAAAAGCTGGCATTTCTTTGTAAATATTTTAACTGAATTTATTTTCCTGTAAATAAATGGATTGGAGTTTGTTATAGGACCATGTGGTTTCTGGACACCAGTTGAATCCTCCCACCTGTAAGCTGGTTATTTAATATCCTCAGGTCTGAAGAAATAAAAAGACAATTTTCTCTAGTCTAATTCAAATCCAGACTCTCAGAAGAAACAACTAGATAAGGGAGAGTATTTTTTTCATTTTAGTAGTCATGAGGAATGTCCTGGCTTGCAAACATATGGGTTTTAAGAAGGACTTGGGCGCCAGACAGAAGAAACAGAGAACTCAGGAACCAAGAAGTGTGATTGATGCAACATCTCAAAGGCATGATTAGATAATCTTTTAAAGTCCTCTTTAAGCTCCAAGATTCTATAAACCTCCCTGTTTAAACCTTCCTTCTAAAATGAATTCTGCATAGTTTCTATAATTACACTGGATTCTTGCAAAATGTCTGGGAAAGATTGAGTTCAGTAGTTTGTGCTTTGATAACCGTCTACATATTTCTTGTGTTCTTAATTTCAGAAGGTCATCTTATAGAAGATGCATTATGGAAGATGTATATTGACAATGAGTAAGAAACTAAGCTCCTATGGACAAGCATCACATTTTGTTCCACTGGAGGCAGTACTGGGGGACCCATTCCGATGAAAACCATTCCCAATAGGATTTTCCTCTCTTCTCTTGCCACCTTCTAGCCCATGACACTTCCTGCTCAGAAACTTCACATCGGTACCATATCCACCCTTCTCTCATCCCTACTTTACCGCTCTTTGTCTCTACCTTCCAATCATCCCATTTTTCCCTCACATCCATGTGTGCACACACACATTCCCTGTGCTCAGAAGGCTTCAGAATAAAAATGTAGTAATATTTCCTTCCAAATGGGTGGGAATCCCTGTTCTAAAGGAAGCTATAAACCTGCAAGGGCATGAGACTGGTTATCTTTAACCCAATAGTCCTACATTTCCAGGCACTTTCCAGGTACTTTCCTTTTTATCTTTACAACAATCTTATAAAGAACTAAAAGGGATTCAATGGAAATTATACAGGAATGTCTGATGCAGAGGGCCTGGAAGCCTGGATTATGAGAAGGAAGAGAAAAAAACAAATTCCTGGGACGCTGTCCCAAAAGACCATATGCCAAGCAGGTGAAGGAGACGCTGGTGCAGACAGCAGTTTTGACAGGAAGCCACAGGGGCAGATTTATCTCTGTTGAAGGTCAAAGGAGGCGTAAACCACTAGGACCTTGAATGGAGGTGAAAAGGGTACATACTATGATCTAGTAAAGTCAAGATTTGGCAAAAGAAGATTTCTTTTGTGATGGGGTTCCATTGGGTCATGAACCTTCTTTTTTCATGAAGGAGGGGCTTTCCAAGACTTAGGAAATATAAGAGACAAGAAATCTTTTTTTTTTTTTAAATCTGTCCTAATGCATATATTTTTTTTTAACCTTTATTTATTTTTGGGACAGAGAGAGACAGAGCATGAACGGGGGAGAGGCAGAGAGAGAGGGAGACACAGAATCGGAAACAGGCTCCAGGCTCTGAGCCATCAGCCCAGAGCCCGACGCGGGGCTCGAACTCACAGTCCGCGAGATCGTGACCTGGCTGAAGTCGGACGCTTAACCGACTGTGCCACCCAGGTGCCCCAAGAGACAAGAAATCTTATGACCCTCATGAGCCTTATGATCAGACAGAAGTAGAAGCGATACCGAAGGAAAATAAGCTAGGACAACAGAATAAGATGTTTCATGCATTTAACATTTGCCAAGTAATGTGAGACTGATGGTTTCAACTGTATTGAGTTCTCTCACACATAAATAGAAGTCTGTTACACTTCAAGCTGACTATGTGTGCTAAACTCTAGTGAATATGGTTGAGAAGGGGAGCCAGGGTAAGGAGAAAACAGTCAGGGTAAGGATTCTTCTGTACAGAAAGCTCTGTTTAGGGGTAAAAATGAAGACTGATCTAAGAGTGAACAAATAACACAACAAGAAACTCACCAGGAAGAGCCCTTAGCCAGACTGTGGTGGCTGCCCTTTGACCCTCAACTAAGGTAAGACAAAATGATGCAATCAGTCTCATCATGAGGCTCTTTAGTAAAGCTGAAAGTCCTAGATGGGGCTACCTGGGGCTCTGGCAATTCTGAGGAAAGAATCTTAACCTAAAGTCAATACAAATTATAGCTATATTGCAGTTGCTATAAAGAAGTCTGGAGTGCTTTATTATTATTTTAACCCAATCGCTATTACCTCCGTAGAGTTAGAAAGTGAATAGCCACGTTTATCCCCAGAATCAGGAAATTCAACAGAGACACCTTGTTTAGCAGAGGCGTCCAAGGTCACTGGTGAAGTTGGAAAGAGCTTGTGGCTTCAGGTCCAGTTTTGGGCAGTGTTCTCCTTAGCTGTCCCCAGACAACAGGCTGTGGTCGCGAGAGGAATCTTCCCAGGGAGCGACAGTCTGTCCTAAAGGGCAACTCGGGTCCCCGCTGCGGTTTTCAGTGCTTTGCTTCTCCAGGCGCGGACAGGGTATTCGTTTTCAGCGGTGAGTGAAGACCGCGAGGCGGACGCCGGCCCCAGACCCGCAGCCGCTCCGGGATCCCCGGCGGGCCCGAGAAGGGGGTTGTGCAAGCAGACGCTCCGGCCCCTCACCGTTTCCCTCAACGGGCGGCGACCCGGAGCCTCTGCAGTGCGCCGCCCCCGCCCCGAGCGGCCCCGGGAAACAGCCTGCGGCGCAACCCGCTGCTCTCCAGAGACCCGGACGGAGCCCGCGGATCGCGAGCCCCGGAAGCAGGCCCCCGGTGCCCCCCGCGTGCGGCCCTCACGGCGCCCACGTCGCGGCGCCCCACCTCCCGGAGCCCGCCCTTTCGGTCCCCGCCTTTCTCCCCGCAGCGTCCGCAGCCCCTGCTGCGGCCGAGCAGGCTGCCGAGGCCCAGAGGCCGCGGGCGCCCAGAGCGCGGGCGGCCGAGGCACCACGTGTCCCGCCCGGGCTGGCGCGGGCGGAGCGGGCCGGGCCGGGCTCCCGGAGCCTGAGCGCGCACCGGCGGCGCCGCCGGGTCCTGTGCGCGCCCGACCCCGGCCCAGCCGGGCCCCGGCCTCCCGGGCGCGCGTGGATGCCTCCTCCTGGACGGCGCGATGGGGCCCTTCTGGGAGAGAAAGGGTAAGATTGGGCGTCTGTGCGGGCTCCGTTGCCAGTGCCCGCTGGCACGAGAGGGCCTCTTGGGTCAAATGAGAGCGGAGGACACCCCGGATCCGCATGGGATGAGGTGGGGCGTCAGGGTGCTTGGGAGAGGTCGTGGAAAACGGGGACTCGCAACACGCGGATAGAGACCACAGTGGCCCAGTTTGGTCATTGAGGTGGTTGGGACAACAGGCAAGGTTGGCCAGGCCATAGGTTTTGGATGCCCCTTTACTCATTGTCCTCGAGAGTGGAGCTTGGAAATGGTGCCTTTTGATAAGGAAGATTCCTTCAGTAACGAATTGGTGCTATCCCAAAAGAAAGCCTTGGTAGATCTCTCCAAAGACATGGATGGCCCATAGTCCCCAGACGACACTTTCAAGTTTCTGCTTCCTTGGGGATTTTTCATACAGACTATTTGAGGTGAAGAGTGAGAACCGAATATTCATCAATATGTTGTTGAAGGGCACAGCTGGTGAGCTCAAATCAGTAGGCTTGAATTTAAGATGAGTAAATTGTAGAGAGGAAGACATCAGTAAGCTTAAAATGGTGCATGAGAAGAGATTCTTAAAGCTTTATATGGAATGAGTCAGTTGGGAAAAACTGCGTTTCTGTTGTTTTTATGTTCTCTAGTGTGGAGCAAGGAGTGACCTCAAGGAAAGCAGAAAATTCCACTGCTAGGTTCCTTACAGGTCTTTGAACCCCTGGCCCCAGACCCTGGTTGCAAAAGCAAAGAGCAGCTCTGTCTGAATCTTCCATCTCAGAAAAGGGCCGAATTTGAACCCCAAAGTCCAGAATCTTCTACTTAAGTTTTCTGCTGCAGCATTGCCAGCTCAGATACTTGGCCAGGCACATTTTAGGCATCTTTGCTGCTTCTTCCCCAAAGGGTGACCTTGGGAGCAAAGGGAGTCTGGTAATCCCAGTGGCAAGTTTTCTCCACCTGTACATTTGGAGGAACAGTAGCCCCTTGTCCCTTGAGAGATGAGTACAAGTCACATCATGTTTTTATTTGCTTCAGATTTTAGAGCAGCAATATATTATCATAATGCAACTTTTGGTTACTGAAGTTGTTTGACAATGACACTATTTTAATGCAGAATACATTGAAATACATTTAATTCTTTTTGAGCTTTACATCTTTAAATCACATTTTCTTAACTTGGTTTGCATTTAATAATCTTTAAAGTGATATCATAATTAAGAGCAATAATCACGAGTTCTTAAATGCTGATGCCCTCCTCCACCCCAAAGTAAAAAGAGTCCGAACCTTCATTTTTATAAATGAGCTATTGAGGCTATATATAGGGAGTAAGTGAATTGTCCAAGGGCATGACTTAGCTAGTGGCAAACTTAGAACTAGCTACTTCCCAATACCCAGTCCTGTGGTTTTCTCATATTTTAGTAAAAATATGTAAGAGATAAGCACAAATGAGTAATTTTATAGATGAGTGCCTGGCAGGTCTTAGAGATGCGGTATAGAGGTCTGTGATTATAAAGAGGTATCATGAAGGAGATCTTTGTGATGATGGAATAGCTGTGTATCTTGATTGTGATGATGGTTATATGAATCCACATATGTGATAAAATATAGAGCTATACACACACATTGCACTAATGTCAGTCTCCTAGATTTGATATTATGCCATAGTTATGCAAGATACAGTCATTGGGGGGAAACTGGGTGAAGAATATATGGATTTTTGCTGTCTTTGCAACTTCTTATGAATCTATAATTATTTCAGAACAGGTTCATTTTTATTTTTATTTTTAAAATTTATTTTGAGAGTCACTGGGGGGACCTCGGTGAAGAAATATGGATTTTTGCTGTCTTTGCAACTTCTTATGAATCTATAATTATTTCAGAATAAATAGGTTTATTTTTATTTTTTTTTAATTTATTTTGAGAGAGAGAGAGAGCATGTGCATTTGGGAGCCAGGGGAGGGGCAGAGAGAGAGGGTGAGAGAGAATCCCAAGCAGGATCCACACTGCCAACACAGATCCCGACTTGGAGATCCAATCCCACGAAACTCAAGATCATGACCTGAGCCAAAATCAAGAGTTAGAAGCCCAACTGAGTGAGCCATCCAGGTGCCCCTAAAAAGGTCTTTTCAAAGTAATTTTGTAAGTGTTTCAAAATCCAACATTGGCTATTTTGCTAAATCTGAATTGTATACAAAATACCTTGCTTTTTACTGTATATGCCATTTTTAAGTATGTGATACAAACTAATGCCTGAATATTTGCTGATTTGATATTTAAAAAGACCATATACACTCCTAAGGTATTACTGCTTATGCTAGGATATCAGTATATCCTTGGAGATACTAAATAGCATCTTAGCAAGAGATAATAAATATAGGTAATTTATTTAAAATTTTAGAAAATAAGGAGAAAGTGTTGTCTTTAAATAGTTATTGTGCTAAAATAACAGCCAGGTGTTTTTCTTTCTTATTTATTCCTACATGAAAATACTGAGGTCTTAGGTCTACAATTGGTCTTTCCTCCTCTTAGCAGGATGTTTTCTGTGCTTCAAGTGATTGAATGGAGAGATATCACCAAGCAGACATGAGACATAGGCTTCCTTTAGAAAGAATCTGATGCTCACAATGACTTTTCTCTTTGTGGAAATTCAGGAGTGTAAACTAATTAAAATATCTGAAAAGGTTTTTTGCGGATTTTTAGAGGTACCCTCATCGATTTCAGGGTGAAGTTTCTTTTACGGGGTTGGCCACCAATGGCAGAAGCCCTAGAACACATTCTGAAAGGAGATGGAAAACTAAAGCTTCAGTGGTCCTGTAGACTGAGGTTCTCGCAGGTCCTGGCAGAGGAAAGGAAGGTTCACATATATACACTTCTGACCAAAGAAATACCATTCTCCAGTGGGGGAGGCACTATTTCCAGAACTTCAGTTACTCTAGTACATGTCATAATTTCTACCATTTCTAAATACAAATTGTACTATTGTTTGCTTGATATCACCAAAATTGATATTGATACATTTTTTTTTACTTAGCCTTCATCTAGGCAATAATATCCATGAAATACCAAGTTTTATGTGTGTGTTATATTTCTCCAAATACATAAAAATAAATGTATAAATTTGAAAGAGACCTATCCATGAGCCATTTAAAATCATCCTGGCTCCCATCAGTGGTATATTCAGTGCACCAGGGATGCGGTACAATGGCAAAGCTCCATGAGGTGCCAAGGCGGTGGTGAGGGAAGCACACCTAGCTCCACAGAGCAGCCCGTGATCAGTGGTAGAATGGAGAGAGACTAGGTTGCTTCACATCCTAGTAGCCATTTAAAAATGGCCTTTTATTCCTTCTAGAAAAAAACAGTTTTCGTTAAGCTTTATTTTTTATTTTTTACACTTATTTATTTTTGAGAGACAGAATGAGAGAGTGCAAGCCAGGGAGGGGCAGAGAGAGGAGACACAGAATCCGAAGCAGTCTCCAGGCTCTGAGCAAGTGGTCACCACAGAGCCCAATGCAAGACTTGAACCCATGAGCTGAAGTTGGATGCCCAACCAACTGAGCCACCCAAGCACCCCTTCTTAAGCTTTTTAAATTATAAACGATTCCTAAAAGTACTTTCATTTTTTATTGGAGTGAAGCATCTCAGCAAATATATTTAGCTCTGTAGAAACTAGAATCAATATTTGGTTTGTATTTCTATAATTTATGGTAATGACTATACAAGCTGTGTCTCAGGCTTAATCACCAAGTCATATGTCTGTGGGCTTTTTCAGTCTCGCAGAGTATATTAACTCAGTTTACTTAAACTATAAGGCATTTGACTTGGTATAGAAATCCCTTTAAAAAATGTCCATGGATGAGAAGACCTTCGCATTCTTCAAGTGAAGTTGAAAAACTATATGAGAAAAGATCAGTAGATGAATATGGAAGAAATATAACAGCATTCCTAAAATTGCTTTCAACTCCTTGTGCTTCTGCTGGTTCCAAAATGAGCTTTTATGACCATCAAACTTAAGTGAGAATATTCACTCACCAGAAAGGAAAAGACCGGTGCCTGGCTGGCTCAGTCAGTAGAGCTGCAACCCTTGATCTCGGGGTTGTGGGTTTGAGCCTCACATTGGGTATAGAGATTACTTAAATATAAAATCTTTCTTTTTAAAAGGAAAAGACAAACATTTGCCATAACAACATGTGGCTTACAAAGGCATTCATCAGGGCTGTGATTCTTTCTTATTTAAATAACCTATTTGCAAGCATTAAAAGGATCTGTTGCTTTGTTTTTAACTTTGTTTCTCAAGAAATATTGGCATGCCTCTTGGACCATAGAAAAATATCTTCCTAAAGCTTACCTAACACAAAATCCATATTTGAGAGAAAAGAATGTTCATTCTTTGAGCATGACTAAATTGGTGTAAGGAGAGATTAACTCAGTCACATCCTAAATCCCCCATTTTTTCCTGACCCTTTATTTCAAAAAATCTGAATTATTAACAAAATCAGATTGGATTATTTTTAATATGTGGTAATTTAAAAGCATCTTTTCTTGGGGTGCTTGGCTGGCTCAGTTGATGGAGCACATGACTCTTAATTTCGGTGTTATAGTCAAGGCCCATGTTGGATGTCAAAATTGCTTAGATATAAAATATCTTAGATATAGATACTTAGATACAAAACATTTTTAAAAATGTTTTCTTTACCCTATCACCAATACAAATAGAAAGACAAGAAGTTGGAGTAGGACAAATTCATTCATAGGTCTATCACTAGACCACCTCATTTTGGGATTACACTTGGCCACAGCACGAAGAGACTAAAAAATAAAGACAAGATGTTTTTCCTTAAAGAGGATGATATTGTTGTTGGAACAGTCACTGCTAGATGACAGATGATTTCAACCTCTTCTCTAATTTATTTAAGTTTATGAAAGGCTAATCAAAGATAATGTAGGGCATTTGGGCTGAGTCAGCAAAGTATTCACCATGTATGTGCATGTGGAGTGACAATTGTATAGTGAATATTTTAGGAAGAAAATTTAAATGAATGAATAAACGCATTAGGTAACAACACCTGTTTGTCACATTGTAATGTGCTGTTCACCCAAATAATTTCATGTCCCATGCTGAATACATACGAAAATTCCAGTATAAAATTAACCCACAAAGGGAAACATTCCTAGAGTGCCTATATAATTTAATGTCCAAACTGGGGCAAATATAGAATGCAGACTCCATAGAACTGAGATTTTTGTTCCTGTTGTATCCCAGCACCTATAACAATTCTTGGCGATATTAGGTTTTTAGTAAATACTTTCAAATGAATGAGTGAATAAAAGACTAAGTACATATACACACGAACGTATTTACATTTATGAGAAATTACTAGCATTAAATTCAAAATTCAGCCCCAGATTATTCTTCCATATGATTTTGTGAATTGCCAAATTGTAGTTAAGGTGAATACTTCTAGTTTAAGGGCAGTCTATTTCATCATTGGGAAGATCTAACTATCCTAATATTGATTAAATTTGAACACACCTAATTGCAGTATCTCTATTGTCACCCAACCAGAAATTCTCAATAATGATATCATGTGAAACTTTGCCAGATGCCTCACTGGGTTCCATATGTTTTGCCACGTGTCCCAAGTTGGCAGCCTATGAGCCAGATTCAGTCTGCAGATGTATTTTGTTTTAAAAATCAGGGGAGTATTCACTAATAAAAGGTTGCAGTTAGAATTTTTTTAATCAAGAGGATTTATAAAGAAATCCCGGATTTATGATTTCCCTGGAAAATAAATAATACGCTTAGAGCTGAGTATAACCCAGCAGAGCATAATCTCTTTTCTTCGCAGTGCCCATTGCCATTGCATTTGATAGTGTGCTGGCATACTGGGCCACTTAGCTCACTTGTGTTAATTACCTGGATTAAGTAAGCTTCTAAGTTTTTGACTTTTGTCCTAAGTATTTTTTTCAGATTTACTAGTCTTAACCCCATCTTTAAAAAAAAAAGAAAAATGAACTTAGCTTACCCAAGTTATTCTTTGGAGCCCAAGCTAATTTCTAACTATTACGTTTTGCTTTCCTAAGAACTCACAAACCATCTTTTTATTAATTTGTGCCAGAATATTGCCTAATATTTTATTTTAGTCTCACCAATGTTTTACAGACTCTTTAATTTTTGAAACTCAAAACTATAGGTTTCCTTTCTAGATTTGTTCCCTCTTGGCATCTCTCCTCATCTCCAAGATTCTTGAAAAACATTAATAGTGTTATAATCCTATTTGTAAACAGTAAGATTATAAAACCTAGAACATAATTTGTCTGTCAAATGAACTAAATACCTTCAGAGACACTAGTAGCATCACTTGACTTGAGATTTAGTCTCCTTTGCCAAGTTTTATTCTATCCTTTTTAGTTTGGAAATCATTTTTGCTTGATAGAAAAGCAAAAGAGTAACTACAAAGTTCTATTTTGTATTTTATTTTAGTCACCCATCAATAATAGATAAACTGCAACAAGTAATGATTTTATACTTTTCTTTCTCCAAACATAATTAAAATGAATATTGTTTTCATTTTTTTTAATGTTTGTTTTTGAGAAAGAGACAGACAGAGACAGAGTGTGAGTGGGGGAAGGGGAGAGAGAGAGGGAGACACAGAATCTGAAGCAGGCTCCAGGCTCTGAGCTGTCAGACAGAGCCTGACACAAGGCTCAAACTCACTGATGGTGAGATCATGATCTGAGCCAAAATCAGAAGCTTAATATTTTTGGAGGTTATAGTTCAAAATTCGATTCTCATCTTCCTGATGTTATGACCCATAGTTTTGCTGTATCAAGTGTGCCTGGGACCAGAACTTTGGCTTTTTCAATTTTTTACATTAATAGTAATAGTACTTATTATCATAATATTAACTCAAATTTTAAATGGATTAAATAAATACCACTATTTTGTGTGATACATGGTGATAATGTGAAGGAGAGCTTATAAAATAATGTGTATCTAAATAATACATATAAAAATATCCTGAATGACCCTCTAAGTTGAATTTGTAATATGAATACAGAAAGGGAAGGAAGTGGCAAGTTATCTATTTGTCTGAAACTATGAAATAAAATATGAACTTAATCTCAGAAGTGCACATATTTTCTTATTCCCTGAAGAAAACTGAAAACCTTTGGTGACCCAGTCAAAGACAGTTACCTAAGTTTAAAACCATAAAAATCAATTTAAGTTCAACTTACTAACAGTGAGCATTTCTTTCCCAAGGGCATAGCTGCCATATTTTGTAGTGCAAATGAAGAATGGGGTAGAAGATAATATTAACCTGTCCTCTGCCTTCTTCTCTGGTTTAACCTGTGCCCAGGGAAACTCAGTTCATAATTTCTTCAATTTCACACCATTAATACGCATTAAGTTAACTCTAAAAGGTATAGTATAATAGTCTGACTGAGTAGGAACCATTAAACCTAATGACACTTAAATGGATTTATCACAATGATGCATGTCTTTAGGAGTGCCATTATGTTTTTCCATAAGATAGAAGGGGTTTAAAAGTATAAACTTTGTATTAGCGAGCTGAACATTCTTTTGTATGCATTTGATCCTTAAAACATATTAAAATGGAAGATGGCTACTATGAAGTTATTTCTTACATTTTAACCTAAGGGGAACATTTCCTGTAGATCCCAAGAGTAAGGCTGAGTGCTTCAGTTCCTTTGTCCATGGTGCTGAAATCGGCTTTTCCCTCAGTAGCCCTACGACAGGGCTCAGATGGAGGGGGGAAAGGATTGATGTTTCTCCCAGTTAATGACATATAAGAATACAAATACTGACTTAGAAATGAATGTATTTTTCAACTTTATAATTAGCATATCAACAAAATGTGCACACATTACAATTTTGTGTATTTGAATAATGTGCATCATGGAGGCTGAATTGGCAAATATTTCTTTTTAACCTATTTGAAGTAGAGCTTGGGAATTTTCATATTTTACTCCCACACTTCATTATTCATTAGGATATAACAACATCAATAATATTTAACGGTTGTCAATTTCTGTTTTTCCAAAAACTCTTCATTTTGGATTTTCTTAGGACCATGATAATGCCTTATCTCTTTGATTTGCTTTATATTCCTCCAGTACAGTGAAAAACAGTGTTAAAAATGATTTGAAATTAAACTTCTTACTTTAAACATATCATGTTAACACATGAATAAATAACATTGTTAGGGTTTTTTTCTTCTTCATGGCCTTAACTTTTTCATAGCATTTTTTATCCCATTATGCTATGCCTTGATCTATATTTCACTGCCCTAAGGAATTTTTTTTCTTTTTACACTACCTGCTTTTATCTGCCAATGAAAATTTTGCACAGCAAGGAGAAGAAAGAGGTAAAAAAAATTCAAAGACACATCTTTCACTTCCTTAGTGGACATTTACAAGAAGTGGGAAATTTCTTTTCTCAATGTCCCCAGTTTATCTTTTAAAGGAGATGAGATCATGTTAATGTGACCACAGATTTCCACCTGTTCAGATTTACTAGTACACAAGGAAAGTTCCATATCTAGGTCTTAGTTTTTCCCCCATCAGGACATTTAAGCTGGAAGCTTTGTCAGGCTGCATCAGTGTTCCCTGAGCAAGCATGAATATAAAGTGTGACTTTAACATTAGCATTCTACTTAGAACAAAGTGGAAGTGCCCAGAAACACCACCTACCAGTACAGATTGCTCTGGTTTCCCTTTAGAGGGTAACCACAGCCATTTTGACTCTTGGGTTCATTTAAACAAGTCTCCAACCATTGGCTCCTGAACTGAAGCCTGATATAACTATATTTGCCTGAGCAGTGATTTTTTTTTTATTACTTCCCCTTCCCAATAGGTAAGTTTGCTTTTGGTGATGAGGGAGGAATATTTGTTTTGGTAAGGGGTTATATTTTTGTCAGAGATCTGTCAAGGTTAAATTGTGGCTAACTAAACCATATTTTATGAGATGTCACTGATTTTTCCAGAAAAACCTAGTTTTGGAGGCAATTTAAGTTTCCAAGTGAGCATTTAAACAGTGAAGAATTTATACTGCTTGATTTATGATTACTGCAAAAAAAATTTACAAATCATGTGTTACAAAAAAAATTTTTTTAATGTTTATTTATTTTTGAGAGAGGGACAGAGTGTGAGTGGGGGAGGGGCAGACACACACACACACACACACACACACACACACACACAATCTGAAGCAGGCTACAGGCTCTGAGCAGTCAGCACAGAGCCCAATGTGGGGCTGGAACCCACAAACCATGAGATCATGACCTGAGCAGAAATCTGACACTTAACTGACTGAGCCACCCAGGCACCACATATGTTACGAAATTTTAATTTGTCATTTTGTTAGAATGCGGCTCTCCTTTTATCCAGCCATGTAAAACTACTTGTGTTCTTCACCATGAGTATCTCTGATCTGGTTGACAAGGAGAAAACTGACTACGGTGGCATGTGGCCATTCCTACACTTGCCAGCTAGATAGCAGTTGAGTGAGTAATTTAGTCTCAGTGAGTTTCTATCCAGAGTTTATTCCAGACTCCACAATTTTATACTGCAGACTTTGCTTTAGAATGTAACTGAAAAATAATGCTCTTGATCTAGAAGCATTTTGACTAAATTATTTTGAATGTGTTATATTAGTTGTTTCGAGGTTATATAGATTGAGTGCTTCTGTAGCCTATGACCATTTATACATGTTCCCCTGGTTGAGAATGTTCACAATCAGGACTAAAATGTTCTGTTTGCTGTTAAGTAAAAGTGCTGTATTTTTTATTGCTAAATTATCTGGTATGTAGATTTTCAAAAGTAGCTGCAACGAATTTAACAATTTACAACTTGATGGAGAGTCTTGCAGGTGAATCTGTATTTAAATATAGCTGCTTTCCTGGGGGCTCCGATCCCTCTTGACATTAGTGAAAGCCCGTTAAACTCCCACCTCAGCAAGGGGGAAAAGGGTTGTTGTCTGGTGCCTTATGGTGCATTCCATTAAGGTGTAGACTGTTGTAGCAAAAGTTCTGAAAGCTATGCCAGAGAGATGGTAATTATTGTTACTATCCGAGGTATCTCATTGCTAGCTAATAACAGAAAGCTATTCCTAATTCCCCACACCCCGTTGCCCCTAAGCTCATCTTATTTGAGGTCACATGAATGAAAGAGCAAAGCAGTTGTAAAAGAACAGTACCTTTGTTGTGGATGGCAACTAAAAGCAATGTTTTCTAACCTTAGCTGCACATTACAATCACCTGATGGGTCCCAGGCATCAGGTTTTTTTAGTTTCCCAGGGAATTCTAAGATTTACTCAGTGGTTGAGAACCACTGCCTGAGAAGGAATTATTTCCCTGCATGAAATAAAGTCTTTTGTCACTGCTCTCCTCTCCACCCCAGACAACAATATCGAATACTAGAGTGATTTATGTACTTTTGAGAGAAGTAGGGAGATATCAAAGTTAATCCAACATTCTTGAGTTGCAGGTAATGATGCATGAAATTCATAAGGGTGCAAGTATATTTAGTTTTAACTTGTAAAACAAGATGTTTTATCTAAATGCTGATGTATTTGGAGGCAGGTATGGAAAAGTAAAATGTAAAAGGGTGTTTAATTTTACTCTCCCACGTCTCAGTATATCTATATTTAAAGATAAAAAGTAGAGTGTGAGTTATTCAGCAATGCTTATCACACTTCTCCTGTCCCTATGATGCATCTCATTCCGGAAGTTTGGGCAACACCCAACCAGTCTCCTCATCTAGAACAAATGACTAGATTACTACTTTACTTAGAGGGTTATTAAAAGAGTTAATGGGATAATGGCATGTTTAAATGTCTAGCATGATTTATGCTTGATCTAAGTTAGTTTCCCCTTCCTTCTTTAGCTGATTAATTTTAATATTAAAACATCCTAAATTTATTTTTTCCAAATATTTATTCCAAATCTGAAATAAAATTTGTCTTAAATTTATTTGACTTAACCATAAAGAATGGTTTTCTTCAGGCAATAGGTATGAAAAAGCTATCATGTCTCATCTATTGTGTTTATTCCTCTTCTGTTTTTTAAAGTGGATTAATTCAGAGCTCTGTGTGGAATATGATGCATTTTTCTTTGTAATTCACTTCAAAATAATTTAAGGAATTCAGAGTAACTAAGAAATCATGCAGAAAATACAAGGTATATTAATTTGCCTTAAACATTAAAAATAAGAGAAATGACTAAAAAGCATCCTTATTTCAATGCAGAAAGCATTTAAAATTATTTGAGTTCTCTCAAATTTTTTGATTGAAAAGTTCTCAGGGATAAATTTGTATATATTATTTTAAAGTGTCTTAAATTCTCTTCGTTTTATGAACATTGTCATTTATTGACACAAGTTATTTAAAAAGCTTCCAACCCAAATATTAACTCATATATATGTATATCACTTGCCTCTTTCCAAATACATATTTATTGCTCTTTTTTTTCTTTGTCTTCCCTAACGGAGATTGAGACAGAGAGAGAGAGAGAGAGAGAGATAGAGAGAGAGAGAGAGAGAGATTTTTCCACAATGTACACTCTAGGATCTTAGCCAATTTAAATGTTGATAACAACTAACTACTGCCAAAGCAATCCACTAAATGCCAAACTGACACATTCTTAATTATACAAAAAAATCCCATTCCCTGTTGGATGCCATGTCCACAGCCCAATTTATTAAGAAAATATTTAAATCATTTTTAATCAGACAACCTCTGGAAATCAAGCTATAAATCTTAATACTGAAGTTACTTATGCTTTTTCTATTTCATTTGAATTCTTGCTAATTTATATTTTGTGTGTAAAGAACCTGCTGCTGTACTGTGAACTTAGAGTTAAGACACCTGCCATTGATACTGAGACCTCAGATTCTAAGTTGCTCAACTACGGTTTATTAAATGCACAGCAACCTTAAAATTACTTGTGTTTGTTACATTCTTTCTAATAATGATAACCAACTACATGATAATTTATTAATGTCAGTAAGTGTTTTTCTGAGAAAATAACTAAGAATCTGTATCAGGTATATGCAGAAACAAGGTGCAGAAAAAGGTTGCTTCTAAAATTCATTTTTATTTCTTAGTTTTATTTTTAATATTTCATTTATGACTGAAATTATATAGATTGATCAGGTAAAAATATAAGCTGATATTAAGTACAAAGATTTTCCTTCCTATTCTTGAATTATGTAGTATATTTTAGCACTCAGTTTATTGACTCATTTTGACTTCATAAATGGGTTTTTCAAAAAGAACTAATAAGTTCTTTTTAATTCAAGTGGAGGAGGAATATGCTATCCTCATTTTTATAATGAAATATTTATAAAGTACCCACAGCATCTTCAATGCATATTAATTAGCTCATAGGCCTAAATCAGCTGTACATTCTTTCAAGAAGCCTGAGTCCAGTTTATATAAGTAAATAAATAAGTGACATGAGTCCTTCGAAATAAGAGACTTTTATTTTCATATTTCAAGAAATAATATTTCTGAAACATAGAATAAAACTAGTTTGAAACTTTTCAAATACTGCAATTACTCAAAGTATTTTGGGGTAAAGTGCTATTGGCCTAATTCATGTGGCCAAAAATTAAATTCCATTGACACTGGACCCACTGGAGCATTACTATCAGTATATCCCTAGGAAGGCCGTCTGCTGTCTTCTTGTCTTCCCTCCAGCCCTCACTGAAAGAGACCCTTGAGGTTTAGACTGAGTATACTTCTCAGAGGGCACATCTGAGAGAATTCTCCATGTGTATATATATATTCTTTCTATCTCTAATGGTATGAATAATGAATAAGAAGCTTATGAAATATGCACTCACATAGCCTTCCTCTCTTTAAAAAAAAAATACTATGTTATACCCATAATGAGGAGAAAACCTAAGAAATCTGAAATAAATTTTGTCTTGAACTTATATGACTTAACCATAAAGAATGATTTTCTGCATAAAAATTTGAATCCACTCTATCAAAAAGAATTATTATGGGGGGAAAACCAACATTACACATTTGAAGTCAGGAATTTCATACCTAATTACTGTGCTATGAATTGCAAAGAGCAAGTAGCTTCATCTAGAAGATTTATAATTTGAGAGATGTTGTCTTGACCAGTCCTTTAAAAAGAACCTGTAGGTTCTTTTATCTCTTAGAACTCAAAGAGGAGCAAGTCTATACTGAGATTCCCTTTGATAACCTGCACAAGCTAAGCCAATTTCTGTCTCTCTCCCTTCTCTCTCTCTCCCCTCCCCTCCACCCATCTCTGTCTGTCTTTCCTTTCCGTAGAGAAAAATAGAAAGAAAAAAAAATATGTTATATCCAGAATGATATTATAGATAAGAAAAGGAAGGATGGAAGAAGGGAGGAAGAAGAAAAGGAAGGAAGGGATCAGGGTTGTTGGTTAAAAACTGATATCCTGGCAGAGATAAGACAAATATTCTCTAATTTAAAATATTATTTAAAGATATATTTAAACACTGATGACAGAAATGAACCACCATTTATATCCTCATTCTGTAGTGCACATAAAACCAAAAAATAATTATACAATAGGCTCGTTTAAAACATTATTACAGGAAAAACACCATTGTAAGGGTCAAGAGGCATTTGGAAATCAAATGGACAGGGAGGAGGACTTGCAAAATGAAAAATCTATAAGATAATGTATGTAACATTGTAGTTTTCTGGAATTTTCTTTTTGTAAATATGAAAAGTCTGAATTTTAAAATTTCCTTAAAATAAAATTTTATATTTTCGTGTTCAGTTTAGATGTTTTTCTTGGTATATTGATGTGTGTGTGTGTGTGTGTGTGTGTGTGTGTGTGTGTGTATATATATATATATGTTATAGACAATAACAGAATCTAATTTCTACATCATGGAAATTAATGTATTTATTAGAGTTCTGTTCGCAATTCTATTATCACTAATCTTTCCTTCATTTGGACTAAACCCACCAGTCCTCTACATTTCGACTGAAAATAAGAGTACCTGTGATGAACATTCCATCAGTTATTAAGGACTTGGACAGTGTAAGTGTGCATGAATTTCCCACGTGTTACATATGTAGCTAGGATCCAGGCTCAGTCAATAGAATTTACATAAAGACAGTTGTAGTCAAGGCATAAGCACTGATTTAAGCTAACAAAGAAATGTCCTTCGTGTGCAAACTAAAAATCAATGGCTCTGCTCTTTTTTGTTAAGAAATGATAACCTCTGCTGCCTTGCATGTTCTTGGACAGGTTGGGATGAGGAAAGAGGTGTGGGATGAGGAAAGAATAAACCCAAAGGAGCTTTTCGTTGGTAGAATCTCTAACTTGCATTCCAGAAATTAAAACATACAGTGTTTGAATAAAACCTCACATGGTACTAAATCAGAAATGACAATAAGATGTTTTCCACTTGAAATTCAACACATTGATATGTTTTATGTAATAATACTCCATAAATGTCATTGACTTCATCAGATTTTATAGGTATTTACACCGGGGTCACTAATTATCTTCAATCTCAGAGATCGGTTGCTTCATAAAGTAATTAAATAAGTCAGGGAAATAAACCTGCATTTCTACGCCTGGTGAAAACTTTGCTCTGTTTTCAATTCTGCCCTTTCATAGGCACTCAGATATTTGACATGTGGACGAATCTCAGGCCATTTGTACCTAAAATCTGATGTAATGAAGTTAAATGCACGTATTTATTATTTCTCACAAAATACACACAATAAAAATTAAGAGGAATTTGAAGTTATAAATTATCAAACTTGAGCTATCAGCACAATCTTTTTCACTGTGGCTGTTTTGAAGGACTTTCTTATTTGAAGATAAAACAACATTTATCATTCAGTGTTGCCCTGGCTCAGTCATCTCGAGAACCTCTAAAATATATTCATCTTTGCCAGCAGTGGTCTGAAAGGACAGTTTACTATTTTGTAGTTTTAAATGATACCATAATGAATATGTTTTTTAGCTTCGTTTTTCCTGTCGAAAATTATGGTGTGACCTTTTGGGATGAGCACTGGGTGTTGTATGGAAACCAATTTGTCAATAAATTTCATATAAAAAAAAAAAGAAAAAAAAAAAAAGAAAATTATGGTGTGATACCCCGTCAAAATCACCTCTTACCTCCTATTCTCCCAGCACATACACACCTACAAAGGGGGCGCGATCACGCCGTACTTTAGGTTGAAGTTTTAAAGAAAGCATGCGAGGTAAATAAGAATAGAAACAACAATAATAATAGAATTCAAATTATCTTTGAAAATGCTTTAAATTGTTTGTAAGTTCGCTATTTAGCCAATTTCCTTCTAGCATCAGAACAGGTCACTTCCATTAGTTAAATACTGGGTGACTTGTTGGCTTATAATTAGAACCCTGAATAAAAGTATTTGTATCCCTAAACACTAGAAACACACGTGGCCCAGTGAGATGTAAGAAAGAAAGAAATAACAGATTCACATCACCTATTTAAAAAACGTTTTTTGGGGCGCCTGGGTGGCTCAGTCGGTTGAGCGTCCGACTTTAGCTCAGGTCACCATCTCGTGGTCCGTGAGTTCGAGCCCCGCATCAGGCTCTGGGCTGATGGCTCAGAGCCTGGAGCCTGCTTCCGATTCTGTGTCTCCCTCTCTCTCTGCCCCTCCCCCGTTCGTGCTCTGTCTCTCTCTGTCTCAAAAATAAATAAATGTTAAAAAAAATTTTTTTTAAATAAAAAAGGTTTCTTTTTACAGTTTGATACCATTTTTAGAAAGCTCAAAAGCAAGCAGTATTAAACAACACATTGCTTACATTTTTAGGCCCAAGTTAACTCTCAGGCCTAAGCTGGAAAATGGCTCCACTATTAAAAATCTCTCTCTCTCAAACTGAATGTGGAATTTGATTAATTTAAATGAGAATATGACAAGACTTGACTGTTTTGCCAAAAAGTCCATTAGCCTTCTGGAATTACAAGGCCCATGGTATCAGGCCAGCTCTCATTAAGAGTTGCCCAGGAAGCAGCAGCACACACACACAATGAACTTGAGCCTTGGCATTCAAAAGGTACGAATTTGAGTGCCATTTCTACCAGGTACATCAGTTTGGGCAAGTTATTTCAACACTTTGAGCTTCTGTTTCCTTATCAGATGTGGGTCATAATACCCACTTCAAGCAACTGTTCATGGTTAAATGAGAAATTTTCATTAAGCCTACCACAAGTGTTTACCAATAAATACTATTGAGATGATCAGTGATTAGAATTTTTTTTAAGTTTTTTTAACTATTACTTTTTTTTTTTTAAGAGCCACCAGAGGGTAGTAGAGAACAAATCTTGTGTATGCTTTGTTCCAGGTGCTATCTCTATGAAATTACCATGTTCTTGTCCTCATAATACATCTACCTGCCTGTTCTGTCATTCCAAAATAAATACAGAAGCTTAACGACATGGAGTATGTTTTTACTATTCATAAATATCCAGATTTTACATATGACAAGAAATAGGCTGTACTAAGTATAAGATGCTTCATTTCTGAACTATTTTAAAGGAGGTAGAGAAATATGCATCTTGCTTTGAAGTATTTTATTCATACATGGTATTTTATGTGGCTGGAGAGGTTTTACATACTAATTAAAACATGAATTACTGCGTCTTCTCTGTGGTACTACTGAAGAATACCAGATTGAAGGCGGTGAAGTTTTAGTGTCCTTCTTGTTTATTTAGGGAGTACAGGTCGTTAGAGAAACAATTTCAATACATACCCTTGAAATATATCTAAGGGATTTTAATCTGCTGCATTTTTTTGACTGTTGAATGTAATGATTGTCTGTGAAAGTCAACATATCATAATGATATGTGTTATGTTGATATACCAATATGATATTATGGTGGTATATTGATTCCAGGTAAAAATGAGGTTGGGCGTTTAAATTTAAATTAGAGAGCAAGCTAAAACAAGATCATTGAGATTGAGAAGGTGGGACACAAGAAAATAGTATGTGAAACTAATCTGTTTTCCAGAGTTGCAAGCTCTTAGGTAAAGCAGATATAGATAATATTAATGGGTTTGTACTCTGAAGCTAGAGCTCATAGTATAATTTTAAATCTGTAATTTTCAGACTTTGAACAGCACAGTGGTTCTCTATCAAGTATAATTTTGTCCCCCAGAGGACATTTGACAATATCTGGAGACATTTTTGGTTTGTCAAGTCCAGAGTGAGGGCAGGTGTGGGGGTGGTGCTACTGGCATCTAGTGAGTAGAGGCCAGAAGTGCAGGGCACAGTGTAAAGGACACAGCCCCCCACAACAAAGAATCATCCGGCCCAATATGTTAATAGTGCTGACACTCAGAAACCCTGGAATAAAGCCATGAACTTTCAAAGACTGTGTTGTGTTGTTGGATATTTTCCATTCTTATCCCGTGTCCACACTGGTCGTTTAGAGAAGAGCTCTCTGCTTAGAGGCACAGCAGGTGCCTTGGCGTTCATCTTCCCTTTTTAAAGCAGCAGATTTTTCCAGAGCTTCCATTTTAAGGATGTGCCATATTCACTCAGTTTCTGACGGGGATTAAATGTGCTTTTGGAAACTTAGCAAAAAACGTACAAGCTCTCAGTGAAGAGAATTCATAGAAAACAAAAACAGAAGAGCAGGTTTCTAGTTTTTTCTCCCCCAAATGGTCTTAGTGGATCCAAAAATGGGAAGTGCGAATAAAATTGCTTTTTTGTATTTTATGTTGAAGCATTTGGAAGGATTGGTATAATGCCTTCAGGACATGAAATCTTCAGTTACATGATCACTTATTTAGAAATGTGATGAAGTGTGAAGAAATTGTACCAGCAGGAGGAATCATTTAAAATTCTGAAAACCTGAAAAATAGTTTCATAGAACATGTATATGGTTACAAATCAGCTGGCATATGTAGTAGAGCCTTTGCGTTTAACTGTCACAAAGCCACTAACTTCTCTTAACTTATTAATAGTTAAGAGAGCAAGAAGGTAATTTATTTACACTAATTAGCTAATTTGGAGGGAAAATTGAGGTTTTCGCTTTTAATCTATAATGACACCTAAATTGCCTATATCAAAACCAGCTAAAAAATAAAACATCAATTTCAGAAACCAATAAAGCAAATGTGTCTTACCAATTTAAAGAGTTTAAAACTTTCGGTCACAGCCAATGTTCTTAGAAACAAGTATCCAAATTGACTTATTTTATCGAACTAATTTATCCTATTAGGTAGACCTGTGCTATCCAGTATTGTAGTATTAGATATGTGGCCAAAAAAAGAGAAAAATCCCAATAATTTTATGTTGATTACATGGTGGTATGTTAATATTTTGGATATGTTGGGTTGAATAAAATATATTGTTAAGTTAATCTGTTTCTTTTTACTTTTTTAATGTTGCAGCTAGAAAATTGGAAAGCACATTTGTAGCTCATTATCTTTATTAGACAGTACTGGCCTAGACCCTTCAGGTTTTTTTTTTAAGTTTATTTATCTATTTTGAGAAAAAGAGAGAGAGCATGTGCAAGTGGGAGAGGGGCAGAGAGAGAGAGAGAGAGAGAGAGAGAGAGAGAATCCCAAACAGGCCCTGCAGTATCAGCACAGAGCCTGACACAGAGCTTGAACCCACAGACTGTGAGAAGATCATGACCTGAGCCGAGATCAAAGTCAGATACTCACCAAGTGAGACATTCAAGTGCCCCTCAAGTGTTTTTTTTTTCTTTTGACTCTTCAAGATTTAATTAAGTAATCAGTTTCATGATCAAATAAGCATTTGAGAAATTGTGATTATATGAGAAGAAACGTATATATAGTTTGCTAATCATTCTACTATGTAGCATCATTTACATAGTGTTAACCTTTCATTTCCTAATTTCTACTCTGCAGGAACCTTCTGCTTCTCCCAAAGAGGTTCTTCCAAACTTCCCTTGAACACCTTGGGCTCTCTCTCCTGTTTTTACTCTCACAGTGTGCCCTTTGTCGATCTTCAAGATCGAACTCAAAACATTCCTTTTCCATAATGGTCTTTCCCAACTATGAGTGGTCTCTCTCATTTCTGAAATCTTCAGCACTTACTCTGTACTGGCCTTTCCTGAAGTATGTTTCTTCTAACACTGGGACTGCCAGAATATGGTTTTCTAAGGGAAAAAAAGTACCATGGTCAAATGAGTTAGGGAAATACTAGATTAAACACAGTCAAATTCATCTCTTTACTACCCTGGATTGAGAACTTTTAAAGGGCCACTTGATATACAACATTTCCCAGTCCTTGTTGACAATGGATGGAGTGCATTTTTTTTCTCCATGCATTTCACAGGACTGACGTACTAGCAACACACTCTGAGACATAATGCCTATACCATGAATCAGCACGTACTCTTTTGCCGTTTTGTTTCTCTTGATTTGAGCCATTATAGAATTTTAGTGAATGAGAAATCATTTTGGTCAATGCTGTGCAAAATTACAAATTACCTGTTGACTTAGCTTCATATATTAAGGGGTCATACTACATGTGTATTAGTCCTGTTAGTGGTAATAGCAATACTAAGTGGACATTACAATAAACCAAACCCCACAGTTCTTACTTTCAAATTTAAACTCTAATTAGTGGTAGAAGTATAGGATAATCTGCAACATGTTCAATAGGGAAAACCGTCAGCAACACTAAACAAAGCCAATAAGTACCTCAAGTATTTCTTTAAGGGCATAAGGGGTAAATTACTGCAAAAATATAAGCTAGAGGTCAAGTAAAAGACTAGAAAATAAGAGTGAAAAAGAGAACTTTAAAAATATACTAGGAAGAAGGAAAGACAACGATGTAATAAAGTACTACCAGAAATACTTTAATTAAATGACACTGGAAAAAAAAAAGAAAGAAAGAACTTCTATCAAATATTGGTTTGGTCATATATTAACTCTAACTTATTTTGTCGAAAATATGCACTCAGTGACCAAATTCAAAAGTGTAATTGATTTATTACTGTTGTATTTACGTGCATTGACTAATCATAATAAGAACATTTAAGCCAGCTATGAGTTAAATGTGATAGATGATGCCTAGGAAATGTCATGTTAGGTTTAATCCAGAGACAATCCTATCCATTTCATCCTTTATTGTCCCTATCAAAGTCAGTCCTATCTCTGCCCTATCCCCTTGTTTTTATTCATATATTTTTTATAAACTTGATTCCCAAATAAGATATGAGTGAAGGGGACAGAGAAGAGACTCTGTATTTCTAGTGCCTGGTACAATTCACTTGATATTTGCAGAATCCTCGGCAGTAGTATTAAGCATTGTGTTAAAGAAGAGGGTAGCTCTTTTCTTGATTTCCATCTTAAAAATCAAGAGCATATCTGAAGACCCAAGTTTCCCTTAATAACCCAGGATAAATATCACCTGTGACTTTTTCTATATTGTAAAATATTTGAATTGACCTCAGATCAACAAGTACGTGTTTATAATCTATTTACTGTGTTTGGGCCAGATGGTTTGGGAATGTAAAAAGAAAAGAAAATGACTGCTTCCTTTGCATTGAGGGTTGAGAAGAAAAGACAAAGAGATATTAAGAAACCAATGGAGAGTGAGTGCTAAGTTCTGTGGAACAAATACTTCCATTCAGAAAAGGGGAACTGAAAGTAGGCTGGAATAACCAAGGAATTGGCAAAATAAAGCCAACCTTGAATGCTATTAAAACCAGAAGCATGGTTTACATTATGTTCTGGTAGACCTCAGAGAGCCCAGGAAGATTTTTGAGGAGAGAGCCCACAAGATGAGTCCTATGGCAAGATGAGACTCCTACAGCCAGTATGAAAAGAGATTAGAGCAGGGAGAGGCAGGGAGAGGAAGACCACGTCAGAGATTGTTGACTTTAGCCTAAGTTGAAAGGATGCATGTCTCTAGGGCAGTGACCATGGGACTAGGCCAGGAGCAGCTTTTGAGAGAAGAACTGATAGGACTTGGTGACAGAGTGGAAACAGACAATAAAAATATGTGGCTGAGATGGCAATAAATGACCCCAAGTTTTTGAGCACAGATAAAAAATAATAATAGCCAGTGTTCTTGAGTATTTGCTCTGTGCCAGGGTTTTATGTGCTTACCATGGGTTTTCCTAAATTTCATGAGGCATTTATTGATGTAAGTGCTAATATTTCTTCTTCTTTATAGGTGAGGAAACAAATTCATAGAGAAAATATAACTTGAGCAGAAATTTTAACCCAGGCAGCCTAGATTCAAATCCCATTCTCTTCCCGTCTGTGCTAATCTCTGTCTCATGTCCTAAAGAAATGAGGGAGACATAGATAAGTTTGGGATGAGGAGCTAATTTGAAGAGAGTAAGAAATGACTTACGTTTGAAATAAATAAAGTTTGGGTGTGGAATAACAGTATTTGCAAGTAGACGTGTCCAGGTGGGATTTGGAGATGAAAGCTGTCAGCTTGTACAAGGTGGAAGTCTTAAATGTGAGAGCACACATTACAGAGATTTTGAAAGTTCGCTGGAGAAAAGAATACATCAGAGACATCAAAGACTGCATTTTTGCATAGATATTATTTCTCGCAGGTAATGAATTTGATAAGGTTGTATATTGGTCTTTAATTCTATATGACCCTAGACCAGCTCTACAAACTTCTTTGATCCCATACCTCTAAGACACAATTTTTGAGCATACACCCTTATGTATGTAACTTATTCTCTATTGTTTTCACTTGATAATGTAGCTAATGATGAGTTCATACTGGGAGATAAGGCAGGCACTATCAGCAGGAACTTCAACCTGCAGTTCTTTTGCAGAATACTTTTTAAAGCCATTTCTCCATTTCATTGAGTTAAAACTCTTCTGTATTATCCAGGCACATGTAAACTACATCCGATTACTATTACAAATTATAGATCACTCCTCCTCAGTGCATTTAGATAGGTGGCGCCAAACATCTGATTTAGGAACTAAATTTTGGCACTGGTTTCATTCCACCTATTAAATATCATAATGTTTTATTTACCACTTGCCACTCTAGCTTTGCCACCCCCCCCCCATCATTTCTTTAGCTGTCCTCCACCTGACCAGGGAACTTGGTACCTTGGAGACCAATGACTTTGTCTTAACTTCTCAAGGGTCAGAAGGTGCTTCTTCAATAGTCCTATTCCAGCACCTGCTGAGTAGATGGGTGTGAGATCACTGTATCTGTACACTGTATAGTGTACATGCTTCTGTCCAAAATATTCTCCATCTTTCCCTTCCCAGATTAGAGGCCTTGGAGATTTAGTTTCCTTATGCAACATCCTCACTTTTTTTTTTTTTTTTTACCATCTTAGTTTCCCTTTCTCCTTTAAATCATTTCAGCTTAAACTTTCTCCTGTTTTATCTCATGGTTCTTGGGATAGGATGTTGAGAATTTCATAATTATTTTCAGAGTAAGCCACTACAGAGTTGTATGTGGAAAGATCTACGTTCTCTGTACGTTTCCAGAATTTCCTTTGAGAATACCCATAAATTTTTAGTTCCATTCACTGTGAAACGAGTACCTGCCTTTTATTTGTCAAAAGTTAAAGTAGTGACACAGTCAGAACTTCTCGATCATTTGCTCAGTGTGAAATAATTTGGAGATGAGAGTCAAATGGTAATGTCAGAAACATTTACTAATCCTTGTCAAATGAGCAGGAAATAACATCAGTTAATGTGTCTTATTTTTACTCAGGTTATTGCTTTTATCTTATTTCTAACTTCTGTTTTTTCTTGTTGATCGTGTTATTGTTTTCTTAAAACTTGAATTAAAGGTTTTCCTATGCTTGGGCACTAATGATCTCACCAATAGGCTGGCCACACTACACTTGGAAATATATTCTCATTTGAGACATAGAAAATAAACCTTAGCATTGGAAAATCAGACAATAGTTGGGAATCCTGATTGGATTATTTGAGATCCCGACATAGTTAAGTACACGTCCACAAAGTTTGTAATGTACTCATCTTTCCAATACTTATAAATAATCAAATGACATTAAAATCATTTGTAATTTCTACCATAGTTCTGATGGAAGCAATTTATTATAATTGTGAATAACTGTGGACCAGCTTTATTCCTAGCCTCACAAGAAAAAGGGCTTTGACTTTTTGATTTACAAACAAACAAAAAAATATGGTTCTGGTTTTATTTTAAACTTTAAATCAATGTGGAAAGATATCTATCTATTTCTTATTAAAATAAATGAAGCCGGGGCGCCTGGGTGGCTCAGTCAGTTAAGTGGCCAACTTCGGCTCAGATCACGATCTCACAGTCCGTGAGTTCGAGCCCCGCGTCGGGCTCTGTGCTGACCGCTCAGAGCCTGGAGCCTGTTTCAGATTCTGTGTCTCCCTCTCTCTCTGACCCTCCCCCGTTCATGCTCTGTCTCTCTCTGTCTCAAAAATAAATAAATGTTAAAAAAATAATAATAAAATAAAATAAAATAAATGAAGCCAAATGGATATTGCCACATGATGGCTCAGAATTAGGTATATTTTAGACTCATTTCATCAGAGCTATTTGGCTAATTGACTAACTGGCTGCTTGCTTCATAAACATTACAGCTGATATAAGAGCAAAACCAATTTTTTTTTGTTCTTTTCCATGCAGCATTTGTATTTTCACAAGACCAGTATACTTAGGAATTTAGCAGTGTAATTTTTTAAAACTGACTTATGCAACCATTTTACAAAAACACCCACCTCAGTCTCTAAAACTAATTAATAATAGTAAATATGTATTTTTCCCTTCTCATACTGTTACTAGATTGCACCTATTTACAAGGAACTGCAAAAGGGCTATAAGGTTTGGAAGAGAGGGGGAAGTCTAAGTGAAAGCAGAAGGGAACAAACAACAAAAAGCACTTATTGTTTAAAGTTTAAGTTTAAATATGGCGAGCAGAGGTGAAGAGCCCCTATGAATCTAACAGTGGAGCTTTGGTTGGTAAAATTTATTGTTCTCTGTGTACAAAAGAAGAAATTCAAATTGAGCCACTCTGAAATATATTCTAACATTCTGTGTTCCTCGTTGAAAAAAGGACAGCATAAATAAACACCTAGGCAGGGAAATGCAACAAAGGGTTATCAGCTTTGAAAAGTCCCTACCCTGTTACAATGGAGAACTTCAATTTGACAATCCTGAATACAAGTCTTACAGGTGCCGAAGCAAATAAGAGGTAGCAGATTGTCACGTTGTTTGTTGTTGCCTACACATTAGCCAAACTGGAAATTCCCTTGGGTAATTTTCTCTCATTGCCCAACTACAAGTCCATCGTGGAGCAGACTTGGGGCAAGACTACCTTGCTGAAAGTAAACATAAGTCTCACCCACATCATTGGAAAAGCCGTCAGACATGATCTCATGATCACTGTTGAGCAAACCCAGTACTTTTCCATCCTTACTATTGGGTCCAAAAACAAGTGCTAGTGCCTATAAAATGAAGTATAAGTTCTGTGTGGGTAAGACTCCTTTGCCAAATTTTAAATTTTTGAGCTTAAAAGAGGCCAAGCAGACGAATACAGAGATTTGAGGAATAATTCTTTTTTTTTTCTTTCCCTTTTTTCTCTTTTTCTTTTTTTTATTTATTTTTTTAACGTTTATTTATTTTTGAGACAGAGAGAGACAGAGCATGAACAGGGGAGGGGCGGAGAGAGAGGGAGACACAGAATCTGAAAGAGGCTCCAGGCTCTGAGCTGTCAGCACAGAGCCCGACGCGGGGCTTGAACTCACGGACCGTGAGATCATGCCCTGAGCCAAAGCCCGACGCTTAACCGACCAAGCCACCCAGGCGCCCCTGAGGAATAATTCTTTACACAGACTCAGTACTTGGAGTGGATGTGAAAACAAGCATATTAGTTTAGTGGGTGACACTATTAGCTCTAATCTCTAAATGAAGAGAGAAGTTTCCAACCTGCTCAAGCAGGAAATGCCTTTCTTGGTTTCAATACATTGTCTTCACCACTTAGAGAGCTAGCAGCTGTGAACACGTTGAAAACACTGGCTTTGCTGACATTTTTGCCACACTTCTCTTTATAATTTTTATCAAACAACCACTGTTTGTTGAATTAAAAACTTTAGCAGAATTTGTGGAAGACGGTCTAACAACACTAAAGAATACCGACGGGATGCACTAGCTATAGCATAGAAAACAGGGCAGGCAAAGCCTTTTTCTTGTGTTACTGCCTCAGTTTAAAAGCCTGGTCACTGAGAAGATCAGAAGTCCAGTCCTACAAATGAGAAACCAGAGCTTCCTGAAGATGTTGACTAGTCTAAACTTTGTCCTATACTTTCTTCTCCTCATTGAGGTATTAAACCTACTCTCCAGATAGTGTTGCCTCTCTGAGGGACAGTGTGATCTGCTCTCTGTCACTTGTTTCTTGACAAGTGCTACCTCACTCTCAAGAGGATCTATAAAGGCACCTTGTGCGGTGCACTCAGTGATGTACTAATGAATACAGAAGGAAACCCAAAAGTAGCATCTTTCAGTAGGATCAGATTAAATGAGGGATCATATATATTGTGATTAAAATTTTTAGGGAAAGAGACCTCGCTTATACTCATTTATACTGATAAGTATAAATGCTTTTATACTGATGCTATTCAAATCACATTTTGGGGGGCTCCATAAAGAAGATGCATCTTAGTGTTTAAAATTATTGGATATAAATTATGACCCACAAATGAGCAAGCCTTAAATATGCAAAGAACTCGAAGTGTCTATTAATCCCTTTGAAAGGCTCCTACAATTAAATCATGTGGATGCTTCCCGGTTGGCTAGAGAATGGGATTGCTCAAAGGTTTCAGGTTGAAAAGCCTCCCGCAGCTCTCTAGGCCAGAAATTTGGCAGCGGTGCTGAAAAACTACAAAGACAAATTTCCAAATATTTATCATACGATTTGTATTCTGCAGTCATTTCCAGTTTCAATGGCAACAGTGGAAAGGAAAGGATGAAGTCAGGTTACAGGAATAAAATACTTCAGCAGGGTTTGAATATCTAATGCACATTTCTGCAGAAGGCCCAGTGTCAGGACTATGTAACACAGACCCGCTGTCAACCTTTTCTTTCTTTTCAAGCTCACCAGAACAAACAAATTACCTTCAGGCAAAAGACCCTCAGAAAACCTCAGGTGTGAAGAAGAACCATATTCTTCTAATACAAAAAAGGAGGCAGAATTTTCTACTCAAATTCTCTCTGTAAATCGCCATGATCTCTAACTCTATTTGTAAATTATGGAGACGGGACTGATTTGCAGTAAAGTGTATTAATAGAAGTATTCTGGCAAAATAGAATGAAAAAGTGAGTACGCTTCTTATCATTAAGGGGTTGTTGTGTGTCCATTTAGGTGTGTTTTGTTTTTGTTTTTAGAGAAAGTGTGCAAGCAGGAGAGAGGGGCAGAGAGAGAGAGAGAGAGAGAATCTTAGGTAGGCTTCACACTAGGCCTCAGTGTGGAGACTGATGTGGAGCTTAATTCCACGACCATGGGATCATGACCTGAAGCAAAATCAAGAGTTGGATGTTCAACCGATGAGCCACCCAGGTGCCCCAAGTTTTTAATATGTATAGAAATAGCAGTGCTCTATGGAAAAGGGATTCATGGGACTCAACCAAGGGGAAGAAAGATTTGCTGTATTTTCACTTGACCACATTTCTTGATTTCGGAGAAAAAAATACACATCTGTCCAGCATTAATAAATAGTATCATTTTGTCATGTTTATGCTTGCATTTTTATTTTTGCTTTATCTTCAAATGTTGTTTAAAGGTGGAAATTGAAGTTATTAATATTAAGGTCATGTCATTATCCCATAAATGTAAAATGATCATATTTTATGTTATTATTTAAAAATTGCCCAAAAGGATGCAGCATGGCAGCATGGTTGGATGGGGTTCATTGTTCTGCCTTTATTTTCCATGGCCAGGCAACAGTCCCAGCATTGTTGAGGGCACAGAGTAAAATTTAAAAATTATATCTATTTCGACTGCCAAGCCAAACTACTTAAATGTCCACTAATATTTACCAGGGTTCTTGGCACATACCAAGGAAAGGCTCAGTTAATATTTGTTGAATAAATAAAATCAGTTATTTATAAAAAGTCTGGAATTCACAGGATAGGATTTATAACAATGAAAGTGTAACTCTGTAAGGCAGTTCTTAGGTGAACATTACAGAAACTGCCTAATTTTTATTTGCTTCAGCTCCACTGTGATTTTAAAAAATACCATTTCAGATATCTGTTATTGCATAATTAAAAGCCAAAAATGAAAAACAGAAGATTCTTAAGTCTATATTTATTCTCCATCTGCAGCACTTCATGGTCCTTTCCCATAGATGTGTTTCTGAATTTAGAACTCTGGGGAGAGAACTACTGGCCTTAAGGTAGACAGAAAAAAAATTGTAATTTATATGCAGAAATTATAGATGTTTACTATGAGAAATGCAAGCACATTGGTTTTAACAAACTCACGCTTCTATACTTAGCATCTCAAGCATTAGGAAACCGTCTGCTCTCAAGTGTATATAAGAAGGGTTTATATTGTGGGATGTTCTAGTATTCTCTTGTCCCAGTAACTATTTATTATAAATTTTCCAAGTGTCAACATAGATCTCCTTAAGGCATTTATACAGTTGAAAAAGTTGCATTTTCCTGAGTTTATTATTTTAAAAAAATACAGCAATGCAACCATATGAGTATTTAAAAATATAAATGCCATTGTCTTTTTAAGAAATAAATCCTCATCTAAAATTGTTTTCTATTTTAATACTAAAAGTCAAATAAGTGGTAAGGAGGAAAGGAGGGAAAACTATAACAAGGAGTCAGGGGAATACTTTTTCAAAGAGCATGCTATGAATTCCCACTTGAGAGAAGTGAGTCTATTAGAATAATGAAGCTAAGATTAATATTTTATAATAAATAGGATGAAACATATGTATTATCTCTGGCAGAAGCTTTTCAAGTTATACTAATTTGGAAGTCATTATTTCACTTGATCACTAAAAAATTCTTTTGAATTGCCCTTCAACTCATGTTACTAGCCCAAAAGCTAACACAGCTCCCATGTTCATCTTGTCTTTAATATGGATTTATCTTTCCATAATACTATCCACCCGTATGGTTACAGCAGAAAGCATTTTCAAAGCCAGAAATTATTCTCTTCTATTTCACACTCAAGACTGGAGTAAATTCATGACTCTAACAAGCCATATTTTTCAATGAATCTCTCTGAAGGGCAATAGTAACCAGATGGTGGTGGTGGGAGATGGAGGTTAGAGATTGGAAAGTGTTGTAGGTGGAAGAAACAACATTTGTGAAAGTCAAAGGTAGAATACAAGGATTAGATCATGAGACCTTGCAAGCCATATGTTAGTGTGTGAATGTTATCTTCAAGGCAATGGTGAGCATTGAAAGGCCTCCACTGGGCCAGGAGATGCAGGGTGGGGTAGAGAGTGATCAGATCTGTACTTTTAAGAGATCACTGTGGCTACTGTTTAAAAATGTACTGAAGGAGACAAGTCTGTAGGCCACGTTAGAAATCCAGACAGGAAACGATGTAAAGAAATGAACGTGTTTTAAAGATAATTAACAGGTAGAAAAGCTATGACTTCAGTTCCAATTAGTTGTAAAGGAGAAGGAGAGAGAAGAGCTCAGAGTACCACCCAGCTTCCTGGGTCTGCAGGATAATAGCATTTATTAATATAGAGAACACAGAAGGAAGATTAGCTTTTAGAGGAAATATGATAGATTCAGTTTGGAATATAGTGAGTTTGTGGACTCTATAGCATATAAAACTCAAGATACCCAGATGGCTAATGGGATAGTCATGCAATAGAGATGTGAATTTGTAGAATTTATGGAATATCTGCCTATAAGTAATAATTGAAGCAATTAAAAGGAAAGATATTACTTAGGGAGGGAAGGTAGAATGAAAATATGAGAGGTTCAGAGCTAGTAACTGAGGAACATCAACATTTAAGGAATGGCCAGAAAGGATACAGAAAAGTGGGGAAAAAACAAGAGGGCTGAGTTACAGAAGGAAAGCAGTTTTCAAAAGTGTGGGAGTGTTTATCCTAAAGCCTGTTGAGAGGTCAAGATTAAGATAAAAACTAGCCATTAGATTAAACCAAATGGAGGTAATTTTTTACTTTGGGCATGAGCTCTTGACAGAGTGGTGGTACATCCATGAGTAGAGTGAAAGGGCAAGGAGAATGTGAGACATGAGAACATAGACTCTTTCAGGGGTTTGATGATGAATGGGGAGAAGCTACTGGGTAGTACTAGAGAGATATAAGAGTTTAAGAAAGTCATTTATTTAGTTGGGAAAGGACTCATCATGTTTAAATGATGATGTGAACTCTCTGATAGAAAAAGTAAGTTAAAGTTATCAAAAATAATAATAGCCAATAATCACAGTGAACAGCCATTGAGTGCTTGATGTACCCTAGACACTCTTCCAAGTTCTACACATGTATTAACTCTTCTGATGTTCATAGTAACCCTATGAGGTAGGTACCATGGTTGCCCCATTTTATAGATAAAGAAATAGAAACCTGGAGTCTTAGAAGGACTAACTGATGGGATAACTTTAAGATGTGGAAAAAGTGGGACTCAAAGCCCAAGTAAAAGAATTACCCTTGTACAGAAGAGGGATAACTTCCATTCTGAAGGACCAGAAATGGAGAGGTTGGGGTGGAAGCAAGTGAATTTGTAGGTTTGGAGGCAAGAGATTGAGACAGCTCTCTTAATAGCTTTTATTTTGTTAGTCAGGAGATACGGGCATCTGAATAGCATGAAGGTGGAGTTGGTAGGCCAGTAGATTTAAAGTGTGGGGGTTTCAGATAGACCCTGTGGAAAATAGGAGAGCATGCTGATGAAGGGCCTTAAAATGATTGCCAGGCAGCACTGAAGTCCCCCTGCAGCTGGAGAGCAAGTCTGGCTGTGTCATCCATCTGCAGGCATGTGGGGCTTACCGCCTACCCTGTGCTCAGCTTCTGGTCAGAGGAGAGGTAGTGCTGTTAAGAGTATCAAAGGGGTGCCTGGGTGGCTCAGTCGGTTACACATCCGACTTTGGCTCAGGTCATGATCTCATGGTTCTGTTGAGTTCAAGCCACGCGTCTGGCTCTGTGCTGACAGCCTGGAGCCTGGAGCCTGCTTCCGATTCTGTGTTTCCCTCTCTCTCTGCCCCACCCCCACTCACACTCTGTCTCTGTCTCTCAAAAATAAACATTGAAAAAAAATTTTTTTAAAGAGTATTCAAGAAAGATCCAGAAGCCTTGGCCTTGAGTCCACCATGAAGTTAGAAGATCTTGGAGGCAAACCAAGCAGGTAGGGGGTATGGAAGAGGTGAGGGATGTAGATCCATTTGATAGGCACTTGCTTGCACCCTCTTCAGATGTAGAGTTTAATTAGGAATGGATTGTGTCCAAAGATTTAAAAAAAAAAAAAGGAATGGATTGTGTCCAAAATTCTGAGATCTATTTTTGATCTTTGAAACAGTAAATGGAAACTCTGTACTTCCTGCTTAATTTTTCTGTAAACCTAAAACTGCTAATAGATGGAGTTTAATAATTTAAGAAATAGATCTGGAAATATAAAGGGTAGGGAATATCTGAATATGACTTACAAATATGACTTCCCTTGCTTGTCTACAGTGGCTCAGCAGATAAAGAGAAGAAAAGCATTTGGAACTATTTGTATGTCAGACCACAAAGTACATACTCATTATCATGCCCACGTATTCAGTTATGTGTAGCCTTAAACTTTAGAAATTTTCTGTAAGTGATGGAAGTTTGAATAAGGCCACTGTTAAGGTTTGTTATGAAGGCTTGGTAGCAAACCAAAAGGAAAGACTTTACCTGTCAGGAAACAATTCACTAATGAACCAATAGGTGGCAGTATAACACGGTGTTCTTGAAATTTTAAATAATATTGCTAATTAAAATATTGATTGAAGCACCAGATATGTGCTTGATGCTGTATTAGGTAATCAAAACTCTGAAACAAACCCTTTTCTTCCAGAAGATTACAGTCAAACAGTAAAGATTCAAGGGGAAACCTAAAGCTTCTCTCTGTATCAGTCCATCATAGGCCAGTATGTAGAGTAGCAGGTCTCTCCAAGTAAAAAGAAGAGTGGGGGCGGGTGGGGGGGGGTGGGGAGAGGTGGGAATGAGGGAGTGAAGGGCTAGGAAGGGGAAGGAAGGGGAAAAGAGAAAACAGAAGAGGACAGGAGAGAGAGAAAGGAACTCTACATGGGCCAAAGTTATAATAGGACCTATCCGTCCTTTGAAATTCATTTTAAAACACCCCTGGAAGCCTCAGACCCCAGACTAATGGGGATACTGGCAAGCCCTCAGGATATTGATCTATCAAGATGCTAACACAGTGAGTACTGTAGCAGCTTATGGCCATGCCCATATCTTCTCTATTGGGCTGTGAGATACTTGAGGACAGGAAGCTGTTCATCTTTGAATACTCTGGAAACAGTATCTGAGCCAGTGTGTGGCTCAGAATAGGAATGGAATAAACATGGATGGATGGATGGATGGATGGATGGATGGATGGATTGTTGAATGATAGGTATCAGGTCATTTATCATGCCTTCCACCTTTTTAATCTTATTTTGGGAAGAAAAGTCCTGTCAGCATCTTTTCCCATGAAAAATTAATTTTCTTTCTATCTCATAAGTCACCTGAGGAGAAACTTTAGTGTATGTGCTCCTGAAGCAAGCACTTGGGGAAAACCTTAGTGCTTCCCTTTAATAAAAGTTAAAATAAAAATCTTCAGGATTAGGAGAATATGAAGAAAGCAAGCAGGAGATAGAAATGGTGGTTGATCCTGAGGGAGAGAGGGTATCTATTAAGCTCTACCATGTGCCCAACATAAATGATAGGCTTTGCAGTTATTCTTATCTAATCCTTACAATAGCACTATGAAGTAATTACTGTTAGTAAGTCCATTTTATAGGTGAGAAAATGAGGATCAGAGAAGTTAATTTCCCCAAAGACATTAACTTGTACAAAATGTTCTTTCTTCTTTCTGTCCTTCCCTCCCTCCATCCCTTCCTCCCTCCCTCTTTTCCTTCCTTCTTTCCTTCCTTCCTTCCTTCCTTCCTTCCTTCCTTCCTTCCTTCCTTCCTTCCTTCCTGCCTTCCTTCTTTTAATTAATATGCACTTATCATATGCTGAGTCCTAGAGGGGTTAAGGTAATCTAAGGCTACCCAGTCAGAAAGAGGCAAAGAAGGGCCTGTGGGACAGGAGAATCCATGTCCTTTATTAAACTACTTTCTTTTCAATACAGATGTCTTTGCAGACTTCAGGAAACTCATTTCACTCTCCTGTTATCCCTTGAATCAGCATCATATCATGGCAGGCCACTAGCTAGGCTTCTATTTGAAAGGGACACAGATGTTTCTCTACCACCCTCTGAGTTGAGGTCATTCTCAAGCCTTGAATTTGGTAATTCTCCATCATATTGCTGGCAGCTCTTCATGAAACATTTGGCTGGTCCAGCAACCACCAGGGCCAGGAACCTGGGAAGATACCCTTGAGCTTCTGAGTGTCTGGCTGCAGCCCCAGCTGTTTGTCAACAGTGGTAAGGAGGACCAAGAGCCTAATATCCTGTATTAGTGCCCAATCATAGGAAAACAGAGGGGAATAACTTCTGGGAAAACAATGGGCATGGGAGCTTACCACAGCCATCCAGAAATAGCCAGATGCGATGGCCTCAAGAGGCCCCAAGTGAGAATTTTATTCTCATTTCAACAGTCCTGTTTTTGATTCACAATAGATCAGCCTGAAAGCAAATACACAAAAATGCTAACAGAAGGAATATGGATAACTGATGTTAGGGCAATGAGATGGTGAGTAATATTTTTCTTTTCCCAAATTTTGATGATGTGGTTTTTATATCTTTAAAAAGAAAACATTAAAGCTATCTTTAAAGAAAAAGTACTTCTTTTCCCCTTTGATTAAACAGTATTCTAGAAATAGCTAAAGAGGACACACAGGCAGATGAAACAACATTGGCTAGTTTCCCAAATTCTGGATTTATTTTTCTGCAGGAAAGTGGCTACAACTACATAACAGGGGCTAAATTTACTCATTAGGTCACAGGATTTCAGGTGATGAGGGAAAGGTGTTCACAGCAGTGTCCTAGGAGGACTCTCAAAAGTATAACTGGCTTGCTTGGTGCTTCAAGATTTCCCCTGGACTCCTGCAGCTACCATCACAGGAAGTCCACAGGTTGGCCTCTAGGGGTGCTCTGCTCCATTTTGCTATACTGCTCTGGCCCCTTGAGTAGACAATCTCAAAATCCTTCCCCACTCCCCCATCTTTTAGCAGAAATAAAGGCAAAATTTCAAAAAAGAAGAAGGAGAAGGAGAAGAACGTTTACTAGAAAGCTAAATGGAAAGATCATGGAAATAAACGATATAATGGAAAACAATTTCTTTTATCTTAATGTAACTCAAATCTAGCCACAGATCTGCTTTCTAGGAACTTAGATCATACATTTCTTTTCTAAACCTAGACTGGTGTGGATGCTGCATGTATCCTTCAGAGCCTCCAGCCTGGGGTACCTGCTCTGCCCATTCCATGTGTGAAAAGACTCTCAGCCTCATCTTCTCTCCAGGTCGCTGCTTCCCCGCCCTGGGCTCAGGCAGCTTTCAACAGCCTGTGCTTCTCATACTTTCTGGTCTTTTGGTCTCCTAAGAGTGGAAGGTGATTTTCTCTCCACCCAGAATTCAGCCTCTGGATTTAGGCCTTCCTATGTCTACCTTACAGATAACTTTCTTTGCCCTTTCTGTAAATCTGTAAGACCCACACATCTTGCTGTCTTGTCCAGTCATTTGAAGCTTTTCATTAGGTAAATGTCAAGACTCAGTTTCTCCTATTTGGGTGACAACCTTGACACTCACACTTTCCAGAGCATCTTAGTTTTAGTTGTTTGAATCTACTGCCCCGATAAGTATACACATACTTGTCCAACCACATGTCCCCAATTTGTTCAATACAATCACCATCCCTATGTCTTTGGCTGGTATCTGTCCCTATTCTTAAAAATGGGCAAAAGGCCACAAACAGCAGATGGCATTTGGGGAGGATTACCTCATGTTTGCTCCCCCATCAGACAAGTGGAAGATGGTATCTGTACCATCCTTCAAAGCCCCCAACCCTCAACCTCTCTGCCTCTTCAGCTGGACTTTTCCTTAATTCCCGTTCTTCATCTGTGAGATGCCTCTGACTGAGGGCTCTGCAGAGCAGAAATAAGTGACACACTCTGAACCCATTGGCTGTTCTAGCCGGCCCTACTTCAGGCTACCCACTCCCCTCTCTGACCCAGGTACTCTCTGGCCCCCCTCCTCAGGGAGAGATCTTGTAGAATTCTACTCATTACAGTTTTACAACAGCAGAATCCCTTAACCATAAAGTAACATTAACACACATAATCTAAGAGGAGGATTGATCACTCACACACACTTCTAAGGGGAAATGGACTGCTCTCTCCCTGGTGAGAAAAATATGGGTCTCCACCCCACCACAAAAAAATCCCAGGATGCCCCAGAATGCAGTTTCTTCTCCTCATGACGTGTTGTAAAGCACGTCAGCTGCTCCTTGTTGCTGTGCAGATCACCCAACATCGGGTCACTGAGACAGAAGGCAGCGCTAGCTCACACAGCTGATAGGATTAGGAGATGGTGCTTTGTCAGCCTTGACTGAGTCCGGAGAAGCCCTCAGCATACACACGCAGGTGAGCTGTGAGGGAGAGCAGAGGTGGGGGGGGGGGGGTACTGCAGTAGGTCTCGGTTGTATGGTGGAGATGTTTTCTCTTTGCAATGCATTTATATATATTGTCTTTTCTCTTAAGTTTGCAGGCTGGGGGGTTCCTATCAATAAAAACCTGTCCTTTTTCACTTCTTTAATTTTAGGAATTGGCCACATGCACCTCATAGGATTTTTGTGAGGTTCAAGTGAGGTTCTAAAAATAGAGCTCTGAAAATATAAAGTTTTGTATAAATGAAAGAGATTATTCATTTGATAACTATAAATTTCACATAAACAAAGAAATAATATATCCTAGATTTGGGGGGCATAATTACCTGCACATTCTTCTTTTCTCCCCAAACTATAACACCCTATCTTTCCAGTTCCTTCCCAGGCCTGGGCATGGATATTATTTATAATCTAGATGGGTTCTAGTCTTCTAAAGCAGCTGATATTTTCTAAAACCTAGCATTACACTCATCTCTAAAGGAGAAACCACAAAATTACAAAACGAGACTACAAAATAAGTAAGTAGAAATGGAAAATGATGCATGAGAATATTTTAAAGCAGATGAAAGATGAATATAATATGCTGTAATAGATTATATCTCTTTGGTGGTATAATCCAAACGTTATAAGACATTTCTGTTAATGACATGAGAAACACTTGAATGAAATTAAAGGCAGCATAGATATTATCATTTGTAAAACTTGCCTTTTAGAACAGCAGAAAAACAGGCTTGGGTTCCAAAAGTACAGAGCTAAGAGACGTTAGAACACTAAATCATCAGCCTTTCCCTCGGCAGGGTTGCTATGGTGACAGCGGGGCTACTGCACAGCCTCTCACTGCCTGCACTTCTGCAGTAAAAGCTTTCACTGAACACATGTTGGGTTTTTTAGGCACACACCCCATCATCAAATACAAAGACATATTGGAAGCAGCTTTATCTGAGTCCTTTGCAAAACAGAAGTTGCCTATTTTCTTTACCCTGTACTGATGGACTTCTTATGGGCTTATAGAACTCACTCATTTATCACCATTCATTTGACTGTTGTATACTGAGTGCCTTCTGTATGACAGGACCTGTACTAGGTACTTACTGCCTGTGATCCCTGGCGAAGACAGACAAATAAATAGGGAATTCTTATACAAGATCTTAACAGCTCTCCTGGGGTGAATTTAAAACAGGTGTCCTGGAAATATGTACGGACTGACCTTGGAGGGTCAGGGGAGGTTTTCTGGAAGAAGCTGTTTCTAAAATGAAACTTAATGTATCTTTAGGAATTGAAGGGGCTTAAGGGGAGTCAAATGCAAGAAATGCTTTAGACAGAGGGACCAGCATGTGAACAGTTTCGAGGAAAAATAAAACATGACACCTCCAGAGAACTGAAAGTTCTACAGTTTGAGGGTTATCCATTTGTAGGTGGAGCAGAGGTTGGGAAGGGGGGACAGAGAGGAGGAGCAGGTAAGGAGGGAGGATGGTGGATGAGGAATGGTAACAAATGAGATCAGAGAGGTAAAGAAGGCCAGATCATGAAAGGCCTCTGTGCCACATTCAAGAGTTTGAATATTAGAGGACACCTGAGAAGTGATTAATGAGTTTTAATGAAGAAACATGGCTTGATTTGGCCATTCAGAAAGGCCTTGTGGAAAAATTTAAAAACTGGCAAGAAAGGAATAAGAGGCACGATTGGGAACAAGACAACTTCTGTTAGATCACTACTGCAATCATCTGGGATGTTTGTGGTTTAGACTCTAAATGCAGATAATAGAGTGGAACGGTAGACAGAAGAAATCAGATTCAAGATATTATTACTAGAGTATCATGGAGATGACTTGGTGGTTTCTGCTATGTGGGGGCTTTATGAGGGAGAAGAAAAAGTCAAGAATGACTCTGAGGTTCTGATTTGGACAGCTCAGTGGGGAGTATTTCTACTATGAGCCCCCCAGACTCAATTCTCAATTCTCAGTAGTGAATTCAGAAGCACATTTTGGCCTTAACAGTGCATTTCTGTATCATACTACATGTCCTTGGGCACATAATTTTGGAAATAATAGACTGTAGGAATCATCACTTTTCTGAAGTCCTTATCCAAGACAATGTGGGTATAGAAAGTATGAATTAATCACCCCCTCTTTCCAAATAAAGAACCCTAAGACTACCAGGCTCACTGCTTAAGAAATCTAGTAGATTGAAAAGTCATGAAGATGTAGGCGATAAAATTTCTTTAGGAATATAGGAAAAAGGCAAATTGATTTCTCTAATGCTCTGATTTCAGGCTCTCTTTGGACTCACACCGCGCATTCCTAGATTTGAGATTTGAGGACTCGGAAAAATGTCTGCAGGGCAGACAGATGGGGATGGTGGTGGTTCAAATATAATTTTCAAGGATTATAGTCCTCCCATGTACAACACTGTGTGTAAGGATCAGACTGTGTCCTGTCCACATTACTACTTAGAATATCCTCCAATTCTGAGTAAAGGACATCTGTTATTATATATGTTGACTTGCGTAAGATTAACTGTAGTAATTGTAATAAGTAAGGCCCATGACCCAGCTGATGATGTCTATTTTAAGTCCTCAGTTGGACAAATTTTAAGCTTTTTGAACAAATTTGTATGTCTCACAAATGCTTTTTCAGTCATATGAGAGGCCTCAGCAAATACTGAATGGGTGACCTGAACGTGACTCAAGTGCCCTTTGGAAAGTTCTGTTCAGTCAACTGTTTTGGGTACAACTGTTTTTATTTTCCTCTTCTAATCCTCACAGCTACCTTCGAGGTAGATACTATTGTTATCCCTCAATTAAACGAGGGTAAACTTGAGGTTCAGAGAGGTCAAGAACTTTAAGGTAACGGCATCAGCTGAAAGAGAGTATTAGTGCGCTGGGTTTCTGAGTTCAGGTGTAGTGCCCTTCCCATAGCAGTGTGCCCCGGGGCGCATCCCCGGCCACCGCTTCAAGGCAGAGATGGAGAAAAAAGGCTGCCCTCGCCTTTAAACAGCCTGGCTCTCCAAGCCCTTGGGAACCGGCCCCGTCGTTTTTTCCCTGCACTTTCTGATGTAAATCCCCCAAGGAGAATCTCGGCCTTTGAGATCCCTGCACGAGCTGCTGTGTCAGTCCTGCAGCATTGGCTTGGCTGGGGTCCGGGTGCAGGGGGACCCGCCCCATCTCTCTCGGGCGAGGTAATTGTGGGGAGCCGTATGTTGACTAAAAACCAAGAGGGCAGGGAGGGGCCGCGAGGGAAAAAACTTTCTCCATTTTGGCTCTTCGTGATATCGCAGTTTTTCTCCGTTTTTCTCTCAGACGTGCACCCCCTTCAAACCGGACCCTAAGGTGCCAAAGCGAGGGGGTCGGGCACCTCCAGGCTGGAGATGTTCGGAGCCCCGGCCTGCCCGCTTCGCGTCGGGCTCGGCAGAGCGGGAGGGGCGCGCGGTACTAGGGGCAAGTGCCGGCGGCGAGGTCGGGCGGGCGGACCCGACGAGCCGACCGGGGTTCCGGCAGGTGACGGGGGTGGCGGGGAGGAGGCGGCGGCGCCCCGGGAGCGGCCGCGGGCAGAGGCGGCGGCACCACGTGTCCGGCCGGGGCGGGGCGGCCGGGCGCGCCCTCGGAGCCGAGCGAGCGGCGGCCGCGGCGGCGGCGCGTCGGCCCCGCAGCACCCGCCGCCCGCACCCCGCGCCGGCTCAGCGCAGTGTCCTCGCTCCCGTGCCCGCAGGTGCCTCCTCCTGGACGGCGGCGGCGGCGGCGGCGCGGGGACCCGGCGGGCAGCGGAGCGATGGGACCCCTTCGAGAGACCAAGGTAAGTAAGGCACGTCGTGGGGGCGCGGGGGGCAGTGTCCGCGCGCTCCGCGGGGCCCCCGCCGAGCGGGTCAGGTGAGAGCTGGAGGGGTGGCGTACAGAGTCGCAGGGAACGGGGACGAGGAGGTGGTGGGGACGATGGGAAGGCAGAGGACATTTGTTCAGGTGACGATGAGACCCAGGAGATGGAGAGATGGTACCGGAGGAAAAGATTTGAGGGGGTGACACGAGGATTAAAAGATTGACTTTGGAGGGTTAATCCATCTCCTGAAAATGGGGATTTGGGATCTGGCTCTCAAATGATGCCCGGTTAGTGATGTGAATAAAAAGGATTTGGTGTACTGGTGACTGAGAAATAAGATCCCCAGCATGTCAGCGACCCAGCATTGGTTCAGGGTCTGCAGTGTGCCCGAGAGTGGCTGACGTGTGATACCTGCTGGGTGACTGATGTGCAGAGCAAATCCAGAGGCTGGGTGCGGCTTTCGCCCTGGATGGGGTAGATGCCTCAGCGACCTCAGGAGTTCCCGCGGCTGAGGCTTTCCCTTCAATTCCTGCACTGTGCAGACCTCCCAGAGATGTTTACTTTGGCAGCGACCCTTCCTGGTAAGCCGGTGGAAATGGGCAGGAGGTCATGTTTCCAAATAGTGTTTGTTACTAATCCAAAGGCCTTTTTCGATTGCAGAGGTTGGAGGAAGCAGTCAGTTTTTTGCAAAGAGCTCCTCCTAGGAATCCATTTTAATAAGGCAGGGCGGTGGTGACCCCGAAAAACACTGGACTTAAAGCTTGTTCTGCTTTTAGATGATGTGCCTTGTTGGCTAAGCATCTTTAGCTCTTTTAGCCTCAGTTTCCTCATCTGTAAATAGGGATTTAAATTAGTGTCCTCTCTATGGCCTGGGTTGTAAAGATCAAATGAGGTAATGGTTGGGAAAGCACTTGAAAAATTGGAACACCCTGCCAAAATATTACTTTTTTATGCATTTTTAAAACCAAGGCATGGTTCTGTATTTAATGCTGTGTTTTTAAGAAGAGAGAGAGAAAACTCTCTTCTCATGGGTGTTCTGCAAGGAAAACAAAAGCTAACCAGGATGTAAAAGGTGGAGCCATCTTACTGGGTATTGGATTTTTGTTTGCTTTTCTGTTGGCAACAAGCCTTGTGTACCAGGATATTAATGAATAATTAAGATCCTGGCCGGAAGAGGAGGGATTTGAAAGATAAGCCTGAATGATCCATCAAGAAAGAATTGTTCCAGGTATAGGGGGCTACTTTGTGAGGAGACAGGAAAGAACAAGTCAGGGAAAGCAAAATGGAAGTCTAGAGGAAATCAAGTAATAAGCTGGAGTGTGCTGTGAGTAATAAAGAGCCTTTGAGAGAAGCAAAAGCTTGAATGTGATAGAAGAAGCCAGAGAGGGAAGGTGAGTTAGGAATCGCATGGGAGGAGGGAATGGCTTTCCTGCTAATGAGTGGAGGTGTGTGCGTGTGCATGCACACACGTGTGTGTGTGCACACACATCCACACCCAAGTGTGTGGTCTTCAGAAGATTTGAAGGATTAGCTCAGTGGCAGAGTTTTGGTGTTCACTGAAGCAACTGAGATAAGGAGTACTTTGTAAAGATACAGTATTCAGAAATGTGATTTCTTAGAAACTGAACCCAGAAGGAACAAACAGGAGTTAAGAGGGGGAAACAAGTTTCCTATTGTTTTCTTTTTAATGTCCGATTTTAAGAAGGAGCAGAGAGTGCAGCATCATGAGAAGGAGATTTCCAGAAGCCGAATTCCCCGTTTGATTCTTCGGCCCCATCTGCCCCAGCAACAGCACAAAGTGTCCCCAGCCTCTGAGTCTCCCTTCTCTGAGGAAGAGAGCAGAGAGTTCAACCCCAGCAGCTCTGGGCGCTCAGCGAGGACCATTAGCAGCAACAGCTTCTGCTCAGGTATAGTACCCATGGGAGCCACACACGATCACCAAGTTTGTGCTCTGCTGGTGCACTGTGAATGGACTGGAGCATGCCCCTTAGAGCCTAGATCTGCACTTCTATTATTAGGATGAATTGTCTGAGGTTGCACCTTTTTGGCTGTTTTGACCTTCACATACAGCAGTTTCGTATGGTTCAGTCCTGATGGAAATTCATACCTATTTTTACATATTATTCTGGTTTATAATTTACCATGTGAAATCTAACTTCTTTTCCTATGACCGTTTAAAAAACTATTCCTTTGTTCACTCTGGGAAATGTATTTGCTTACATTTTATACCAACAGCCTTTATAAACCTGTGTACTTCCAATTATGGAATCCCTAAAGATAAAACAACTTCTAATGAATGAGGTTAGGATCAAGGAGGTTTATATCCCAGGGCTGGGCCTGACCTTGTAGTTTTAGAGGAAAAGAGCACAGGCTTTGTCATGTGCCAGACCTGAGCTGGAAGCCCTGATCTTTTCACCATTTACAAGTTGAATGACCCTGGGCAGGTTGCTTAACCTCCTTGAGCCTCACTTCTTATATCCATAAAATGGGATGATAACACCTACCTTGTAGAGTTGCTGTAAGATTGAATGAGACCTAAAGGTAATCCTAATGCAGTACCTGGTTAATAGAAGCACTTAATAAATGATGGTTCTTAATAAGATGAACTATGGATGTCAGTTTTGGCACATGATTTAGGAAGTTTCCTTAAAGTTGTGAGCTCATTTGGCTCACAAAGGCATAAATCTCTTCATAGCTTCTGAAGATGCCACCATTATCACTTGACAGAGCCTGTTATAACCCATTAAAGCATGTGACTTGGAAAGACTTGTATTCTTTGAGAAGTATTTGGAAATTGGGTAAACTTTAAAAGAGTGACTGTCTTGTTAGTAATGAAGAATGTTTCATAGTGGCTAATTTTTAGGGCTTACTCAGGGAAAATGTAATTTTCTATTAACACATGTATGAGAAGGAACATAGGAATCAAGATGCTATGATTAATGCCCCAATTTAGCAGGATTCAATATTATTTTTAGTATCAGTAACTATGTTTTTCAGTGTGCTTTTAAGTGCAGCTTTGGATTTCTTATATACTTTGACAAAATAATCCCCATCCCATGCATAAATTGTACATTAGAAATACTGTACTGACAATTTTTTATTTTTCTTTGTAAAGCCTCAGATGCTCTGCTTGATTCCGAAAAAAAAATTCTATCAAAATATTATATTTTAAAGCTTATTTCTTGCCATTTGGACTTTATGAATCTAATTTAAAGTGGAGACCCACTGATGGTTTTGCTCGGTACTTTTGCAAGAAGAGAACACAAAGATCCCTAGGACCTGGAAACGTGTTTACAGAAGGCAGTGCTGTTTGCTTTCACTCCATTTTGGAGCTCAGGAATCACTGTTTGAGTGTGAATGAACCCAGGGGATATCATTCCAAATTGGCACGCTTTGTTTACGTAACTCCATTCCACATTTATTCCCGATATTTTCTCCACATAATCGTTTTCTCTGTGACTGACTTCAAGGTGAGTAGTGTTAGCAAGGAGAAAAAAAAAAAAAAAAGGAAGTTGATCAAAACAAAAGAGAAACTCCAAATATATTTTAGAAAATATATTAGGCAAATCAATAAAATTATAAATTTTGGTCATGAATCACTTTCTCCAAGACCCATTCCTGGGTGGTTTCTCCTTCCCAGGAGACCTGTCTCCCACTAAGGCCCTAATGCTGTACATGAAAATCGAAAGTAGATATTGATCCTTCTGCCATTAACTAGCTGAGAATTGAGTGGCAGAAGCTTCTAATTATGGGTATCTATAAACCTGTCTTTCCATCGTTAGCCTTGCATGCAGTCTCTGAATAGGATTCCCCCTGTTCCTGGGCCTCATCTTTCTGTGTTGGTGCTCCCCAAGGTTTGGGTTGGTGCCTTTCCTTCAGTGCCTTCCTTTCCTATGGAGCCCCGATAGACCCCAAGACAGCTTTGAGTGCTGCGCTAAAATTGACAGGAGCCCCCTTTGGGGGCATGTTAATGATGCTTTAGGAGGTCAGTCTGGGGATGGAAAATAAATGGGTTTGGTACTATGGGGAGCATTAAAGCTGCAGGCAGTGAGGTAGAGAATGTAAAACACGTCCAACCAGCAGGGGGAAATAGCTGGTTTTAATCCAGCCACTTTAACACTGAGGCCAGAATATGTGTTGGCTGCTTAATCATGGCAGTTAAGTCAGAGACCAAGGTACAGGCAAACATTAAAAATGCCATCTTCTGTTAGGATTAAATTAAAATAATTTAGAGAGATCTGTTGCTGCCATAGCTTCATTGCCTTACGGTGATCATTCTGCATTAGCTTGTGTTCTTTATAAATTATCACACTGACTAATGTGAAAAAGGACAGGCAGAGCTAGGGGGATTCTTACCATCAGGTATGAAATTGTGGAGGAAAATGGTCCTCAAACACAAAGCAATTTAATTTGAAAATTACATTTTCAGAACTGCAAGCTAGAGACTCTTTTCCCCAAATTCATATCAAAGGCATTGATTGTGAAGAGCTTCATATGTTCTAAGATGCTCAGTTTTTAAAAGAAGGATGTGGTGAGTTTACATGAAGTTAAATTTACTTGATATAAAGAATTACCCTTTATTTTGAGAGTCTGACTTTTTATCCTTTATATATTGTATTATATATTTTTTTTTCAACGTTTATTTATTTTTGGGACAGAGAGAGACAGAGCATGAACGGGGGAGGGGCAGAGAGAGAGGGAGACACAGAATCGGAAACAGGCTCCAGGCTCTGAGCCATCAGCCCAGAGCCTGACGCGGGGCTCGAACTCACGGACTGCGAGAGCGTGACCTGGCTGAAGTCGGACGCTTAACCGACTGCGCCACCCAGGCGCCCCTGTATTATATTATTTTATTATTTTATAATTTTATATTATAACAGAATGTCATGATAGTGGATGGTGGTTAAACTTGAGCAGAATAAATGACAACTCTTTGTTGATGTGTTCCCCACGTCCACCATATGTTTTTCTTTTAATTTTACTGATCTGTGAAATTACAAGACTGGGAACCATGTCTTTGCAAAGTGGCCTGTCCATTTTTGCCTACTGTATTCCTTCCCCCACTCCCTGCCTTTCCCCTATCTTCCCACGGGAGCTTTGACAAGGAACATTTAATGACTTGATATTCTATATGCTAATTTGTGTGTTGTATCTATCTCATTTCAGAAAGAAGGAGTTGTGTGTGACCTTTTGCAATTCACTTGGGGTATAATCCCAAAGAGCGCTTCCTTTAATAGCTTCTTAGTAACAGAATTTCTTTGAAGATATGAATGTGTTTTGTGCACTCCAACATCATTCTTCTGATAAAACAGTCTATTCTTTACAGTTTGTATTTGGTCTTCGTCATTGTGACCTTAACTGGGCACAGTAAAGTTTATATGGTATTGGAAGCCAGGCCCTATTTGTGTGCATGGAAAACAAAACATTATATATTCCTAGTAAATATTAGCTAAAGTTTTTTTTTAAAGAATACATACAGAAGTATAGTTAATAGTAGGTTAATAGAAACAAAACACCTGCTTTCATGTCCACTCTCGCACTTTTAAAGTTTTTTTAACCAATGGTTTGGTATAACATCACCCCAACTTCCTCCCCCCCACCCTCTTTCCCCTTGTTTCTTGTTTTAACATGCCCACAAGAAGTGACAAAACTCATATTTGTGAGTTGTGTTCTGGGTGTGGCCCATTGAATCTAGGCCTCTGTCCATTTTTCTCCCCTTTCTTTGTTGGTAGTGAATTTTGTTTGTCATAATACCGTGACTCCAGACATTCTTAGAAAAGCCCATGACCTGGCTGAGTCAGTCAGTCACCTCCATCGGTCACCTGCCTTGGTTAGCAGCCTGCTGTGCATTTCCTCCTTGCTTAGTTGAGGTAATAATTACCCCTTATGGCTGGGAGGCAGATGGATTGCTGGGTTTTACTCTAGTTCTCCTTAGGGTGCCTTGTAAATATGGCAGGTGGAACAAATTATGTGTAGAGAACACGGGTTGTTTTATGGGAGACCAGTGATTTCTCCGAGTTATTTCCATGTTGCTAATGTGCACACACAGGTATATAGGCAGGTTTGTGACTTAACCCACTAAAACATGTACCAGGTGGGGCGCCTGGGTGACTCAGTTGGTTAAGCATCTGACTTCAGCTCTGGTCATGATCTTGCAGTTTGTGAGTTTGAGCCCCGCATCAGGCTCTGTGCGGGCAGCTCAGAGCCTAGAGCCTGGAGCCTGCTTGACATTCTGTGTCTGCCTCTCTCTCTGTTCCTTCCCTGCTCATGCTCTGTCTCTCTCTCTCTCTCTCTCAAAAATAAATAAACATTAAAAAAATTTAAAAACCTGTATCAGGTCAAGACACTAAATGGTCAAAATCCAGGATTCTTTGCAGTGGAATCCTGAGGAAGGTGTTTGTGGAAAGTATTCTGGTTTTTACAGTGACTGGGAAGAAATCCTTCTTTGAGTGCCAGTGACCTAGAGGTAATCATCGTTGCTATTTGTGGGAAGAACAATTAAGGCAAATTACAACCTGACTAGTGCCCTGCTGTGACATGACAATACCTCCAAAAATTTGCCAGGCCTTGCCAAACAAATATTTCTGCTTTGCTTCTGTCCAGTTGAGGAAGCTTGGCATCTGGATAGAGTAAATCTTTGAACATAATCATCAGAACTGAGATGAACATTTTAAAGTGAAGTGAGCTGCAATACTGAATTACACTCTAATTGAATGACTGCCAACCTGCTGTGAAGAAAAAAACAAAGACCCTAAGACTTTAGTATCATTTTAATGAGTACAGGACCCAGGAACAGTTGCATAATAGATATTTCAAGGGCTTAACTGCCTCAGCCACAGAAATAAGCACCTAATGATATGGGTCACAATATAGGCAATATTTCTTTGAGGATGTGGTGACTGCAATTAGGAGGGCAAGAGCAAAAATTTTTGCCATTTAATAAAAGACCTACTGAGCAGTGGGGATGGTGAATAGTAACCATGATGGAATTGGATCAGGCCTGAGAGCAGATTATGGTACCATGAGAATCTTTTATGTTCTAAAATACTAAGGTTGTTCTAAAATGATCTGAATTGTTTCGCAATTCAGAGAATGGCATTTGTCTACTTTCTAATCCTCAGGAAAACTTTGTTTGAAATGCAGATGCCTTGGCCCCACCCTAACCTATTATCTATTATCACAGAATGGGAGGGACCCAGGAATCTGTATTTTATAGGCTTTCTAGATGACTTATACCTACTGAAGTCTCCGCCTCAATCCTTTGTGGTCTGTGTGTGTTTGGGAATTTTGTATGAGGGACGTGAAGGGTATGCCCCAGTAGCATTGCAAGATGAAGAAAGATCAAAGAAGATAGAAGTGGTGGCCAACCAAGCTGTTTAAACTCATGGCATGGGCAAGGAAAATGCCTCCACATTTCCTGGAAATGATAGCTTCTCACTCTGTATTTATAATTCCTGTGTCATTAGTCTTAGCATTAATATCATTTATATTTACATTATTGTTGTAACTTGTGTTCAAATGGTAGACAAGTAAAGGAGGAGAAAGTATTTTCCTCCTTTCTTTTCCTATGTAATCCTCTACTGCATTTACTATCTCTAGCATACTTTTAACTCTTTTGCATTTACTTTCTTTGGTATTAGGATGATTTGGGGTACTCTGAAAGCAGGTACACTGGATATACTCTTTCTGAATAACCAGTGGATTCACTGAATGAGGAAAAAGAGAAACTGTAGCCTGGGAGTAGCAGAACATTCACCTTTTTGCAAGCTTCCACAAAAATGTGGTGTCCACTAAGCATTTATTAAATGCCTGCTGAGGATCAGGAATTGTGCTAAAGTCATGATGATGAATAAAACAGAGAGACGGAAAAATCAATTCTATTACTGCCTTCACCCTGGCATCAAAAAATAAGTGGGATACCACGTCTGTAGATGTGATTCCCACGCGACTACTTTTACTTACTTGTTTCCCTGTCCCTTTTACTTACGCCCACTCCACACACACTTCTTCCTTGTAATTTGAGTTTGTTGGTCCATTTATTATCTGCATTGGCCTCTCACATTTCATAAGCCCAAGGATTCAAAGAAGTAGCATTTATTAGTGTGGTGTAGTGGATAAACATGAGCCTTGGCATCCTAGACCTGAGTTGAAAGCATGAAATAAGATTAGAAAGGTGGGCCAGGCCAGATCAGGAAAGGTTTTGTATGCTATGCTAACTTGATCCATGAGATCAAAGATCCATACAGAAACTAGGCTAGTAATGTAAAGGGTGAGGCCACCTGGATAGATCACAATAGAGGGGAGTCTAGAACTGGACAGCATGTGCCCCTTCTCACAATATTCAAATTTAAAAATTCAGGTTTTTTTTTTAATATAGTTTATTTACTTATTCTTGAGGGGGGAGGGGCAGAGGGACAGGGAGAGAGAATCCCAAGCTTGAACCCACGAACCGAGAGATTGTGACCTGAGCCAAAATCAAGAGTCAGAGGCTTAACCGACTGAGAGACCCAGGCACCCCTAAAAATTCAGGTTTTTAACTAACTGCCAGCTAAGTAGCATGTACAAATGGCTGGGTGTGGCTCCTGGGCTGCCATATGGCAATTCCTAAAGACCTTGCAGAGCCATGAAAGGGTTTTCAGCAAGGAAGAGTTATGACTGCATTTACAATTTAGAAAAATCTTTCAGATTATATGTTGGACGGTAGATGGAAGGAGGTAGGAATGATGGCGAGGAGCCTGCCTGGTTTGAAGGCCATTGTGACAGTCTAGTTGAAGACCAATAAAATGGTATGTAAGAGGATTTAGGGGCTAGAACATACATATATGAGTCCACCAACTCCAAGTGGAAGGGGCAGGAAAGAGTTCTATCTGAATTTCCTCTGGTTGAACACAAATGGAGCAGCAGGACTGGGGGAAAAGGACAGTGAGTCAGGTTAACAAGCTCAGATTAAGCTTGGTTGCATTTGAGGTAAAGCGAAAGGTCTGGAGCTCCAGAGAGAAGGCAGAGATGTGGGTAGCTGAAGTCAAGGGAGCTGATAACATTACCCAAGGGCAGTGCATGGAGGAAGATAAGAGGCCCAAGGCTAGACTTCTGAGATCAAGCATGAGTATACAGAAAAAGGAAACCAAAGCACCCAAAAAAAGAGTTCAGAGAGGAAGGAGGAGAGTCAGGAGTGACAGTGAAGAAGAGTGTAGCCAACAGGTTCCTCTGTCACACAAGATGAAGGAAGGTATTCTCTAAAAAATGTTCAAGCATAAAACCACTAGGGCATCAGTGATCTTAGGCAGAAACAATCCCAGGAAATTGTGGGGATGGAATCCAAAATGCATCAAGCTGAGATGTGAATGGGAGGTGACAAATACAGTGTAGACAGCTTTTTAAAACAAGCTTAACTGGGATGGGAAAGAAGTAGAATAAAAACAAGTGTTATTTTGGGCTCCTGGGTGGCTCAATCAGTTAGAATGGAGTCTTGGTTTCGGCTCAGGTCATGATCTCACAGTTCATGAGTTCAAGCCCCCCATTGGGCTCCACGCTGACAGTACCGAGTCTGCTTGGGATTCTTGCTCTCCTTCTCTGTCCCTCTTTCTGCCCCTCCCCAGCTCACTTTCTCTTTCTCTCTCTTAAATAAACTTAAGAAAAGTGTTATTTATAGTGAAGATAGAGTGTTTATCAAATGACAGGTATTTTGATAAGATTGTTAGGCTGAGGGGAAATAAACAAGAAAGAAATTAAATAAACACACACAGAGATTGAGAGAATGAGTGGAAAAGGTTTGGCTTTGTAACAACCCTGGGGGTGGACCCAAAAAGACATGTTTAGGAAGAAAAGAAAGGCTGGAGGTGAATATAGGTAAGTATAGGGTAGGTAGTTGAAGGATACATTTCACAGCTGGGTTAGGTGCCACTATATGCTTCCTCTGTCATACCACATGACCCACCTGGGTTTTAGATTTCATAGTTAGTTACCTGACTCCCCAGTAGACTAAGCTCCGTGAAGGCAGGAACAATATAGTTCCCTGCACTATACCTGACATATAGCAGTTGCTTAATTAGTATTTACTGAAATTTGATAGAAGGCATAATTATGAGTAAGACAAGTGAAGTATTTTCATTCATTTAATAAAATTTACTGAGAGCAGGTACTATCTTAGTAGTTGGGGGAATAACAACTAGAACGGTACCTAATACTCAATGGGTTTATTAAATGAAGGAAACATTCCTGTCCTTGAGAGTTTGGCATCTCGGTTTAGCATCTCCAAATGTCAAAAAGAGTAATTAATCTCTGTAATAGAACCGTGACTCCAGTGCTCTGGGTAGCTAGAAGAGAGATCTCTTGCTAAGAAAATCAGAAAACGCTCCACTCACAAATTGGCACTTGCAAGGCATGAGAAAAAAGCAGCCCAGGTTAGAGTCAAGAAGGAATTTAGCACAAAGCTACATACTCACATTTCCCAGCACTACAACTGGACACTAGCCACGACCCCACCCTTCCCCCCACCCAGGTGCTTTTGAGAAAGCTCTGGTCTCCTCCCACTGACCCGGGGGAGACGGGGTGCACTTCAGCTATACAACAAGACTGCTGAGTATGCCTGTACTGGAAGGTGGCTTTGCTGGCTCCCGGGCACAGTAACTGCTCCACATGTCCCCTGCAGCTCGGCTTGGCTGTCCCCTGCTTTGGAGATACTGTGCAGCCCCTCTTCTGCCAGAGGGGAGAGAGACACCAGTGACAGCTGCTCCTCAGCTGCTGGACAGTCACAGTGCCCCAGGCTCCACTGCCCGGGGTCACACTGCTCTGGTTCCAGAAGGAGGCCAGTCCTTTTCAGGCTGACTCCTCTCTTTTTTTTTTTTTAATTTTGAGTGTAGTTGACACACAATGTTACATTAGTTTCAGGTGTACAACGTAGTGTTTCAAGAACCCTCTGTGTATGCTGTGCTCACAACGCTATTCCAGTACCATTGACTGTATTCCCTGTGCCGTACCTTTTATTCTTGTGATTTATTTTCTAACTGGAAGCCTATATCTCCCACTCCCCTTCACCCAATTTTCCCTTCTTCCCCTTTCCCTCCCCTCTGGCAACCACCGATTTGTTCTTTGTATTTGTAGGTCTGAATGACCGCTCTTTCTTTTTAGGGAACCCAAACCAAGGTTCCCAGTGCCTCCCAGTGCTGTCATGTGGGCTCATCCAGCACTCACCCCCCTCCCTGCAGAAACTCATCCTTCAGCTTTCCGCTGCTGTCTGAATTTTCCCGGGGCTCCTCCTTTTTCCTGGCTGGCTCTGTCTTTATTCTGTCTCCTTTTGTGTGGGTGACCATACAGTTAGCATTCCTCACAAACTCTAACCCAACCCTCAGAATTCATGAGTCTGTGGACCCTAACCAACACTTGTATTTATTCTGAGGTGTTTGTGAGGATTATATTTTAATGCTAATTATTGTATTTTTAAAATTCCAAAGTAATAAAAATGTGCAAACCCATAGAGTAGATGTAATCACATTTATAGGACTTATTTTGCTTTGCTTTTTGCCAAAGTGAGATCATGCTATATTGATCAGTGATCCTTTCTGTTTATTTGTTAAGTGAATATTTATTGAACATCTGCTGTGGGCAAGACACTATCCTGAGAGCTGATGTAGAGTGATGAACAGTACCCACAGAACTCCGGTCTCCAGGAAGGTGTATTCAGGCAGTACCTGTTCCTGGCATTGCTTGTCAGCACAGAGAGGTCCCCTCGTTCATTGTAAGGACAGCACATATTCCACTCTAGAGAGGGACACTATTCAATGCATTCTTCGTAGGTGGACATTTTGTCTGTAGGGTTAACCTTCAAAATTCAGAACCTTATTTTATGAATGTCACTGGAATTAGACTGTTTGTGAGCATATTTCTCTTTCTCTTTGTTCCCTTTTTTAACCAAAGTAAAACCATGCTACACATGTGTTACCTGAAACCATTATTATTTTTTTAATAGATAAAACCCAAAGGTAGCAATTACAGGAATTATGTGAGTATCGCTTTTTCCTTTTCTTCATTTGTACCCCTTCCTCCTTCCTGACCATCACTATATTCAGATTCTCAGTGTGAGAAAAATAGAACAAAAGGGAAACGATATTTACATTGCTACAAGACAGCTAAGTTTAACTCAGGTGTCCTTGGAGAGGTTTGCAGTGTCCTTGTTAATGACTCTTCAAGAGATGATGAGATAGCTTCTTGATCTGTCTCTGTCTGTTTCTCTCCTCTTTCCTTCTGATGGTCCTTCCAGTGCTCCTCCCTCACCTCTCATCTTCTCCCACCAAGGAACCTTTAAAAAAATAACTGAGTCTTTAAAAAGGCATGGCATCAGAAACTGCAAATAAACCCCTATTGCTAAGGAGAGGGAATCAGAAGTATTAGTAACATGCCTATTTCAGAACCATCGTTTCGAAAGGACCAAGCACGGAAAATGGAAGCTTGCAGGACAGATCCCCTCGACACACCACCTGCCGGGCGCCCCTGTCTTGGGGCAGTGACAGAGCCACCCTGCTACCCTGTTTCTGCACCTGCTACCCCCTCACCAGAACCCTTCCATAGTGTCCTTTCTCACACTACATTAACTATTTAGTTGGAACCGAGATATTTTCCCGTCCAAACTCCTTCTCCTCTGGCTGCTAACACAAATGAAACATCTTGATGCTTGGTGAAAAACCAAGTAGGGGCCCTTGTTTCCAAAACAGCATGCGTCCTATGAAGAAATGGACACCTGCCTTCCTTTACTTCACTTACTCTCATCCTTCTCCACCGCCAAAGTATGCACCAGAATGACATTAGGGAGCGCTCAAAGCTCCAAAATAGCTCAGAAATCCCAGGAATGTTTGCATGGGAGATGATTATTTTGTCTCCAAGAAACCAGGGAGACATTCATTAAATAATTACTCCGCTCTCCATTTTTATAGATGTAGGTGACAAGTCTTGGTGGAAGGGCTTCGTTGCATCACTTTCCCCAGCTCGTTTCCACCAGCTCATACATACACTCACTCGAGTAGACACATCCTTAAAGGAAATAGGCTCCTTTGACCCCTCATCTCTTTGTGCCTGCCATCCTGTTTCTCCTTTTCACAGCAAAACTCCATTTTTTGCCCTTGCCAGACATGTGAGTGGCCTTGCTGGCAGATCTTTCTCTTGTCTGCCCTCATTTTCTGTGACTTCCCAGCAGCACTCAACACGAATGAATAAGCCCCTCCCTTAGGAAGGATTTTCCTCCTTAGCCTCTGGTCCCACCCCTCTGAGGCTCCACCTGCCTCTCGAGTCACTTCTTGGGCACCATTGCTGGCTCCCCCCGCCCCTTGTCCTCACTTGTCACATTGCCCCCTCCTGCTCCTGCCCTCCCCAAGGGCTCCCACCTCTAAATTTCTCAGCTGTAGGATGGTGATGCTTCTGGCCTCTCCCCTGAGCTTCAGGCTCTCATATCCAACTGCCTAGTTGATATTTTCCAGTTCATGGTTAGTTTGTACCTCAAATTTAACATATCAAAAACAGAATTCTTGGTTGCAGCACCTACATGCTTATAAACCCATTTTTCTCCAACTCAGAAATGACCACCATGGACCAGTTGCTTACACAAAAAAACCTTGAAGACGGGGCGCCTGGGTGGCGCAGTCGGTTAAGCGTCCGACTTCAGCCAGGTCACGATCTCGCGGTCCGTGAGTTGGAGCCCCGCATCAGGCCCTGGACTGATGGCTCAGAGCCTGGAGCCTGTTTCCGATTCTGTGTCTCCCTCTCTCTCTGCCCCTCCCCTGTTCATGCTCTGTCTCTCTCTGTCCCAAAAATAAATAAACGTTGAAAAAAAAAAATTAAAAAAAAAAAAAAAAAACCTTGAAGAGGGGCACCTGGGTGACTCAGTCATTTGAGCATCCAAGTCTTGATTTCAGCTCAGGTCATGATCCATGGGATTAAGCCCCATGTCAGGCTCTGCACTGAGCATGGAGTCTGCTTGAGATTCTCTCTCTCTCTCTCTCTCTCTCTCTCTCTCTCACTCACTCTCTTTCTCTCTCTCTCACTCACTTTGTTTCTGTGTCCCTCTGCCCCTCTCCCTAGTGCTCTCTCTCTCTGTCTCTAAAAAACAAAAACAAAAAAAACACTTGAAGACATCCTCGATCCCTTCCTATTTTTCATTATTGTGAATCAAATGCTTCCAATTATTTTTCCAAAGTAAATCCCAAATCCATCTACTTTCTTCGATTTTTTCACAGCTACCACCTAGTCAAACCATTATTATCTCTGATTTCCACCATGTCAGGGGCTCCACATGTTTATATGCTTGGGCTCATTCATTCCTAAAGGGGCCACACTACATAGTGGTTAAAAAGGAGGCTCTGGGGGCGCCTGGGTGGCGCAGTCGGTTGGGCGTCTGACTTCAGCCAGGTCACCATCTCGTGGTCCGTGAGTTCGAGCCCTGCGTCGGGCTCTGGGCTGATGGCTCAGAGCCTGGAGCCTGTTTCCAATTCTGTGTCTCCCTCTCTCTCTGCCCCTCCCCCGTTCATGCTCTGTCTCTCTCTGTCCCAAAAATAAATAAACGTTGAAAAAAAAATTAAAAAAAAAATAAAATAAATAAAATAAAAAAAAAAAGGAGGCTCTGGAGTTAGCCTGTTTGGATTCATACCATGGCTCTACCACTTACTGACTACAACCTCAAGCAGGTGGCTTAAATTCTAGTGCTAGGTTTGTATGCCTTCTGCAAAGCAGGATGATATTAGTGCCTGTCTTGAAGGGTTATTAGGTTAACTTAATAAGACTTATTACAACATGCCTGGTACTTAGTAGGCACTCAGTAAATATTAGCTAGATATATCATCACTAATACAGTCTGTTCTCCACAAACCAAATTGTTGTCATCTGCTTAATGCACTTTAAGGCTTCCATCGCACTTAACATAAACTTGGGATTCCTGGCCTATAATCTTGCACATGCTCTGGCTTCTGCCTCCCTCCAACCTCATCACTAGTCCTTCTCTCCCTATCACCCTTCCTGGCCTTCCTTCAGTTTCCTCAATATACCAAACTCCTTATTGCTCCCTCTACCTGGAGTTCTTTTCCCTGCCTTTTCCATGATTAGTTCTTTCTCATGTGTTTGGTCTCAGCTCAAATTACCTCTTCAGGGCTTCCATGACATCCTGTCATCCTGATGAAATACTTCCCACCCACCCCCCCAACCTAGCTAGTCTATGTAATATCACCCAGTTTGTTTCATTAATAGTAAACACAATCAGATATCTTCTCTATGTATTTCTTTTTTTACTTGTTTATTAACTGTCTCTCTCCACCACTAGAATGTGAACTTCTTCAGGACAAGGCTCTTATAGAGTCTTGATCATCATGACATCCTTAATATGTAGATGACTACCTGTCATGTAATAGGAAATCAGTAATTATTTGTGGAAGGAATGGATGGGTGGATGGATGGATGGATGGATGGATGGTTAGTTGGATGGTTGAATGGATGGATGGATGATATTCTTACACTTCAACATTGGCTGTTGGGTAGTGTCACACTGTGTAATACTGAAGCAATTAGTGTAAAGCCTTGTAGACTTGTGAATTCTCACTCCAAAAAAATGCTAAAATTAGGTAAAGGAAAAGAAGTTTAAATTGTCCTGTTCAAATCTAGAAGCAAAATTCTCTGAATGGCAAGCATTATATGGTTATAGTGTTGAAGCAAGAATATTGGAAAACTAGAACCAGCTAGAACTTCTTGCCTCGAATTTTTGTGGTCTGTTTATTATGGGATGGCTTCTTTCTAACAGCTTCCTTTGTCTGTTTTTAATTTGAGCATTCCCAGAATTGCTGCTGTTTCCTCTTGGAACAAACATAGGTAGAAAATTTTAGAAAGAAACTGGCTTGTGGTAGTGAAGAAAACAGATTTCAGAGTCAGGGAAACCTGAGTTTGAATCTTGAGTTAGTTACTTAGTAGTTGTGTGACTGTGGAATTCTTAACCTCTCTGGGCCTCAGCTTTCCCACCTATGAAATATTATTAAAAATTAGTGTTACTTGATAGCTACTTAATAAGTATCACTTTTCTTATCTTACCTACATCCTTTCAGTGCATTTGAATGGTTTGTGGTAAGAATTTCACAAGGTTCAGACTAAGCATGAGTTTAAACTGTGACGTTTTATGTCTCCATCAGACTGTCTTGGGAAATGTTAGGATCTGGAACAGAAATAATACTAACACTTACAACAGTGTCCGGCACATAGATAGTAAATATTTGTTGAATGGATGAGTAAGTAGTCTGTAAATGCTTCAGTCATTCCTGAGAATCAACTAAATTCCCATGTAGTTTAATGTTTCCTTAGAACTACAATGATTTTTTTTCCTCCAAATTATTCAAATGAACACTGAAGAACATCAAACCATAACTGAATGTTTCAAGAAGACATCATGGCATAAAACCACGTTTTCCTCTGCCTGATGTTATTTTTAAGTACATCTTCTGGAATTGTTTAGTTCAGCATTTTGGGAAACAAATGAGCTCCAAGATCTAAATTCAAAAATGAACCAGAAGTTTCAGAAATGTTTCTTGGACTTTGAAGAAATATTTTGTTTCTAATCTTTATAACCTGTGTTTTACTTTTGTATGGAATTGGTGCAAGGATGAAGTAGTGACTTGGTCATCATAATTGCCACCAAAAGTTTGATGACATTGGTTGTTAGGCACTGTAGTTAAATCTCAGGAAATTATGTGATACACACACACACACAATCTTAACTGGGCAAGCTTATTATTTTAAAATGTGGATTTTAAATGTATATATACTCACTTTGCAAGAAATATTCATTGATTTCAAATTTTTACCAAAAAAACATTGCAAAGTAATATGGAAAGAATAAATTTCCTTAAAAAAAAAATAATAATAAAGTTGGCATCTAACCTCCCATAGCCTCTTAAAATGAATTCCAGGGGTGCCTATGTGGCTCAGTCAGTTAAGTGTCTGACTCTTGATTTGGGCTCAGATCATGAATCTCATGATTCATGAATTCAAGCCCCAAGTCAGGCTCCACACTGAGAGTGCAGAGCCTGCTTGGATTCTCGGTCTCACTCTCTTGCTGCCCCTCCCCCACTCACGATTTCTCTCTCTCTCTCTCTCTCTCTCTCTCTCTCTCAAAAATAAATAAAACATTAAAAAATTAATGAATTCTAGATGGATTAAATTTAAATGAAGAGTGAAACTATAAAAAGTCTAGAAGAAAATATAAGTAAATGTTTATTGATCTTGGAGTGAAGAAGGACATTCTAATCATTAAAGCATCAGAAGAAATCACAAAGGAAAATATGGAGAGATTTGACAACTAGAAGTAGAAGAAGGTTTGTATGTCAAAACATTGTAAATTAAGGGGCGCCTGGGTGAGTCAGTCAGTCGGTTGGGCGTCAGTCTCTGGCTCAGGTCATGGTCTCACCGTTGGTGCGTTCAGCCTTGCGTTGGGCTCTGTGCTGACTGACAGCTTGGAGCCTGGAGCCTGCTTCGGATTCTGTCTCCCTCTCTCTGCCCTTCTGTCTCTCTCTCCCTCTCTTTCTCTCTCTCTCTCAAAAATATTAAAACTTTTTTTAAAAAACACTGTAAATTAAAAACAAGCAAACTCAGTGAAACATAACAAAGGATTAGTGCCCTTCATATATATAAGGATTTCTTACAGATCAATAAGAAATCCATAACATTTTAGTGGAAAAATTGTCAAACTAACAGTTCATAGACTAAGTAAAAAGGTCCAGTGAACATATGAAAGACATTAAGCTTCACTAATAATTAAATATATACAGCTAAAACATCAAAAATATGTTTTTCATTATTAATTTGGCAAAAATGCAAACAAATGGTATTCAATACTTGCAGGAATTTATAAGTAGGACACTCTCATTCAATAATAATAGGAGTATAAGTTGTCTCAAACTTCTTTGAGGGCTTAGTAATTCCACTTTGGATATACGTTCTATAAGACAATAAAAAAATTTGACCAAAGATTTATTTTTAAAATGTGTTATTCAAAACAATTTCAATAGTAGTGACAAAATTAGAAACAACCTAAAATAACCCACAAGATGGAATTGACTTTTTAAAATGATATGTTTGTATCTATTTTAAATAATTACTCATTTAAAGTAAGTTTTTGAGAAATTAAATCAAATATTTTGGAACTTTTAAAAAATTTTTTTAACATTTTTTTATTTATTTTTGAGACAGAGAGAGACAAAGCATGAACGGGGGAGGGTCAGAGAGAGGGAGACACAGAATCTGAAACAGGCTCCAGGCTCTGAGCTGTCAGCACAGAGCCGACGCGGGGCTCGAACCCACGGACCGCGAGATCATGACCTGAGCCGAAGTCGGCCGCTTAACCGACTGAGCCACCCAGGTGCCCCAAGGAACTTTTAAAAACATACTCAGAAACAGAATATTACAGTGACCCCCATATACTGCTTATCTACTTTGACAAGATTAAGCAATAACAAGATATTGTCATATTTGCTACGTCTATTCCCTTTTTTCTTTTTTTACTTTGCTGAAGCATTTTAAAAAGCAAATCTCCAGGCCTCATGTCATTTCATTTCTACCTATACACCTCAGCAAGCATTTCTTTAAAAAATTGACATTTTCTTACCTAATCATAGTGCCATTTTCATTACTGCACAATTACCATAATTCCTTGGTATCATGGAGAATATTGAAATAGCTCCAGTTGTTTCAAAAGTGTTTGCTTCCTCATATCATTTAACCCAGAGGCCAAACAACTTTTTCTGTAAAGAACAAAATAGTAAATATTTACGACTTTGCTAGCCAGACGATCTGTGTCATAATTATTCAACTCTGCCATTGTAGCTGGAAAGCCACAGTAGACAATACCTAAAGGATTCAGCATGGCTGTGTTCCAGTAACATTCTGTTTACAAAAGCAGGCAGCAAGCAGAATTTGCCTGCAGGTTGCAGCTTGCCAGCCCCTGTTTTAACTCATTACTCTCTGTTCTCCATATATTTTATAAGGTGGACATTAGCTTTAAACTTGGTTAGATTCAGGGGAAATTTTTGTGGCAGGAATACTTCATGGGGAAAGCTGTGTGTTTCATCTGGACATCCCATCAGAAGGTACATCATGTCTGTTATCCCACTACTGGTGATGCTAAGAATAGGTAGAGATGGGTAAGGTCTGATCTCTTCACTGGAAATTCTCTATCAGACTATTGTCTCATGTCTCATCTATTATGTGTGTTATCTAAATCAATTCTTTCATTAGAAACAATTACAAAATTGGGGCACCTGGGTGGCTCAGTCAATTAAGCATCTGATTCCTTGATTTTGGCTCATGCATGATCTCATGGTCTTGAGATCGAGCCCCACATTGGGCTCCACGCAAAATATGGAGCCTGCTTGGAATTCTCTCTCTCCCTCTCTCTGCCCCTCTCCCCTGCATGCTCGCACTCTTTATCTCTCAAAATAAATAAATAAACATTTAAAAAATAGTTACAAAAAAGTAACTTTCTGTTATTCCATATATTTTCATTAACCAGATGCTTCTGTAAAGGAGAACTCTCCAATATCAGTGAGGGATTTCAGTTATACTGAAATATAGTTTGTACAGGAACGGTTTTTCAATCAGGATATATGCTAGTTTTTTCTTTCCTTTTAATTGCCACAGTTCGATATAAAGAATTGGTCCCTAGATCACTGCCAATGATTTCCAGTGTGTTGGCATTCTTTTAGGTGAAAAGGGTCCTTCTTTCTCTCTGTAGTTTCCTATTTTTATGACTCTGAGCTCACAGAATTTTTTTGTGTATCCAGTGGTTATCAGTCAGCTGGCATTAATTATGTATTCTTTCTGATGCTCAAATTGTCCCATCTTTGGCCAATGTGGACCCTTTTGTGTTGGCTCCTGTCAGTATTTAATAGCTTCTTTCTTTATAGTCTAACAGGTTCCTGGGGAAAGTATTCAGTAACAGAGTAATGAAACTGTCTATACTATATGTTGAAACAGAGCTTTAAAAAGCAAGAGAGAAAGTAAACCATATGCATAATTACAAGATGAATAAGAAATACGCAAAATTCTTAAATATTTTTCCTGTTATAGGAAACTATTGTCTGTTTATTTTCTCTTTTTACTTCTTTGTACTCTTCTGTATTCTATCTAGATCCTCTGCATTAAGAATTATTACTTTTATGATTTTAAGGATTAAGTTAGGGGCACTTGGATGGCTTAGTCAGTTAAGTATCTGACTTTGGCTCAGGTCATGATCTCACCATTTGTGGGTTCAAGCCCCACATCGGGCTCTGTGCTGACAGCCTGGAGTTGCCTCGGATTCTGTGTCTCCCTGTCTCTCTGCCTTTCTGCTTGTGCTCTGTCTCCTCTCTCTCTCTCTCAATAATAAACATTAAAATAAATAATACATAAATAGTAAGTTAAAATTTTAACAACCCCAACAGATTTCCTTTAACTTAGCAAGTTCCTTTAATGCATTTAAAATAAGATACAAATTATTTTAATATATATATATTTAAGTTTATTTATTTATTTTTGAGAGAGAGAGCACTAGCAGAGAGAGAGAGGGAAAGAGAGACTCTCAAGCAGTCTCTGCACTGTTAGCGCAGAGCCTGATGCAAGGCTCGATCCCATAAACTGTGAGATCGTGACCTGACCCGAAATCAAGAGTCAGATGTGTAACCAACTGAGCCACCCAGGTGCCCCAAGATACAAATTATTTTAAAATATACTTATATACACATTTTTTCAGAATTATAATTGTACAATTATTAACTATGTCCCATATTCTTAAAGAGCTTGTAATGTAAAAAGAGGAAAAATAGATTAAAGAACATTTTTTTAAAACAATCCCCAGGCTACAAAATTATAATAATTTTGTCTCATCTGTCTTTATAGACCTCAACATTTTTTTTCCTTAACAACAATTTGGAAACTATTTAGTAGGTCTGTTTCTTTACAGGACTTTAGATAGGCCACAGCTTGTGGAACTTCCTGGATGAGTATTCTTTCTTTATCCTTAATCCTGTGTGCTGACAGATTCAGAGCAAATGAACAAGAACAAAATAACCTATTCCTTAATATAAATCAAGGAGGAAATGTAAATTAGTCTCCTTCATTATAGATGGTGATCAAAAGCCTTGATAAGAGTCATCTTTACCCCTGCTCCACCAGGGACCATCCTGGGCCTATTTAAGTGGGATTTAAAATTATTTACCTCAGAAAGAAGTTATCCTGTATTTTCAAATGGATCACAATGTGTAAAACATGAAACTTGGTCTTGTTGCATGTTTTTTTTTAATGAAGTTATACTTACTGTGAATAATAAAGAAGTGTAAAAGCTCAATTGTGTAAGCGCTGAGGTAGAGGTGTGTGTGTGTGTGTGTGTGTGTGTGTGTGTGTGTGTGTTTTAAAAGAAAAACTTCTCCCTCTCCAATAGACTGACAGTCTTCCACATGCTTTTCCTAAAGCCTTTCAGGAAAGGTTCCCTATGCCAAAGCCAGGCTGAAATGTTCTTGTTTTTCTCGGGCATTTTTCTGGAAATTTGAAACACTCCACACTTTTTGGGTAGATCATTCAGGATTTCAGTCATTTCCTGCCCTGAAATAGTTTCCTCATGGCGTCGTCTTAGAAATTTTTGCCATTGATAATTTCTTTATACTAACATAACCAAAAAAGCCATAATTATAAATTCTGTGGTTATAAATCTATGGATTCCACAGGACAAATTCAGCTAGTAGCAGCAGGAAACAGAAGGCGTACTCAAAGGATTTAACTGAAGTGGGTTTAATAAATAAATCTCTTTAAGTATGTGCTTGATCCACATGTAGTTTGGCACATAGTAAGATTAGACATGAATAACCAAAAAGCATCAACTTGGCTGCAGTTTTCTTAGAATCTTACAGTAAATGTGAAGGGAGAATATTTTACATAGAATTTTGGAAAGGAGTATCATCTTCATCTGGACTGGTAGTCTGCCTCCAACTGAAACCATGATGTTAAAAAGGAGGAGGAGGAAGAGCAAGGAAGGGGAGGGAAAGGGGGAAAGGAATCTTAAGCAAGACTTGTTGAAAAAATAACAACTTTTTCAGTGCTACCAGAGGAAAATACCTCAGGTGCCTCAGGTTACCGGATGACTCCCTGGTACAGGGGCCTCTGTTGCCTTTGCTAGGGTCTTACTTTGCATGACTTAAAGTTTATTCTCTCTAGTAGGAAATTTAATGGCCTTGCCCTGTCTAAAACCAGATTCCTTTGTTAGTATTGATCCCATCAGACAAAACAGGTGAATACCCCCAAACTTCTCTGATAACTCACCGACTTTCTTGAGTATGGATTTGCTTTAACAAACTTGCCAATTTACAGGAACTATGTATTGTAAGTGATATTTACCCAATCCCTTTTGCTTATTTATAAGCTCCATCAGTGTGGGGCTGGGTATAATGCCTGTGGGCTGGTTCAGTGCCAAGACTTGATATATATATGTATATATTTGTTTAACCGATGAAAGATCATGTCTATTGTTTCCCCCTCAAGATGAAGGGCAGTACTAGACAGTTAAGAGATGTGGGTGAACACCAGATTATGTAGTGATTCAGATGCTGTATGTAGTACCTACGTCAGATTTATTTAAGTATTCATCTTCTAAGTCCCTTCTCCTGGAGATACTAGCTGTAAATACAGGTGAAGCACACATTCCATGTACTTCTGCCTTCCCTAAACTGCCACTTTTCTATATAATTTCAGGTCCCAATTTTTCACCAGACCTAGCACTTAATCCTTAACATTGTTAGTACTGAAAACATGGTTTATACATATTCCTGGCAAAATGATAATAGAACCAACAAAACACATTTGCTTTCTATCTATTTAAATTATAATTTTGACAGTGTTTCTCAATACTGGACATTGTTGGACTTTGTTCCCTTGAGTCTGAGAGTTTTCAAGAAAAATTACATTTTAGGGTAGAGAATTTGAAGCATGGATTTCTATTTGGGCCATCTTTCTTTCCAAAGGAGTAATTTATGGAAGTGACTCATAAGGAAATAATTTTAAAGGCAGTGGGTATTTTTGAATGATTAGACCTCATTTGCTTGGGTTTATCTGTTTTGGGATCGGAGGAATCAAGAACAGAGGACCTCCTGAGGCAATGTTCAGACCTGTTGAGCCTTGTAAAATTGCTGGAATCTGTCTGAGTAATTAGCAGCTTTGCACCTTTAGAGGGAAACTAGGATTTCTTTGGGTTGAAGCATGAGGCATGCAAATGTAAGAGAAAGGCAGGGACAATACTTGATGAAATAGTCGAGGTAGCAGCCCAGAGGGGTTCTCATCACTGTAATTCAGGGCCAAAATTTCTTCTGGAGTTTGGTAAGAACTGGCGCTTTTAAAAGAGCAGCCAAGGGGTGCCTGGGTGGCTTGGTCGGTTAAGCGTCCAACTTCGGCTCAGGTCATGATCTCACGGTCCATGAGTTTGAGCCCCGCGTCGGGCTCTGTGCTGACAGCTCAGAGCCTGGAGCCTGTTTCAGATTCTGTGTCTCCCTCTCTCTCTGCTCCTCCCTTGTTCATGCTCTGTCTCTCTCTGTCTCAAAAATAAATAAACGTTAAAAAAAATTTTTTTAAATAAAATAAAATAAAATAAAATAAAATAAAATAAAATAAAAGAGCAGCCAAGGCAGAAGGCATGAACAGTGCACTAAAAACCATCCACTTCCAAGAATGGACCATTGAGGTCCTGTGTGTACTAGTATGTCCAAAAGTAAAAAGAAAAAAAAGGATATTAGGAGAAACAAATCATTTTACCAGTGCCAAGTTCACTTTGTTCCAGAAACTATGATATTTTTTAATATCAGTTTCATAAAAACTGAAATAAAAGCCAAAAATGAAACAATGGCAATTACTTTTTATATGGATTCTAGTCATCTTATTTCAGGCAACCAGTATATTTTATTCATGCCTAGTTCTCTTTCAGTCTTTATTTAAAAAGTTATGGAGTTTAAGATGGTCTTTCATGGGGAGCAAATTATTTTAGTTCTTTTAATATTCATAAAAATGTAATATAGTTCTAAAGTTTAGTACTAAAAGTCTTTATTCATTTTTTTCTCTTATGAGTTACCAAAGTAACCCTGCCATCAAAATATTTCTGTATAATGAAGAATTATTTAGTAATGAATATTTACCACTAATTGACTATTTTGATTTGACATACTTTTAAGTAATATTGATTTACTTTAAATTCCCATACAGTTCTCATCATCAAAGTATAAATGAATTAACCAACCACGATGAATATTTAATAAGTATGGAAAGCATTTATAGGAGCCAGCTATGACTTTCCTGTTTGCTTAATAAGCATCTACACAGGTCATTTCATATCATACATGGTAGCTTATAATAATGATCATAGTTATAATCTA